>NW_020897695.1:27702634-28293670 GCF_003984885.1 Neopelma chrysocephalum
ACATTATTCTGTTATATTTTTTGCATGTTTTTCTGTTGTCCTGATCTTGGAAACTATGAGGTAAATTAGGAAAAACCTGTACTGAATTCCATTAATGCCAAGCCAGATTGGAGTTTGCTGTTAGTTTTTGTTTAATTGCACCAGATATTTTATAGGCTTCTGCTGTCTTCTCTCTAGAACATGTTACCTGTCGGATCGTATGTTTTACTTAACAAGCCTTAGAGGCGTTTTGCAAGAGATACTGGATGCTGTGCTTTGTAACTGGAGGGAAAAAAGAAGCCATCGTGCTTGACTTTGATGACTGTTTTGATTGGTTCACTTATTAAGGACACATTTTTGAGGTAAGGGGTTCTCATACCTACTGTTCTTGCATCTCAGAACATCCTGAACCCTGGGTCACTCTGAGGTAATATACTTCCCAAGAAGGAAGATGTATTGCTAACCATGCATTCATACCTCACAGTAGATTTTTAGCTCAACAAATAGCTACAGATAATGTACTCTGAGATTTGGGTTTGCAAACTGGGAAAAGATGCAGCTATGAGGTCTTATTTCTTAGCACACATCCTTCAAAAATCCATTCCAACCTTTAGCAGCACAATCATTTGGCATATAAATATATACTCAGTGTCTGGTATATTTTGAGTCAGATAAGACTGGAAATGAATAAAGAGACAGAGATAGAAATAGGGAGAAGTGGTTTGATACCCATGGATTTGGAGGCCTGCACTGATCTATCATTTGTTAGATTATCTGGTTGTATACTACAGGGATTTCTCATTACATGTGAGTAACTGTACAGCTTTATGGAAATGTATAAGCTTTATCTTGAAGATATGATAAAAAAAGGCCAAAACTGAAGGTTCAAATCCTTTTGAAATTCATGGAAGTAACTCAAGATTTTTATGACCTTAGTCCAGGCAATGAATTAAGGAGTGGAAAATGGCTGGCAGTTCCATCAAGGTTATCTGAGGTGATAGTTACTGTAGATGGCATGATTTACATTCAGCATTATGCAGGCTTATTAAATTCTGTTCCTAAAATGTAGTTTTATCCTGCTTAATATCAACACTGAATGTTGTGGTAAATTCTGATAAACCACACTTCCATTCAAAACTGTTGCTGCATTCCAGTGAGACACAGAAGTTTACAAAGTATTTAGAGTGTATTTAGAAATGAGGTTCACTTTACACTATGACTTACACAATTTATCTGATATTTATGTTCAAAAAACAGTTCTACAATACGTGTTTTAGGGTCTGATGGTTACATTTTTATATTCATAAGAACATTCTCTTTCCTGGTATGTAGATACCTTGTGAAAGAGGAAACTGCCTATGTTGTATAACTCCTTACAAAAAATTACTCTCAAATGCTAGTGAAGGCAATTTCAGTTTAGTGTTTTTAATGAAAAATGTGTAAGAATACCAAACAAGTTACAAATATAATGATGTCCAAAAACTCCAAGATGGGATTTCTTGGCATATAAAATAAACAGAAAATTTGATCCCTGATTTTTTGTAGCTAACTCTTAAACATCTTTTTTTTTTGTGGATGTTTGGATTCTTCTATCAGGGAAGAGTCCCAAAGTACTCACTTGTATTATATCCCTCTTTGGAGTAAATTGATATAGCTCTGCTTGAAGTTAGTAGAACTATGATGAATTTTGTCTTCTGGGACCTGTGGCCATAAAACCAGAAATTCTCTGAAATCTGAATTGCAGAGCAATACCCATCATCTTGCAGAGAGGCTTTTGATTAGAGGTGACAGTATTTTCTGAGTATTGTTTCAGAAAAAGGTGGCAAGCCAGGGACTGGCTTGGACTGCTATGGGGTTGTTACATCTTACAGCACTAAAATACAGCCAACAGTTAGAACAGACCTCTAGTTTAACAAAATTTTCAGCACACAGTGTTAATGTTGAGCAGTGTATATATTAAGTATCTTGTCTGGAATGTCTGTCGAAGAAGCCTTTGCTAGGGGAAGCTCAAAATTATCCAGAGAATATGCTTTTGGTAAGAGACTACCTAAAATTGGGTAGAGTGTGACAATACAGACAGCTACTTATTTGGTCTCTTCGTTCTTGTTCCATCTGGGTACCCCAAGTAGTCTTAACCACATCAGAAAGTTTGTGGAAGTCATCTCCTCATCTCATATCAAGCAAAATACTATTTTCTTTTTCTCACTGTTGGAATACTCCAGGGACCTTAAAAGGAAGTGCTGGTGATGGGCAGTGGTGTTTGACTGATGTGGCTCATCACAAGCAATGTGATCTGTGCGAGGGAGGAAGCCTGATCAAATTTTCTTCTTGCTGTATCCTCTGGTGCAAGGCACTATATTTGGGAATTGCCTTTCCTATCTGCTGACTCATCCATGTCAAAAATAAAAGCAATGTTAGGCTTTTTTTAGACTAAGGAAACTGTTATAATTTTTTTAGTACTTGGCATCTCTTAGAAGCAGAAGCCAACTGTCTCTGCAGTTCCGAGTACTTCTATAAGGTACTGTACCTTAGATGATCTTTAAGGTCCCTTCTAACCCAAATCATTCTCAGGTATGTGTCTGTCAGTAAATGGAATGGTCCAGATCTTTTACGGTGTGGTCTTGAGGCAACTTGACCTGGCTTCTGTCTTTAGGGCCACATGCATATCTGTCCCCATTTTTCCCCACTGTCCATGTTGCATATGAGAGGCATGCTCTGTGGCCATGGCCCTGCATTGTCGAAGTGCCATGAGCCAAAAAGGGGTCAGGCAGCATGACATTAAGTGGTGTCATGACACGACCCGATAGGAAAAAGGGTTCAACCACTTTGGAGTTAGAGGTAAAATGGTCCTTTATTGAGGGGAGAAACGGACTTAAATAGGGTCCGGAGGGAAGGTACTGGAAAAAGGGGAGGAGTAGGGGAGGAGCATGCAAATACAAACCAATGGAGGGAGAATTAGGGCGGAGATATCTAAACAAGGGATTACTAATAAATTAGATACTGCAACGCAGCATTTTTACACCAATCACAAAAACAAAGGCGTGAACTGAGGTATCAAACACTGAGGGAAACTGGCAATCAGAGAGATATTATAAGGCAATAATATTCCAAACATTCAACATTAACATTATCAATAAATAATTAACATTACTGATAAATATAAAGTACTTTAACGTTCTAACTCCTTAAACAAAGGTAGAAAAGGTGCATTCTTCCGGTGTGCCAAGGAACTCCTCTCAGATTTCTATGTTTGCCTTCCACCGCTTGTAGATACAATCCTCCACAGTGGATCCTCCACACTTCTCTTGGTCTCCCACAGTGTCTCGAGATGGTGATAATACCTCTGCCCTTGCTGGATCACTGTCATGGACATGGCTATGTGGGAAGGTAATGAGGTTCCACGTTCATGCTCCAGAGCCATTTGTTCAGTGAAGTCCCCCATGTTCACATCCACATCTTCTGTCTGAAAGTTCCAAGAAGGAACTTGACTTTTTCTTAGCTCTGAGCATAGAAGAGCTTATCAATCAGCTGTGGCTGAAGAAAATAGTGCTCATGGTCAGGATGTATTAGAAGAAGCCTTGAAGGGCTCCAGCCGAGTTTTGCGTTAGATGAAGTATTGGCTATATGTAGCAGGAGGATGATTTGTTACTTGAGGCTTTGCATATTTGATTTCTCTACCTGTTGTACAGAGGGAGTCCCATTTCCCTCCTTAAGATGCTTGCAAGTGGTCCTGGTCTGACTTATGAAAACTGAACACAATTCACTATGTAAATTAAAAAAATAATGAACTCCTCAATTGTTTCACTTTTAAAAAGGCTATACTTTCATATTTTCTTCTGTCTCTTGTGTTTGTTAAATTCATTGATAAGTGAGAAATAAATTGCCTAATTGCACCAAGATTCTGCCTCAATCCTGGACATATTGAAGTTGTAAATTATCTGTTCCAGGGCTACTGTGAAGTTATAATTGCATTTTAAGAGCTAACTGGTTTACCACAGAGATGTCTTTTGTTAGGCATTAACACCTTCCTCAGGTGATGAGGTCACAACAGGACATTTCTCGTTGCTTTTCTCTGTCTTTGCTGTCTGCTCTTAGATTCTGCATGCTTGAATTTCGATGTGGGCTGATACATTTACAGGCATACCCCTTTATAAATCTTAGAGTAACATGCAATAAATGTGGGTTTCTTTTGAAAATACCTATATTATGTTGTGTTAACGTGCATTAATGCCTCTCTTATGTTTTGTTGTTCAGTCATGATTACAGATCTCAGCTGGGCTAACATGGAAGATCCCATTTCCAATGGCTTGGGAGGTATCTGCTAGAAAATCTTGGAGCTAAATATTGTAGTGTTTGTGCATCAGGAGGAGTGCATGGCCACAGTCACTTAGGACCTAGTTTCTGAGCCATGAAGCAAGTGCCAGTGAGCCATGGTAAGAACACAGTGACTTGTCAAGAGCATGGAAACTGAGACAGATAACCAGGGTTACATCTGGCTTGACCACATCTGTATGAGTTACAGTCTGTCCTGGTTAGAACGGCTGGGACCAATTCATCCCTGGATGGGTGTAACCCAAAACTGTGTATTCTATACCCTCCATGCCATTTCCCAAAAAACTGCTGTCAGTAGAGGCCTGCAAGGTGGGAAGATGTTCCTGTACCCTTTTATGGAATTCCCTGCTCTGATATCCTTATATGGAATTCCCCGCTCTGATACCCTTATATGGAAGAGGGACTGAGCATCCGCATGCCCTTTTATGGAATTCCCTACTCTGAGGGAGGGACTGAGCACTCCCGCCTGAACTGGAGAGTATATAACTGGGAGTTTCAGAGCCTTGCGACTCCCTCGTGGGACCCAGAGGAAGACAGCAGACCACCACTGCTCCCAACCAGGCTGAGACCACCACCCTCGACTGGACTGCAATCACCACTTCTGACCAGACTGCAGCAGCTCTCCCACCAGCAGGTTTATCCCGTCTCCCTTTGCTTTGGACTCGGGGGGGTGGGCCAAGGTACACCACTTTTGTTCATAACCCAGGGTCCTGGGTTTGTACATTTGGGTTTTGTGGGTTAAAACCAATTGTCTGTCTGTATAATTGTACTTATTGCATTATTTTAATAAATTGTTATTCTGACTTATAAATCTCTCTTTTGAATTGAGTTCATTTTGTCTTGCTGGTTAACTTTTAAACCAGCACACAGTCACATCTTGGGATTGCAATGGGGCATCTACCATTGAATAACTGTTCTAAGCACTGTTTTTTCAAGTGTGTTTTTCAAAACGCCAAATCAAGTTCCTTCAAACTGGCATGTGTTCATTTGGGAGTGGACAGAGTGAATCAAAGCAGGTCTGGTACCATTTGCAGCTACCTCATAAGGACAATTAGAGGATGGGTGTCATCTCTGAGAACAGGGAAAGGGTAAGTGTGAGGCCTAATTTTTAAAATAGTTGAATAAATCTGAAGGGGTAATAGAAATAGAGGACCTGGAAAAGAGCTAACACAGACAAACCCATCATCAGTATGATACTCTTTCTTGGGGGAGATACCATTCCAAAGTTTCTAAGCAGGACAGTTATATACAAGGTGATGTTCCTCTTGGCAATGTTGAGGCATTGCTGAGTTCTTATGATTAGTCTGGAAATGTCCAGAGTGTGTTGGAGATTCAGAGGTGGTAAAACTAAAGCTTAAGTATGCCCTTTAAGGGAAGTGTGTAGGAATTGTGCTCTGTTTAAAGTAGTAACTGAAGTTGGGGCATAAGATTTCAAGATTGCTACAAATGGGGGAAAATCAGCTATCCGCTAACACTGCAGAGAACATGACATACTGCACAGCCAAAGTTTGTCTTGAGTAATAGGGACTATTTTTTAACTGTGAATTCAGCTATACAGTTAAATATAGTTGTTCTTAAAATTATTATTCCAAAGAAAATCCTTAAGATAAACCACCTCCATCAGGTTTTATTCTATAGTTAGTCCTGTCCTACATTTTTTTTCGTGACTAACTCACACAGGAGCCACTGGGAGAAAGGCGTGCTTGAAAATCCCCTGAATTACATGCTGAACTGCTGATCTGTGAAAGTTCATACATGATAATGGGATTTAAATACTTAAAATACCCCTGAGAAATCTTAGTATGAGGCCTTCCAAGGTTTTAGAACAATGACTGAAGAGCCCTGAATTTGAGCATAAATTGTTCCTTTGTTTTCTGAAAATAGGATTGATAAAGTGCGTAGTTCTAGCCCCTTGAGATCCACCTCTGTCCCCTCAGACACTGTCCTTCCTGTGGTACAGGAGCATAAATGTCTGATTGGAGGTTCTCAGCCCCATGTACTAGCATAATTGATGTATGAACCATGACATGTATAAAAATTAACCTCTCGATATTTACATCTCATAAGTGCCTTCTGAAAATACTTTCTTATTTGCTTCTCACAGTGGATATTAGCAGATCTGTCAAGGATGCTACAGCTCCTGTTCAGACTGGACTACTTTTGAAAATACCCAGTTTGCTATAAGATGATCATCCCACTCTTCTGGTTAGTCAGCTTTTAGAAACATGTTAATATTTAAAGCCTTGGGCCTTTGCTTCTTCCTCTCTGCCCCCCCCCCCACCTTCTCAATAAGGGCTATAATCAACGTCACCAATGCCCTCTTAATACCACATACTCACTGCATTTCAGTGAATACATACAACTTGCTCAGCCCTTTTGTGTGAAGTGTCCCAACCCTCCCAGCGGCTCTGCATCAGATTACTTATTTCCAACACAGAGTGAATGGTTTCCAGTTCTGCAAACTGTTTGTTATGAGGAGAGGTCTTAGGAGGAATCTGAATCTAGCTAGCAAGGTTTCTGTCCTTTTTCTCAGGTCTTCACGCATGAGAGGCTGTACTGATTTCTTACAAGTGCATATCCTGTTTGAGGAAAGGATTACTTTCAAATGTCTCTGCTCTTCCCCCGCAACACCGGCAGTGTCTTTCTTTGCTCATCTCCTTTCAGTGAGGTTGGGTAGACTTTGTGATACAGGAATGAAACTTGCACATCTGTAGGCCTTTGAGCTCAGAAACCTCTAATGTAAGAAATTAAGTTGCACACAGCTTTACTGTGTAACCTGTGAGGTTTTGGTGCTTACTGGACCTAGAAAAGGATGGATGATGTTCTGCCAGCACTCCATGACCTCTTTCACACTGAGCCCCTGTGAAGCAGGGAGTTGTATCTCATTCTGGTCCTTATCTGTGAGACATTCAGAACAACATGAATGAAATCTGGAAGCAGACCTTGAACAAATCCATTGACTGAAGGCTATATGGATATGAGGGTATGTGGCATCAGTCCCCTCAAAAGCCTGGCTTCCTTTCCTGCTTTATGTGCTATAAGCAAATGGCTTCCCACTTCTCAAACAGATGATAGAAAAAGGATGGGAATTTTAGTAACTGCAAGTGGATACAGAACTATGCCCTTTTTGAAATTTAAGCACTGGAATCTGGCAGTCTACTACCTTTATAACTGTGAAGAGAACGTTAAGAGACAAGCTTTAAAAGTGAAATGAGAATGCAGTTTTTGTCAGCAAAGAAAATGTAAGACAGTGCTTTTTTTGGCCTGCAGGTGTTTACATCTAGGATGCCTTTGGGATAAAAGATGCCAAAAATCAAGGGATGGATGTTGCAGTGATGCTAAATGCTTTAGGTACTTTAGGTTAGAGTGCTGATCCAAAGGCCATGGAAAATAGTAGCCCCAGTTTAGTCTGAACTGCTTTGAGACTGGGTTTAAGCTTCTCATACAGCAATACTCATGCTTTCTGTACAATAAGCTATGCTGTCCTCAGCAGTTTGCAGCACAGCTCATCTGCACTGTGAGGAATGTGCACATCCTCCCTCAGAGTAATTTGTGCTGGTAGGCTCTGTATTCTTGGTGATTAATCAGTCTTATGTGTACCTGAGTCAGCCTCAACCCCTGACTCTTTCTATGAAAGAGGCTTTTAATGGAAAAAGTGTTAACAGGAAAGGGCAGAAATAGGAATGGTGTTAATTTCGAATTTTGTATTTTGAAAGTCAAAGGGACATATGCACCTTCCATATTCACTGGAAAGACAATTAGGAAAGAAACCAAAATCAATTATCCACATGATAGCTGCTCCTTAGGTTCAAGGTTAGGTGGACCACTTTCTAAAATTAAAAAAAATGCATGCAGCCTAAGCCTAATGAAAATGTAGGTTGCAGGCTACACAATATATCAAGAACTTGTAATTTACTTGGTTTATGTAAACTAATACATAAAATCCAAGTCTAGATGGTCCAAAAGGGTCACTGAGTTTGTGTTTGTTTTCTATATTTATTTATTGCTTTAGAAGTTATATTGAATTCCCTACTGCTCTTGAGAAGGAATACCAAGGAGGAATCTTCTATAACCACTGTGTCTCATTCTAAGGATGCTGGTTTTACAGAAGCACAGAAAAAACAGTGTTTTTTCTATATGTTTTTGGGATATTTAATTCACTAGAATAATTTTAGATTTCATTGCTAATTTTGAAAAATATAATCATAAGATCTTCTTCTTCAAGACCTACAATGACATTCTCTGTTTCCCTTTATTGCAACTTTCTGTTTTCAGGGATGGTAGAATAGAGAATTAATTTCTGTCTTGATATTCCAGCTTTGTTACTTATTGAAAATCTCTCTCATCCGCCTGGCTACGTTTTGTTCTTCAAAATTCTAAGAGGCTAGTTTCTTAGAAAATCATGAAAGTGGGATTTTAATTATATCCTTTAAATTGTACTTGGATATTAACCTCCCTTAAACTCCTAAAGAAGTATCACATTCTTCGAGTCTTTTGGCTACATCAAGCAAATTGCCACAGTGAGATCAAGCTGTGTGAAAAGCTTCAGCTTCGTTACCCAGACAGTAATTAGTGAAGTGCCAGATACTACTGAGATATAACTTTTTGCAATTCACTTGATAATACTGATTCTATAACTGTTTCTAGGATGGTGGTGTCTGTATCATTGGGCATTTAGAGGAAACCAGTGTGGTTTATGTTAAGCTTGCGAGTTGAGGGGGTGGTATGGTTAGGACTCATATGCTCTGCCTCTGCTTGCTTTCCTCTCACAGTTGTAGTAGCAGTGAATGAAGCAGAAGTTATATTTAGTTCTCCTTAGTGACTCAGAGGCCGTTAGGAATGACTCGTTAGGAAAACATCTGAGAATACTGAATTGCCGACCAAGCACAAACTGGCAATAGTCCTGTGACTGTACAGAAGTATAAAAGATGACTGACTGTCACAGGACTAACAACTACAAGTGAAACCACTGTTCTGGAACTGCAGCCCTCTTTGGCAGTTCACTTTTATGCTAAACTCCACTTGTATATAGGTCTGTAAGGGAGCAGACTACCTTTCTGAGTGTGGTATGTTGGAGCTTTTTATGCCCAAATAAGAAGTTATATGTGCTGCAAAAAACCACAGTGAGATACCAAGTTTCACTTTTGAAGTGAGATAAGATGTCATGGATTGGATAAATGGTGGCATCACCTAGATTTTTGTGATGGAATATCCCCTAATTTGCACTGCAGACTGAGCGAGGACTTGATGCTTTTCACAACAACTCTTTAGATAGCTTGATCCCCACCTTTGCATGGTCATTCAGTTCTGCCTGTGGACATTTTTCTTGGCTGCATGAACCTGAAGGAGGGATCAGGAGGCTGATGTGACAAAATGCAGTTTGGACAAGGTGCAGACTATCCTAGCTTAGACAGGCTGAGGCTATAAGCCTCTTAACTGGCTCTATGAGAGAAGGAAAAGGCAGCTTTGGGAGTTCAGAGTTGGACTTAAAAAGAAGTTAATATTTGTTTGGGATGTTGGAGGTGAAAGACCAAATTCTCCTCTAAAAGTGGTGTTGTTTCTCATATGGGCATCATGAAGATGTGCTGGGATTGTCCTGTGGCTGGTGTGTTGGAATGAAAGGATACAGGCTCTTTAGGAAGGACTCGCAGGGCAGAAAAGGGGTGTGGGTGTGGGTGGTGTCAATAACCAACTGGGGTGCATGAAGCTCTGCCTGTGCACAGATGAGCAGCTGACTGAGAGTTTATGGATCAGGATTAAAGGGAGGAAAGGCATAAATGACACTGTAGTGGGGATCTACTACAGGCCACCTGAGAAGGGCCATGAAGATGATCAGAGAGCTGGAGCACCTTTTCTATGAGCACAGCCTGAGAGAGTTGGGGCTGTTCAGACTGGAAAAGGGAAGACTCTGGGGAGACCTTAGTGCAACCTTCCAGTACCTAAAGGGGGCCTACAAAAGAGTAGGAGGAGGACTTTATACAAGGACATGTAATAATAGAACAAGGGGTAATGGCTTTAACCTGAAAGAGGGTAGATTTATATTAGATATTGGGAAGAAATTCTTTACTGTGGACCAGGTTGCCCTGAGAGGTTATAGATGTCCCATCCCTGGAAGTGTTCAAGGCCAGGGTGGATAGGGCTCTGAGTAATTTGGTATAGTAGAAGGTGTCCCTGCCCATGGTAGGGAGGTTGGAACTAGATGATTTTTAAGGTCCTTTCCAACCAAAACCATTCCATGAATAGTTACATAGATGTAGGTAGATTAGGTAGATCCATCTAGATCCATCTATGTGACATTGATGAGAAAATGTTGTTGTAAATGCATATGCAAGTTTTAAACTGCTACAGTATACCAGTTTAAAATAATACCTTGGATTATACAAAACATATTTGATCTTTCATGTTTTGGGGAGCTGAAAATAAAGCCTCATAATTATCAATGATATTATCAATTATGGTAATCACCTTCTTGTTCTGGTAAGCAGTCTTGAATGCAAAAATATTAAAATACAACCATTAGCAAGTCTCCATGATAAAAACTTTTGAAAAAAGGCTTGATGCATCCACAGTCATATAACCTGTAAATTGGCAGGGATTTAGAAAGGAGAAGCATTTTTACAGGTGACCAAGCATTCCAGATAATAGTACAAAGCATTCAGATGAAAATACGTAACCTAAAGGGAAAGGTTGTTCAATGATGGTTGAGGATACTTGATTGTTAAATTAGGGATGTGAACCTCTGTGCTTGGGGGCAAAAGCTATCTTAAATTGATTGAAGGAGTTGAAAAACTGAGTAGTTGAGCATCATATAGCAACCAGGAATGGACTTTCTTGTGCCTTTCTCTAAAGTGCATATAGATCTGGACTTGATTCCCAAGCAGATCAAGGTGGACTACTTCTCTGCTGCATGTTGAATGTTTCTCTGTCCCTGTGTGGAGCCTTCTAAGAGCATGCATATCTGTGGTTTATTGCATTCAATGTCTTCTAGTCTAATTATAGTTTGATTGCTTCCCAAATAAGGCCGGGTCTGCTACTCATTCTGATTCACCACTGTAAATTTAATTATTTGATGTTCTCAGTAAACAAACATTCTGGGAAGCAACTGGTGATTGTTTTAAAAGAAATCACTGCAGGATTCCAAGCTACCATCACTAATTCTTTGGAATATGATTGTGTCACCTTTAATCCCAATTTCATAACAAATGTTGTTTAAAAAAAAAACAAACAACCAACCCCCCCATACGCAAAAGTCTTATCCCTAATTGTTGAAAATTTTAAATATTCAGCATGTATCTTTAAAATATTCCAGTATAAAACAGTTTCTGTGTGTCTTTCATCAAGAGGCTGACTGTGTGTTGTACATCTTTATCCCAGTAATATCTTTGACAGCATGGTGACTCGAGTATTATTTGATGACTAATGTGAAGTTAACTGTTTAGTTGAATTTATAGTCCTAGAATCTTTGAACATGCCATTATGGTGCATCCGTATGCTTATAAATGTAAAAAGGCCAGGCAAGCAGTTCACCATATTCACAAATTGGTCTGGCTACCACAATGTGTTAAGGATGTGCAACAGAGTATGAGAAATGCTGTTGTGCTTTTTACTTCTGTGTCACATCTTATATTTGTGATAAATGTTGGCAGGTTTCCATGGTTAGGGAGCTGTTCATGGCCACTGTCTAGCCTGGTGCTATTTCTATGGATGTTACCATGGGCACTGATGGAAGAAAATTTATATTGAATGAAAGACAAACATGGAAAAAAGGCAGGAGGCAGAGAAGGAGTGACAGTGATAATTGTTTTAGAGGTCAGGAAAGTCTTGTAACTGTGGAAGAGCTGTGAAGCTGTATTGGCATCATATAGTACAGAAATATTCAATGTATGTATGCTGCAACTATGGAAGGTGGTAGGAAATAATGCTCCCAAGCCAAGAGCAAATCTGCAGCTCTCATTCTAATCACCTACTTGCTGTGGCTCTTAAGCTCACAGTGCTAGAATGAGAAAAAACATGTTCTCTTTAGACAATACAGAGTGTGTGTCCCTAATTCTCTCCTTTAGGAGCATGATGCCTATATATAATCACATTTATGTGAAGCATAGAGCATGTCCTCTCGGAAGTATTACAACACCCTCTTGGAAGTATTACAACTGGTGTGAGCAGCTGTCTTGGCTAGGATGAGGACAGCACCTTTGACAAAGAAGATTAAAATAAAACACTCCCTCCCTCTCCCTCCAACCATCCTCCCACCTCACAAAAAAAACAAACCCCAAACCAAACAAATTGACCCTAACCAACCAACCAAAATCCAAACCAGCCATCTAAACAAAAAGAAAAAACCCAACCCAAAACCAACCACATGGAAAAAAATAATTCCGTATTCTTGCACATTCTTTGATCCTGATCCTGAATTGTTGATTTCCCAATATAATTTAGATCTCAGAGTTCTGCTAGTATTTGGGATATAAGGTGTAGAATCCTTATGACCATGGACCTTGGCAATTCCCTTGGGCAATAGTGATCATGATGGATTGGGTGTATTGAGACGATCAAGGCCACTGACTGTAATTTCTGATGTGCTCATTTTCAAGGGTAGAAATACACATTACCAAGTTTCAGTTCCAAACTACCCCTGTCTTTCATAACCAGCATCTCTTCTGCCTTCAGCTTTTCCACTGCTGTCATCTTTGTTTCCTGGCTCAAAAGCAATCAGCTTTCTTGTGAGGTGTCAGGAATGAGAGCTACTCTTAATGTTTCCTTCTTGAGCACCTATGATTTGAGTTACTGTGAAGGACATGAGCTATCCAGTGAAGAATGCTGGAAGCACCTGTCAGCATGGGCGGTTAATGTGAGGAAAAGCTGGGATGAGATCCAGAGACTGTATACTGGGAGGATTTTGAAAACTATATTCTAGGGGGGAGAGGTGGCAGATGGTTATCCTTCCCCCTCCTGCATTTTCACTCTTCAACCACCTACTTTTTGTTCACAATGAAGAAACCTGAGTGGTGCTCTGACTCCTATTTTCCTTCTGGACAGTTTATAAAGCTTGTTGTGTGAGCCAAGTGGACCTTGTTTGTAGTGACTATTTGAGCACTTGACTCTCTCTCCTGCCTTTTCATGAGTGGCAGTTGACCTACTGCCAAAGGCCTGATGAAAGTCTGGAGTGGGAAAATTAATAAATGATTTGCAGTGATGTAAAAAGTAATCTTGTGCATCTTTCCTAGAAAAACAATCACAAAAATGTGAAAGTAAGAAAGCAAATTCTATGTCTCTTTGAAGATAAAGAAAAATTGTGTTTCAATGGAGATTTTTTTTTTACTTTTTATTCAATATTGCTATCCTTAAGTTGCCTTAAGCATGCCACACACTAAGCTTCCTTCCTTCCTAAGTTAAACTCTCTTTTGTCCATGCTAGGGAATACCAAATCTGTTTGTCTTATCACTTATGCTCTACCTGGATCCTTGT
Organism: Neopelma chrysocephalum; assembly: GCF_003984885.1. NCBI lineage: Eukaryota > Metazoa > Chordata > Aves > Passeriformes > Pipridae > Neopelma > Neopelma chrysocephalum. The sequence goes on from NW_020897695.1 coordinate 27,716,411, forward strand.
GGATATACAAATACATGTAAGATTTTAGAATGGTGTTTAACATCCATCTTGCTCTTCTGTAACTTAAACAAACTGTAGCACAATGATGAATGGATTTCAGAAGCTTTAATAATGGTACAGCACTTCTGCTTTAAGAAATATTGTTTTAATTTGAAAGTTTAATGTTTTAATGTGAAATCTCAACAATTTTTACACCCTTTTATGTAACATCTGTTTGTTTATTTTTTTCTCTCTTGACAAGGAATATTTGAGACATATAACCCTTCTTATTAAAGTTTCCAATAGCAGGAGCTAGTCAATGTGAGCAAGTGCACTGTTTTCCTGACAAAGTCAAGTCACAGCATTTGCTCTAACTTATTCAGAGGAAAGGAAGGAGGAGAGAAGATTGTTCTTCTAGTTGGAAACTTTATAGTGGCATCTTAATAGGCCAAAGAAAATCAAAATAGCATTTGTGTTTACTCTTCTTGTCTGTTTTTCTTTTTAAGAAATAATATATCTTAGTGCTCTTCCCTGTGAAACATGTAAGTATCATTCTGTATGCACATTGGGGCAAAGAAGACATTTTCTGCTGCATTTCAGTCTAAGGGAAATTGGGAAAAGTGAACAATTTTGCTTTGAGAGGTATGAAGTGCCACTGTAGCAAGCCTCGTACTTGCTGCTGTAAGATGGGGTAGTTACTCTCAAGATTGTTTTCAGGAGAACTACAGACTTTTCATGTGAAGTGTTTCTCTTTGGTTTGCTGCCTTTATTTCACTTTTTCTTACTTTATTGCCTCTTGTTTTTGCTATCATATATGCTCATCATTCCTTGTATAAAAATGAGTATTGATATCAAGCTGCAGTCCTCAATAGTAACAAAAATGTGTGGAACAAGAAAAGAGCCCAGGAGTGTGTGAGTGCGTGTGCAAGGAGTGAGAAAGTGACATTTTTATGATTTCTTTTCAGACTAAGACACTTGTATCTGCAGCTCAGTAAGAGATAGGGCACTAAATATTTCCCTCCATGTTGGAAAACCAGTAGATGGGAGGCCCGGTGCTCAGTGTGGGCAAATACACTGGGAGTCTATGATCCCTCCAGTCCCTGAAACACTTGTTCAAATTATCCTTTGTCACAATAGAAACAATGCTATGGATGGAGCAAGAAAATAAACTGAGAAATTAGAGGGAGAAAAAACACTTGGGTTGGGAACAAATGAGTGTGGAATAGGAAGAACTGGGGGTTGCACTGCTATGGTCATGAATGACCTGTCCAAAGGAAGGAAAACTCCTCCAGGGGCAGCAGCAGGAGAAAAAGTAGGCTAGCTAATACTTCTTCCTTCCTGGCTCTGTCTCTCTGAATACCTCTTCTGCAATGTACAGTGCCTCCCTCTTTGTTATGTGGGGGAGTAATGGGATCCTATCTTACACCTTGGCCCACAATGTTGGGCAATGTTCCACAAAGCAATTGTGCTGAGACTGTAAGGACTTTCTGATTCTTGGTTTCCCTGTCCAGCTAAGACTGTAGAGTTTTGAAAACCACTCTCCCAAAACTTAACCCAGACCATGGCTGCTTTGAAATATTTTTTTTGTTCTCATTTATTTACTTATTTAAATGGGGCTTAAAATTTAACAACAGGTAGGACTCACTGACCCAAAGTACCTTCCAGACTTCTGTTTCTAGAGATGTTAAATCTCTTATGTGGTTTTCTTGGTTTGTTGTGTGCTGGAATGTGACTGAATATTTGCATAGCGTTTGTTTACTAAAACAGTTCTTGGTATTGTAATCATGGTAGCAATTAACTAGGAAGCTGCATTCTAAATTATTCTTTTTTCTATTTGGATTTATAATGGCCATAATTGTTTTAACTACCAATGAGTCATGCGTGTGGTCTGCCTCTGGGTCTGAGATTTCATTGTGTTCAACATCAAAATGAATGGTACCTATATAAGGTGCTGTCTGTGCCTCTGGGAGAGGTGGTAAACACTTAGAAAATGTGTAGAGATGTTCTCTTACTAGTGGAAATACAAGCAAACATGGGGTTTTTCCCCTTTAATTCTGTAAGTGTAGAGCCATGTGTTAACCATTTTCTGCCTCCTATGAATTAATTAGAGCATGACAGTGTTTCCTGATTAATGAGGCAAACACTGTCATTTAGGTTCATATGTGGAAAGGTTTCTATCACTGTACAGATTTTTACATGGCAGCAATGGCAGTTGCTGCAGTGTGATCAATAGAAGCTACATTAGGATCAACAATAATGCATGATGCTAAACAGACTTAATTGAGAATTAGAGGTTTTGTAAACACAAACTCACTTAGCTAGTGATGCATTTCTGTTGTTACTGGAATGAGTTGTCAGGTTTTTTATTTGGTTGGTTTGATTTTTGTTTTGTCCTTAATGAGAGATCTTAGCGTGTGTGCATCTCTACTACTTCCAGTTCAGAATCTACTAAATATAGATTGCTCTGAGGAGCAACCCTGATGTATAGACAGTCTTAAGACCTGTGGATTCAGAATGTGAGTTAAAAGGATTGCAAAAATATTCACTTCCTTTACTACCTGTCTTTTGCAATCTTGAGCTTGGGAAGGGATGCTTTTGTCTTATTTTCAGAATTTGAGGTCAGCTGCAGCAGCTCTAGAGCTGGTAGGATGGGGATGTTCTTAATTGTGATAGACTAATGTTATTTGGTTTGCAAAGGCCACACTGCAGAAACTCTGCTTCATGTTACCCATGTTATGGTGTATTTTGGTGGCTTTTTTTTTCTTTTTCCTTTCTTTCTTTCCACACCCTCACCTCACCCAGTAGTTCTGTATGGTATGATAGCCTTGAGAAAATACTTTAGTTTTTCTTTTAAATCAACAAAATTTTCTTTTTAAAATGTTTCTGTGAAATATTTCATTTGTGCCTGTATGGCTGTACCTATGGGACAGTGCACTATTGCTTTCTGTGTTGTGGGCCAGCATAGGTGCTAATAGCTTCCAGTTCCAAACCATACTGTCACATGGAAATGGCTTCAAGTTGCACCACATTGTACACTCTCTGAATTATGGCGGGGGGCCAAGAGAATTGGTTAATACTCAAGCATCACTTCCTTCAAGCTCAAGATTGATGCATACTTATGAGTAAGAAATCAAGAAAGGGGACAGAAGACCTGCATGGATCATCGAGGGGATCCTGACAAAGGAAGTATACAAAATGTGGAAAAAGAGGCAGATCACTTGGGAGAAATACAAGAATGTTGTCAAGGTATGCAGGAATGTGACGAGGAAGCCATATCTAGCACAACAGACTAGGTGAAATGAGAGCCTCCTGCTGAATGAGGTGGGTGCCCTGGTGACAAAGGATATGGTGAAGGCATACTGGATGCCTTCTTTGCCTCAGTCTTTACTGCTGTGGCCAGCCCTCGGAAATCTTAGACCATGGACGGAAGGAAAAAAGTCTGGAGAAAGGAAGATATTCCCTTGCGTGGCAGTTCGAGCCACATTAGAAATCCAAAATCCAATTTCCAGGCTTCCCCCCACCTCTTCCCACAATTTATCCCAACACCAGAGAGAAACTTTCAGGCCAGAGGCTTCTATAGGGGGAAGGGGAAGTATATACATTTATTTACACAAATAAATATACTGTACAAACTAAAGGCAACTCTCTCTATATATATTATTACACTTCTATCAGTCCTTTTAAGCCCCTCCCTTTAACTTTAGTCCAGGAGAAGCCTTTCAAGGCTGATATGTAATGCAGTCTCTCTCTCGTGGGAGTGTTCGGGGCCCCTGAACACTCCCTACCAACCTCCAGCTGTTTGTTGCAGTTTTTCCTTCTTCATGAAGTCCACGAAGATAGCTTTGAGTCTGTCCTCTCATACCTCGGTTCGTAGGCTGCTGTAGTGTAGTCAGTTTATCAACGTACGCATCCTGGAATTTCATTCCTCCTCCGGGTTTTCGGCTGTCCTCCATTTAGATCACGGCAGAGACATCCTCCGGGCCTCTCTTCGGTCCGTCTCCAATTTCGCCTGGGATTCCTTTCCCTGGCTCCAAGCTGTTTCGTCAGCAGCCTGTCCGCTTGGCTGTGCTTCAATGCTGAGCCTTGCATCCACTCCCACAGTTGTTTGTGAGTCACGTCCCTCACTCACTTCAATGCTGCCTCCAACTCTGGCCTAGGCAGAGTTGGGGGGGCCGCAGGGCTCCCCTCTCCCCTCCCGGAGGGGGGAAGAAGGAGCCCAGCCACCCCCTGGCCTTCTCCACCTACACGCAGCAGACACCAACAGCAGAATTGCCAACAGCTTCCGGTGGCTGTGTACATATGATTTTTCAGCAGAAGCGAACAAGACGAGTGGTGATTGGCCCTCCAGGGAACACTGCCCTGGCACCCAATCACCTCTGAGCCCCCGGCTCCCGGGAGGGCCAATCTCAAACCATGACAACTTGGTTGAGGAAGATGGGGTTAGAGGTCGCTTAGGCAGACCTGACACCCACAAATCAATGTGCTCCAATGGCATACACCCACGAGTGCTGATGGAATTGGCAGATGTTATTGCTAAGCCACTCTTAATCATTTTTGAAAGGTCAGGGAGAACAGAAGAGGTGCCTGAGGACTGGAGGAAAACCTATGTCACTCCAGTCTTCAAAAAGAGCAAGAAGGAGGACACAGGAAACTACAGGCCTGTCAGCCTCACCTGTGTTCCTGGAAAGGTGATGGAACAACCCATCCTGGATGTCATCTCTAAGCATGTAGAGCAAAAGAAAGTTATTGAGAGTAGTCAACATGGATGCATCAAGGGGAAATCATGCTTCAGCAATCTGATAGCCTTCCATGATGGAATGACTGGCTTCGTAGATGAGGGAAGAGCAGTGGATGTTGTCTCCCTTGGACTTCTGGCAAGGCTTTTGACACTGTCTCCTGTAACATTCTCATAGGTAAGATCAGGAAGTGTGGGTTGTGTTAGTGGACAGTGAGGTGGATTGAGAACTGGATACATGGCAGAGCTCTGAAGGTTTTGGTCACAGGTGCTGATGATACAAAAGTGGGAGGAACAACTGACACGCAGAGTGTTGTGCTGCCATTCAGAGAGACCTGGAGAGGCTAGGAAGTTGGGCAGAGAGAAACCTAATAAGTTCAACAAAGGCCAGTTCCTCCTGCACCTGAGGAGGAACAACCCCAGGCACTAGTACAGGGGACTGACCTGCTGGAAAGCAGCTCTGTGGAGAAGGACTTGAGGTCCTGGTGGACAACAAGCTGTCCGTGAGCCAGCAGTATGCCCTTGTGGCCAAGAGGACCAATGGTATCCTGGGCTGCATTAAGAAGAGCATTACCAACATTTTGAGGGAGGTGATCCTGCCCCTCTGCTCTGCCCTGGTGAGGCTACATCTGTAGTGCTGTGTCCAGTTCTGGGCTTCTCAGTTTAGGAAAGGGAAGAAACCCCTGGAGAGGGTCCAGTGAAGGGCTATAAAGATGACTAGGGGACTGGAGAACCTCTCTTTTGAGGAAAGGCTAAGGGAGCTGGTCCAGTTTTCCTGGAGAAGACACAGCCAAAAGGGGATCTTATTAGTGCTTACAGATATCTTAAGGGTCTATGTCAAGAAGATGGAATCAAGCTCTTTTTAGTGGTGCCCAATGACAGGACAAGGGGCAATGGGCACAAATTGAAACACAGGAAGTTCCATCTGAATACAAGGAAAAACTTTTTTACTTCGAGAGTGACAGAGCACTGGAACAGGCTGCCCAGAGAGGTTGTGAAGTCCCCTTCTCTGGAGATATTAAAAACCCGCCCGGATGCAAACCTGGTCAAACTGCTCTAGGTGAAGCTGCTTTAGGAGGGTTGAACTAGATGATCTCCAGAGGTCTCTTACAACCTCAACCATGCTGTGATTCTGTGATCACACTTGGTTAGACAACATGGTGTTTCAGCTGGCTGTGTTTTTACAGTGTGTTAGGTGGTACCCTTGCTTGCCTCATCCAATTTAGGATGATAACTTTTGACATCTGTCTTTCAAAAAAGGCAGTGAACTCTCCATATATTCTGTTCTTTTTTTTCCCCATGCTCTTTTCTTGTATTGCTCACTGTTTGTGACTTTTTCAGATGTCTCTTTTATATCTCCTATTTAGCTGTTCTTTTCAGCTACCCTCTCAACATATCAGAAGGAAATAAACCCATCTATGTAACAGAAAGAAAAGTTACATTTAATACTGCTGAAAGGGGTACTTATGGTAGTTTTCACCTCCAGCCTACCTCATCTGGCACCACCAATCACCACCGCATGACACTGCCTCCTAGAACAAACCCTGACTTTGTTCCCTGAAAGCTTTGATTGGTAAAAGGATAATCCATGGAGAAGTGTGCAAAATGCTCCTGTGGGAGAGTCACGTTGTGCTGTGTTTCTAGTGATGCTGACAGAGTTTCCTTACAGATAATGAGAAATGTGTCACAGAGGCTATTGGTTGACTGAAAAGCTTTTTACTTGACAGCAAAGAAGAGTATCTGGGCTTTGAGGTGCCATTTGGCTCAGATCTGTCAAATAAAAATATAGTCAGCGAGGGTGTCTCTATCCCCTTCCACTAGAAGAACTGGAAAGCAACTTCCACAGTGGTGTCATCCTTTCCTGCACCCCATGAAAGATTAGGATTGTCAAATTGAACAGAAGACTCATAAACTAGCAAAGAATACACTTAATTGGGAAGATTTATAAGCTTGTTAGCTGGAACGTTTTTTAATTTAAAATGTCAGTGTATTCCCTGAAGGAAGACATTACTTCTTGTTGAAGCCTTAATTGGAAGGGGCTAATTTTCAGTGCTGGGACTACTACTTCTACTAATAAAAATCCCCTTCAATCTCAAACAGAAAGAGAGCTATTTAAATTTCACAAACTGTAAAACTGTCAGTAACACCGTTTTTAGCTTTCTCTCCTGAGGCCACAGAGGAGGCTAAAAGGTGAACAGCAGCACTGGGCAGTAGTGAGAGGGTGTTTTCTTCAAATGTTTTTGCCTAGAGGTGACTTGGAAATGTCATAACTTTTTTTTTCCTTCAATTACACTGTGATACTAATGGTCTCATACTGAAATTACTTCAAATAGGTATGTCTTGATAGGATGCAGTTCTAATGCTTACAGGCTGGGTAAAATTGAGATATATTTCTGGAAATGTAATTGTGTATTTGTATGAAAAATAATGACTAGGATTATTTTTTTTTAATGTTTTCAAATATCACCACAGGTCAATGTCTGCAACTGGGTCACGTCAATGGAAGTGCTTTTAATGCCCTGTATCTCTTTAGATGGTATGCTGTTCCATATTTTTTCCAATAAGCTTTCTGAATCCTGTATTTTCTAACTTATTTTAGGCCCTTGTTCCTATCTTCTGTATTAGGAAAGAGCTATATTTCTCATTATGCAGAGATTTGCAACTGCAGAGATGATGTAAAAAACATCTACAGTTCTTCTGTTGCTTTGGACTAGGTGTATTAGGGAGGAGGTTCGAGGATATACTGAAGCTTGAAACCACGACACTGTTGAAAGCTTAACAAAAACCAAGATTTATTACCAAGAGGGTGGCCAACAAAACAAACAAACCCAAAAGGGAGGAAGGAGGAGAGAAATAAGCCCCAGTTACCCAGCTGTTGCCCATAAAGTTATCTTACCGACCTAGCGTGCCTATAATTACCCATAGCAGAAGCGGCATCCTTGGAGAGTCAGTAAGTTCACAAAACTGGCAGGCATCCCCGCCAAAAGGCAACGTTGTCCTTGGTGTGAAGTTAACTCCTCTCCAAGAAAGCACTATCTACTTTTATACAATTAACTGAGTGACCACAACCTCCCAGGTGTGGCCAGCACTGCCCAGCCAGAGGCCCTCAGTCCTACCTCCTGGTTATGTAAGTGCAGCTCTTCTGCGCATGCGTGAGAACTTCGGAAATCCCCTCACGCACGCGCAGTATGTTTTGGGGGTCTTTCTTAATTGAGTCTGGGGACGAGCCTTCCTCCCCTCCTCATCAAAATCTCCTTCAAATGGCCTTGACGAGCCATTAACCAATCACAGAAGACCAATTAAAACAGTTTATACAGAAGTTCTCCCTCCAAGGACAACTTTCCCGTTTATCAGTGCTTGTTTTCCCATAACTTGGCACGGAAAGAGCAAAGCTTTCACAGGTGGGAGGGCCAAACACAGACCAAAAGTATCAGCATAAATTCACCCTGGTACACTGGGACAGCACATAGGAAGCAGCCAGCCAGCCAGCCAGCCAACAGTGATGGTGTATAGAACAGCCCTCTGGATAGAAAGCATGAGGCTACTCTGTGCTACTTCAGTCTGACTGGTGGGACTGTTGCTGGTGCAGAGCTTCCTGGTGAACGTGTTCAGGTTCTGTGGGCTGTGGCCACCAGTGGAGATTGAAAGAGCTCTCCACAATTCCCAATATCAGGAGAATGGGAATCTGGAAACCATCTTTCTTATTGGGTTCACACTGGCCCAAATGAGAAGTGGGCACATGGGAACCTCATGAGGTTCAACAAGGCCAAGTGCAAAGTGCTGGACCTGGGTCAAGGCACTCCTCAGTATCAGTACAGTCTGAAGAGCAGCCCTGTGGAGAGGCACTTGGGGGTACTGGCAGATGAAGAGCTGGACATGAACCATCAATGTGCTCTCGCAGCCCAGAAAGCCAACCATATCCTGGACTGCACCAAAAGAAGTGTGTACAGCAGGTGGTGATTCTGCCCCTCTACTCCATTCTGGTGAGATCGACCTTGAGTCTGTATCACAGGAAAGACATATTAGAGTGGGTCCAGAGGAGGGCCAGGAAGATGATCAGGGGGATGAGAATCAGGGCAATGGAACAAATCTCCTATAAGGAAAGGCTGAGAGAGTTGAGGTTGTTCAGCATTGAGAAAAGAAGGTTCCAGGGAGACATTCTTTTGGTTTTCAATAATTAAAGGGGTCTTATAAGAAAGATGAGAACAAACTTTTTAGTAGGGCCTGTAGCAGTAGGACAAGATGCAATTGTTGTAAACTATAAGAGAGTAGAATTAGACTGGTTATAAGGAAGAAATGTATTTTACATTGAGGGTGGTGAAACACTGGAACAGGTTGCCCAGAGAGGTGGTAGATGGGCTCTGGGCAACCCAATCTAATAGAAAATGTCCCTGCTCATTTCAGGGGGGTTAGACTAGGTTACCTTTAAGGGTTCCCTCTAACCCAATCCATTCTATGATTCTTCCTTTGTGATTCTGTTAGGAAAAGGTTCTTCACTGAGGTGCTGGTTGGTCACTAGTACAGGCTTCTCAGGGAAGTGGTCATGGCACCAAGCCTGTCAGAATTCAAGGAGCGATAATTCTCTTGCCTACATGGTTTAGTTTTAGGTAGTCCTTCAAGGAACAGGGAGTTGGACTCTCATCCTTACGGGTCCCTTCAAACTCAAGAGATTCTATGACTCTGTGCTCATGTGCAGTGTGTGCTTCCCTCTGTCTTTCAAATTTTTAGGGGTTTGGTGTGTGTGTGTGTTTTGTTTTTACGTTGCTTTTATGTTGTTGTTTTGGATGTGCCTTATGACCTCTGTCACTGAATTGCCTCAGTGAATGGCTTTCCCATAAGAAGGAGCAGACATAGGATATTGTTTCTCTTTCCTTTCTCTAGGAACAAATTCTTGTTAATTGGCTAGGACTTCCTACTATCTCAGTAGCACAGACGGGCACTAGTTTCTGTGTTTACTTCTTTATAACACTAATTAAGCAATAAGACACAACTTTAGAGGTCTCTCTGTGCATGAGAATGTAAGGTGGCAAAAGATGTTCAGTAAAGTATCATAAGTCTAAAGATTCACTTTCTGGACCTTCCTATAACTGGAAGTGCCAGACAGGGTTAAATGTGCTCCAGTCCCGCCAGCAGTTGCTGCCTGCCCAAGCTGAGGGGCCCATGGGAGCTGTGGCAGGCAGGGATCACCAGGGATGCAAAGGAGCATCTTGAATGGGAACAAGGCAGAGAGTGATAGTGTGAGATTTCCATGGCAACAAGGTGTCTGACTATGGGTCATCTGTGACTCCAGAGCAGAAATAACTCCTCGAGCCTTCTGTAAATAAATACATGCCTGGAGCTCGATCCTTCACTTATTCAGACTTGTGTGGTTGCTTTTGATACATGACTCATGCTGTGAACATGTAGCTTGTGGAGAAAGAAAAAATAATTTGCAGTTCCCTGGTGGTTTTTTATGTTTTTAGAAAATCTGTCTCTTTTTAATGGACATTGCCTTTTTTTTTTACTATATAATCACAGGTTCCTGAAAATATAATTTGTCACATAGAGGTTTGTTTTATGAGGTCTGCCATATCTATTATGAAAATCTTCCATAATTTGCAGTTCATAAGAGCAAAGGTGGAAGAATCTCAAATCAAATGCCTTTGACTCAAAAATTCTGTCTTCTGGTCAGCATTCCCAAAGTAAAATTCTATTTTGCACATTGTGTGATGCTTTTAAAAAAATCCTAGTCTCCACTGCTTAGAATTAGAATGACTCTGTGTTTGAGCTAACTTCAGTGCTTTGAAATAAAGGTAGAAAAATTACTATGAAGTGATGCTGAGAGGTCAAACCAGCTGGAGTGCATAAAGCCATAAGTGTCTGATTAAAAAAAAAGTGTCAGAGGGAAAAAAGGAAAAAATCCTATCTAGTTCTCTTTTCTGTGCTAATACTCAAGGTAGCTTTTAACTAACTTGTGACATCATCTTTTCATGGCAAACATTTTCTAAGCTTTTTGGTGTCATAAATAGTATCCATTAGCCTCATCCCTTTGGTTTCCTTAGCAACTGAGACAATCAATTCAATGACAGTTTCATCAGCACAGCAAAGCACCAGCTTCCAGAATTATGGACAGAAGTACAAAAAGCAGGTAGGCTGGAATCTATTTTTCTGCAGACCAGCTTTATTTCTTTCTCTCCTCCTTTCTGTTTTATGAGTTGCAAGCCTTTAATCGCAAATTAAGCACAAATCTCTTCAAACAGTGCTGTACTTGTGCATCAGTGATGCTTGATGCTGACTCTAAAGGATTCTCAGATCCACTCAGCCCAGTTGTGAGTAGCTTGATATTTGAGCTTTACAGCTGGAAATCTTCTTAATTTTCATATATTGCACTGGGTGTTTATATATAACTTGCTTTTTTGAGTATTAATTAGAGACTTGCAACATCAAGGTCATGCCTTATTTTAGTGGGTAGAAAAAAGGGCCGTGGTTGCTGCTGCTTTCAAAGGGATCACGTGCAGTTTGTGTCTTCTGACAGTCACAGCCTGTCTGAAAAAGAAATTCAGAAAGCCAATAGGAGTGGCAAATGGCTAGTGTCCATAAATTATCCTGCAGTCTCCACTTGTGAAGGAAGGTGATATGTCTGGGAGATATATTCCTTTTAAATGTCTATTGTAGTTATATATATTTTTTATTTTCTAGAGGAGCTTCTTTATTGTCCTGCTGAGGCTTCAGTCCAACTCTGTAAGTATGCTTCTGTCTGCAGAAAGGCTTACTTCTCTTAATTTGCACTGCATTGTCAGTACCAAAATATCACTAAAGAGGGAAGTAGTGCTATGGTAGGGAGTTATAGGAAAAGCCCTATACTATTTTCAGGAAAAGTTTTTTTTTTCTTCATCTAATTTTTCTTCATTTTTTCAAAATCTGGCAACTGGGTGTATTCTGAAGAAATACAGCATAAGAGATGAAAACATAACTGTGTCATACATAACTGCTACTCCTGAAGCACGGAGACAAGTAGTGTTTTGTTGCTTCTGTTAATTTAGATACTTAAAAAAATATTTTATTAAAAATAAAATTAATATCAACCCTCTTGAAGTAGATGCAGAAGGTTTCCTATGGAGAAACCCCTCAGTTTCCTGTGGGGACTGACTCAAGCTAACCAGAGAACATGAAAATTTATTAAATAATAAATTCATTGCATGCTTCCCTTAGTTCTGATGACCACTGCTGCTAAACTCCAACAGTTTCTGTATCGGTTCTACCAATCTCTAAGCCCACAAGCATGAGTAAGATTTCGTACAGGTTTCTGAGTTCAGTGTTGGAAAAAATCATTTTGACGAGTCAGGCTTGCTCACTGTCATGAGTGCTGGTAATAGTGTTCGCCCCCTGAAGTAACAGAACACTGTAGAATGAATCACAGGCTTTTTTGGGATTCTGCTTTCCCCCAGATGCTTTGTGATTGAGTTGCTATAGTTGCCCTCAAGTAGCTGTGACAGAAGTTCAGACTGATGGCCACAGAGAACTTTAATATTCCAACATAACTGAGGCCATGAACTTTTTAAAAATAAAGAATATCTTCATACTTTTGCTAATCTAGGTGTTGGAAGCTGTTCAACAGTCTTCTAGCACCATTAACTTAGTTCTAGTCAAACTCAAATATGGCACTTGCCTATTGGCATTCATGTAAGGATGTAAACTCATTTGATCTGAGATAGAGGAGAGAAGAGGTGTGGTCTCAGGCATTTTAGAGTTGTTGCTCAACATCTCATGTGGCTGCTGACATTTGTCAACAGTTTTGATTTGACCCTGGCATAAGATAGAAGTATTCAGTGTGTCTGCAGATTTTTCTTTTCTCTCTGAGTGTAACAGACCAACTAATTTGCATCTAGTTGTATGCATAAAGATCACCTCTCATGACCCTGTGTCCCTCTTGTGGCTGTGTAAGCATTTTCCCCCTGCCATTTTTTTTTCCCTCTTCCTCCATGTGTTTTTACCTATCGTGGTGTTTTTGGCAGAACTCAGAATAACAGATCTCAGTGCAGACTCTTACGTTTTGTCACTCCTCTCTATTGGTCATCACTGGGATGAGCAGCAGTTACAGGAAACTGCTTGTTATGGATTTGATATTTGTATGCTCAATGAACAAGTTAAGTGCAACTGTAAGCAGACTAATAGAGAGCGTGAATGCTTGGCTGACAAATGCAGGTGTCTCTCTACTAATTATCATGCCCAGAATTAGATTTTTGCTTTTGCAAAATCTCAGGCATTTGCAACTTCAAAACTCAACACCTATACTGTTCACAGGGTTTGATGCGGGGACATGCAGGGGAATGCAATTTTAACACTAAACAAATTGGTCTATGAACACAACCATTTTAGATATGTGGGAGCATTTGGAAATTTCTTCATGGACAAACTTCCATATACTTGAAAAAGCCCAAATGTTATTTGGCTGAGTCTCTTTGTGAACGATCTCTCAAAATTCAGGGAAACTTCCAAAACCTAATAATTATTTTGAGATAAAGTGTTTTTATCTCCATGTGCCTTAAAAAAAGCATAGTAGCCATCACCGACACTTCTGTTTTCTGCACTGTTCTTCTTCCATGGTGACAGGAAAGTGCAGTTTACTGACAGTTGGTACAACAATGTAATATTGGCAAAAACGATCAATGTTCATTTTCACTAGACATAGATACCATAGTGATGGCACAGTTCAATGGTTGCTCCTAACAAATATCTAGGTATGAGTTAAAATGAGTCTTGACCTTCAGTGCAATCCATATGTTCAATTAATACTTTTTAATTGCTAATGCAAGTTTAGAGGGTGAAAGTGTGAGCAGCATAACCGCAGGTGACTCATTCTCTATTGACCAAGTGACATGGGATTGTGTGTGTATATCTTTGTGAAAATAAAGGCTGCAGAAAGAACTTAAAACCAAATTAATTGAGCTAATATTTTTCTCATTCTGTTAAAGATGTGGTTCATGAATCAACCATCACAGTCCTCATGACTTCTGATAATTGGGACAAACCATACATAATAGGTGTTCTGTTACATTTAGATACCTAATGACCTGGAAAAGAATTCAATGGGTCAAAGTAGTAGTGAAGTTTAAAGGACTTCTGTGACAGGAGAGAGAGGAGATTTTCAGTGGAGGCCGTGGAAACAGCCAGGATGAGTTCAAAAGCACTTTTGGAAAACAGGAGGAAAAGCTGAACTCTCTTTGACTTTCATCATTAATGATTGAAAATATTTTCTCTGTAGTAGCTTTGTATCATATTTAATTTCCTTACATTATAAATACTTATTATATAAACAATTACATACCACATAAAATCAGGACATATGCATTGAACTGGTGATAAATGATTTGTCTTCCTCCTTTCGGATGATTTCCCTGCAAAGAAATAAAGTGCAATAATCTTATACCACGTAAATGTCAGTGGGAATGTGTTAGGTGTGTAAGGACTGCAAAAATTGAAAGAATACTTTCAAAGTGAAATCTTTACCCAGCAAATTAATCTGCAAATATAGTTACATTTGCTGTAACTAAAATGTATGAAGGCATTGTATTTGAAAAATACCCACAGCATCAAGAGACTTCATTGAACTTTCAGAAACAGAGGAATGCTGATATTAGGTTTCATGTCTTGTTCCGCTCCACTAGCCTTAGTAAGCTACTTTGTATGGCACTACTTGTGTCAACCACTTCAGTATAGATTTGATATTAAAACAACAACACCCTAAGTGCTTTGAGCAGTCATCCTTCTCATGAGAAGATCTGTTAACTATCCTGTGAAATGAACTTGTTGGAATAAAAGGCCTGGAATAAGGAATGAACTAGTTGCCTGCCATCAGCCCTCCTTTGACAGTGTGCTCAGATTGAATTCTACTCTAGCAAAGTGTGATAGAAATATGCAGCTTGCTTGTGTAAAAGTGTTCACAGCTCCTCTTCTCTGCAAGCAACTCTGCTGGGGATGAACAGAGCAAGGATCCTTCAAACATCTTTTTTCTTCTAAGATATCTCCTATGTTTATCTCTAAAAGATTTTAATTAAAAATAAAAAAGTGTAGTGAATTTAAAAATAACAGGAAACAAACCCTTTTTTTCTTTCATATTAGGAAGTAATTACCTGGCAAAAATGGGGGTGTTCCATTCCTACTGTTAAGACCTTTAAAAATGTTTTACTGCTAGGTGAATGAGCTGTGCCCAGGTACTAGCAGATACATCCTGTTGCTTCTATGCTCTCCAGGAGTGGCTGTCTTGCAGTAAGAGAGCCATTTGCTGTGACATGTCTGCTTTTAGCTTTCATGGCTTCCTTTCTATTCACCCCGTGGCTGGGTAAAGATTTCCATATACCACCCTGATCTGCCTGGGGAAGGAGCAACTTGTCAGCTTTGCTGCTTCCCACCTCACTGTGGAGTGCACTGTCTGGCATTTTTATAAACACAGAAAACAGAGCTAGGACAGTCCTTTGTTCCAACTTATCTTGCTGTCAGGCTGTCAAAGGGAGTTTTAAAATATCCTGTCAATTAATCTCATTGAAACTCCTAGTGAAGGTTCAGCTAACTCTGTCCTTGAAGCTCTGTTAGTTCATTCACTTCTGATTTGAAGATAGATTAGTAGAAGTGGCAGTGGCAAATTGCCTTCCTATCACTGTAACACAAAAGGCAAAATTGGACGAAGGCCCATATACTGCAAGCTAGGTAACCTTTTGCTGAAGAAAAAAACAGGATACTTTAAATTAATATTTTGACCCTTATAATCTATGTACCATATTAATAAGGTGATTTCATTGCTACCTATCCACCATCAGCCTGGTCTGAAGTTGATTACTCAGCACCTATTTGACAAGCAGGAATGGAACAGGGAGACCTTCCCTATATAATATTGGTAAGAAAGATGAAACTAGTGAAGCATTCAGGCTGCTAATCCAATACTTACTCATTGCAAGATTCATCTGTTTTGGTTTCAGAGACCTGGTTTCCTGTGAATAGTGTTAAATTTAGCATTCAGCTCAATTCCATTTCCATTCACCTTCAGACCCCAGTGAAATATCAATGCCTGCCTACAGGTTCATTTGGCAGCATGAAACAGCAAAATGATCCATTTTCAGAGTAACTATTTTAATTTTGGATTGCTAATAATCATAGCATGGTGATGTGAAAGTACCGGTGGTCTCAGCAAGCCACAGAACCCATCAGTGTTTTATGAGTTTACCAGAGTGCTAACCTGTAATTTCCACACACATTTCCTGCTCCCTTCTTAGAATAGGATTTCAAAGAAGACAGGTACTCATAGTTAGAAACAAGCTTGGCAATGATTAAGGGAGGGTGGTTAGGCAGGGAAGGCTATTTCATTCTGGGTCTTAGCCCAAAGAGGATTGTTCCAAGTCCATTATTGCTACCTTTCAGCCAGCCTGAGAATGCAATGCTCTTGCTTGGACTATATCAGGGTTCATTCATGCTTGTGAGCAACAGGGACTTGGTTTGCAGAGTAACTTGAACGAAATGAGGCATTTTACAACAGAGATTCGTAACAGTCCTTTCTGAAGTGAATAGAATGGCTGATGACTCTCAGAGCTGCAATTGGTGAGACACAGTGTGTTTTAGCTAATGTAATGATGGGTTATGCCTTTGTTTTCTAGTACAAAATCTCATCACGCTGAAATATTTTGTCAAGAAATACTTAACAAGTATCACGAACACTGTTTAATCTCCCCAGCCTCCCAAAGAAACTTGTATTTATTATGGCTGTAAAGACTGGCAACTGAGCTGTCTGATATACATAGATGTTTTTTGGCTAACAGGAGAAAATTGCTTATTGACTATTCTTCAGTAGCTTTTCCCCAAAAGAAGCCAAGACTTCGACACTTTCTGTGAGTGTAGTATGTATTTATACAAGAAAGAATTGTTAGCTAGTCCTCAGCAATTGGCTTTTATAGTGTTTAATACGTTCTCTAACCCCAAGCCAATACCAAAGCATTTCTCAAGAGCGTTAAATCTTGTTATGTTGCAAGCAATTGCATAAGTGCACCCTTCAAATCGTGGCATCTGTTGCCATTTGTTTATACGTGCCTGTGCATCTGTGGCAACCAAGAGGCAAAGGTGTCTCCTGAGGGCTATCTGGCAATGCACTGTCATGGACATGTACAAACACAGTGCCCTCGCTGTGCATTTCCTCATGGCATTAGACACAACCCCTGAGTAGGAAGAGTGAAGACACTTCTGCCAGGAAAAAAATCAGTTTTTTTTTTTTTGTTGTTGTTGTTTTGGGGTTTCTTTTTGAGATCATGTGTACTCTTCTGTTACTACTAGCAGAAGTACTTCTGCTAGTGTTGTCTTCATAGGTAACTTTATACTACTTCTGTAAAACCTTATAAACTTGGTTTCTAGAGGCTCCAAATTCCACTGTGCCACAAGTCTGAGTTACAGTTTACTTCCATATAATTCATGCATGTATTATCTCTGTTTATGCATTTGATATCATGTTTGTAGCCAGTAAAGCAAAGCAAGAAAGAATAAAATGTGGTAGGTTGTATAGGGACTACCTTGATGTATGGAGGGGCCAAACCATATCCTGTTGGAGAAAACTGTATTTCAGTGAGAACCTCTTCACCTGGAACTTGAGATTAATAGGACTGATCTCTTTTGTGAAGTACCTTAAAACCTACTAATGAAAAAATGGGATAATACGTAGGCTACTATAAAACTTCGGAGTGAAATTATGCCTCAAATTGCAAGTGTTTCTTTTGCCTTACTTTCCTGAGTATAAAAGTTCTGTTGAGGCATAAGCATCTTTAAAGGAATAAATATGATAGATCATTAATTGCAAAATTAAATTTCACTGTTCCAAACTTATTTTTTCATTATCTCAAGCACCTAGTAAACACACAAAATGTGTTCTTGAACAAATGAGTTCTTGGAAATTTTCATGTTGCAGCCAATGTACTTGTACTTTATTTCAGAATGGAACAGCAAATTGGATCTCCCCAGGCCAAAAAACAGCAGGAAAAAAACCTTCAATTGTTTGGGGTTTTTTTTCCATGATGTAATACCCCTAAATATTTTTAACATTTTTACATTGTTTCAGAATAAACAGACTCGATCTCTCTGTATATTTGTGGGGGGTTTTTTTGTTGTGGGTTTTCTGCTTGTGGGGTTTTTTTTGTTTGTTTGTTTTGGTGGTTGTTGTTGTTGTTTTTGTTGTTTTGGTGTTTTTTCTAAGCATAGGAGAATTGAAGTAAAATAATTACATATCAGTACACAGTAACTGGAGTTTTAAATACTGTGGAGTCACAAACAAGTGGTATGAAAGAGGAGTCATCCTGTTTCCATCAGAAATTCTGGCTGACCTAAGCCCTTATTTCTTTAATGATGTTAAAAATGAAGTCTGCTCTTAGTGTTATTTGTGCAAATTGTGTCTGATGAAATCATGTGCCATTGAACAGTGTTTTAGCAAGTATAGCTGCAGAGGAATGTAGTTAGATAGTTGGGAGTTAAGAATCTCGTCTACTGGAGCTGTTAGGGAGAAAAAAATCATATGGAACATGTTTATAATAAGCCTTTCATCAGTACTTTTATAAAGCCATAGCAAACAAGGTAAGTGTGACATAGAAAATCACAGCCAGTTCAGATTGTTGATGATGTCAGATGTAGGAGCTCTGAACAAGAGCAAACCTGAAGTGCCTGTGGATGTTTAAGAAACCAACAAATTGACCTGCAAGTGTTGCTTCTAAGTAGCGTTTAAATACATTAGACTTAAATTCATTGTGTTGCAAATAAAAACATTCAAGTAGATTTTGCAATTGCTCAGGTAAGATCTATGGTATGAAACATTCAGTTATTCAAAGGAAGACCAGAACTTGGGGGAGGAGGGTAACACTGCCTATGGGAAAGGCAGCAAAATGGAAATCTACTGTAGATATGTATTTGGGGCTAATTAAAGGTTAATTCATGTTACGGTAGATGGATGACTTGGTTTACTTTTGTACGTTAAAGCTGTACAAATGCTTACTTACACCTTATTGCAGCATTAGGGTTTTAGGTAGTGTTGCTGATTTGTTTTTCCTTGTCTAGGTAATTATTATGCTAAGAATAAGTCTTAATCCATTTGCTAGGAAAATTTGATCTACAAGTTATATTTGGAAGATATGTAAATTCCAATCACCTTAATGAAACTTGTTTAGCTTAGTTCAGTCTTTCTGCATTCTACCAGGCTCCATTCTAGTACAGTATTTTGATACATAGTGGCTAAAACCCCCTATCTCTGATAAATCAGGTCCAAAAGATTGCCTCAGCTAACCACGGTCTGAAGTGAACTTAAATCACCTAATGCCTGATAAAACTTCACAGTATGCTGGAAAGTTTTTCTTTGAATTTTCATGTTATTACTTAGTAAAGTGCTCAATTCTCTTTGCTGCTAAGCACTGGTAATAGTACAAGACTTGAAGCTAAGAAACCGGTCCAATTATTTTTGGAGCATTCTGGGTCCATTATAAATAGAGGATATAAGATTGTTAGATTCATTATAGCATAATATCTTTTCCCATCAGAAGCACTGGAAAATGGGATAGTTCTGGTAGTGCACATCTTGTACTGAGGAACTGTCAGGATATAGAAAAAGATTGTTTGGGAGATGGTACCTAATTTTAAAAAATGCAATATTTTTCCCCTAGGCAGTTGTAATAGTATCTTCCTGATCCAGATTCTTTTTTTCTTAACCATTTTAGTTCCCTTTTTCCTTCTCTACTTTGGTGTTTTCTTAATGTGCTGCTTTGGACAGAGTACACAGTCATAAAAAAGTTGCTGTTTTTAAAGTACTTTTACTATATAGGTTTCCAAAAGTGATTAAATTTTTGACATGACCCCAAATCCTCTCCCTACCTCACAGGACTTGCATGCTAGATTTTTTTCTTTGTTTTGCTTTTGTTTGTTTGTTTTCATTTTGTTTTGTTTGGAGCTTTTGGGGAGGTTGGAGAAGGGGGAGGAATTTCATTAAGCACACTCTTCAGATGAGACAGGGAAAGTGAGAGAATCATACAACATTGTTCAGTAAAATGGGATCTGGATGTTCTAATGCATTTTGAATCATTAATGAGCAGTAATTTGATGAGGACTAGTTACATAAAGAGACTTTAGGATTTTCTTATTTATCTTTTCTTTGGGAGGTATCTTTTTAAGCATATTAGCCAACACTGAATTCTAGTAGATGTAATTGTCCCAGTTATTTAGTCCCATCCTAACTTATGACCATCATTACATTAACAAAAGCATAATCAATTTTGATCAGTAGCTCTATAGGACAACTCTATACTATAACATATTCTCATGCCCATTCAGTCAATAGCAGCATAAAGACAGTGGTATAAAGGCAGCATAAAGATAGTGATAACTATGTTGTGTGGGAGACCCTGAAGAGGTATATCTTGTCTTAAACTAGGTCTCTACATGTTTAGTTCATGATGTCATGACTCTTATGTTAGTTGTCTGGATTTTGGATGTCTTATTAGGTGGAACTTTCTATTCAAATGTGAACAGCTAGGATGGGCTACGATGCTACTCTTAATTATTCTTAAGTTTCTGTCATGGAAACAGTTAATTATTCAAAAACAAAATTTCACTGAAGAAATTCAGATATTGTATTTTATTTACTAACCTTAATTTTCATAGCTCTATTTTCTTGGTGTTAAAATAGTAAGTAGGGAAAAATGAGAAACCAGAGTTTGAGAACCCACAATGATAGTGCAAGATCATCTTTGCTACCTTATTTTTACTCTGTTGGGAATAATCTGTTCAGTTATCAACATCAGGGTGTCTGTGACCTGTCATTAAAGTAAAATTGATACTGCTGATAGGACACTGTGCTTCAGAGATAGAGACAAGCACAGCTGGGTGCTGAGCAGCTACTGGTCTGCTTTTGTGACCTGAGCTAGAAATTCTGCTCCTTGCTGTGCTGTGTCCTATAGACATACTAACTTGCTCCCAGGGTACCCCTGAAGACAAGGTTTTGTGGTGCAGCAAAATTAATCCAGCATCTAAGTAACCACAATTAAAAAAAAAAGAAAAAAAAAAGGTAGTTTCTTGTTTCTCGGATTTGTTTACACCAAACTGGCTGCAGTAAGCCTGCTAAATCAGAGAAAACTTAGATTTGTATGCATGAGCAGTGACTGCCATTTACCTTCCAGCCTGTGGCAAGGAGATAATAATCTGTGGCCAGGGATAGAGGATGGGAGAAGAGGGCCCCTTTTCATGGCTCCTTGCTGCTAGACTGTCAGGTAGAGGTAGAATTGCTCTTGAAAGGCTTAGCTCAGAGTGCTTGCTTGCTTTGCAAGCTGCAGAAATTGCAACTAACAGCTTGACTTCTTATCTTGGTGTTTTCTCCATCCTCTGTCTCTTAGTAGTTCCAGCACACAGTGCTCCAAGAAGATCACAAACTGAAGAACTAGCCTTGGAGGTGAAGGCAGAGGTTTTTTTTTGGTTTTTTTTGTTTGTTTGTTTGGGCGGGGGTTTGTTTGTTTTCCTTTTTTGTTGTTTGTTGGGATTTGTTTGTTTGTTTTTGTTTAATTTGGTTTGGGTTGGGGTTTTTTGACAGTGTCAGTTCTATCCTCATAAAATTCTTGCAACAAGGGCTGATTAAGGGGTCTATGTATCCAAAATAGTCTGATAAACTACAGGCTATGGGACTACTAGATGATTTTCTTCCTGGTAGGAAGCTTTGTCAGGGAAAGTTACAACACACGTGGATATGTTGTGGTTTAGGAATGGTATTCTCTAATTTAGTGTTCCCACTGAAAACACTCTCCCTTCCCTTCTCCTGAAGTGGGCTGGAGAGGAGAATTGGAGCCACAAAAGGTAAAGATGATGGGTTGAGATAAGAACCATTTTCTGGAAACAACAACGAGATCAGAAAACAAACAGTAACAGCAACAATATTAATAACAAACATGTACAAGGGAGGCAAGTGATTCACATGCAAATGGTCACTACTATACCATATGGAGGCCCACAATACCTGACCACCACCACCATGATACCCTGACCTGGAAGGAACCTCTTCCCCCATTCCCAGAAAATGATGTGAGGTGGAATAGAGTAGGCTCTGGGTCTTAGCCATGTACCCTCCTGGCTACTGCAAAAATTAACTGTGCTGTCTGGAACCGGGACAGGATATTATTTTTCTGCAAACAGTCAGGCACATAACCTTGACTGATCAAGTAGGTTGTCTGAAATTGTCATATCTAGTGTTACTAGAAAAGGTTGACAGCTAGACTCTGTTCACAGAATATTCTGAGTTGAAAAGGACCCATAAGAGTCATCAAGTCCAACTGTTAAGTGAATGGCCCATACAGGGATCAAACCCACAACTTGGTATTATTAGCACCATGCTCTAATTAACTGAGCTATTCTCAGGGTCACCT
This sequence comes from Neopelma chrysocephalum, assembly GCF_003984885.1. Lineage (NCBI taxonomy): Eukaryota > Metazoa > Chordata > Aves > Passeriformes > Pipridae > Neopelma > Neopelma chrysocephalum. The sequence goes on from NW_020897695.1 coordinate 27,738,524, forward strand.
TTTTCTCTTTTAACCCAAACTATTATGTGATTCTATTATTCTATAATACAACTTGGAATCATGAAACTCTGGGCTTCTCTGTGCTCCTTAATGTCTTAATGTCTTGAAAAATCTTTTGGTATGTACAGTATGAGGGTAAAGTCCACCCTTAAATGTAACTAGCAAGGCTATGGTGTTTATGCTCAGAAACATGGAAAGGAACTCTGTTAGCTATAATGCCATGATCTGTAATTGTACTATATCCTTGAGAGTATCCCAAAAACAATGCTATTGATTTTATGGTCCTAATCTGGGAGCGTGCCTCTCTTGTTGTAACAGCTCTTTGTTTTCCTCGCCTGCATGAGAGCTGTAGGTGTGCAGAGAAAGTTGTGACTAGAGCTGTGCAAACTAGGGAAGGAAAAAGGAAAAGGAAAGGAAAAGGAAAAGGGGGGGGAGAATGCAAGTCCCCCTCCCTGGATTCCCCTCAGATTTTTCTTAAATTTTTTTGATTTTCTTATTGTCTTTAGTTTGAGTGGAAAAAAGGCTTCAGTTGCAGGAAGAACTGGGGATTTCTAGGCATTTTATACCAGCCGAGCTCATGATGCTGTTTTAATAGGCTATCAGAGATGATTCAGCCAGCTCAAACTGTGTAAAACCATCAATTATTTTAAGTTTTGTGCTTTTTGGTCTGTGGAGATCATTACGTCTGGATGAAAAATTACTGGGGAGAGGTGGTGCCTTGCTTCTCTTGCAATGTCATTAAAATTTTCAAGTAAAGGTTGTAAACAAAGATGGTTCTCTAGAGCAATTGCAATCTGAGCATTTAAGGAAGTAATTCTAATTTAGTATTTTGTGTTTGTTCTTTCTCTCTGCTTACCTAGCCTGTGCTTGCTGTTGCAGTTAAAAAGACCTAAATTCATCCACATGTAAATTTTTGTGTTGCGTATTATGATGACTTGATTTCCTTAATAATTCTTCCCTGCTGTTGCACAAAATCATATTACTCAGCTATGACTCACTGGATTTCTGTTCACGTGTCATTTTGCAATTGGAAATTAATTGAGCTCAAAGGGGGAATTCTCTCTTCTACCCCCTGGTCTAGGTACTGTTGTGATTTGCAATTCTTAATAGGCGATGGTTTTGTTTGTTTGTTTGTTTGTTTTTCTCTTTTGGTAGAGATTTTGCAGTTATAGCCAGGATGTGTTTGAGTAGAGGTTTATGAAAGTGTTACCCTTTTATTCAGCTAACTGATGCTATTACAAAAACCAGTACTCTGTTTTCTGGGTGCAGTGAGTCTTACAGCACCCACAAAAGCCACAAAGTTGATATTAGTAGCTGCAGAGAGTGTGTCTTTTTGCCAAGAAAATTCATGCAAGCCTAGCTCCCCTGAAGTGGAATCTGTGTATGCAGGAAGTGTGTGTGATACCTTTCCTTTTGTTCTTTATCTTCAAGTCTTTTTCTATGTACTTTCACTATTAACAGAGCATCTTGTGTTTAAAACAGGCGGAAGTTTAATACTGCTCTGACAAAATGGGGAGCAATCTGCTTAAATGATGATACCTTGTCTGTGTCAGATTTGGCATTACAGCTAGGTCTTCAGAAACATCATCTACTGTCCACTACAGGACTGTTTTATCTTGCACCTCTGTCAAATATTTTAGTCTGTCATCTGTTAATAAGACTTATATTGTAACAGGCAAAAATACAACAGTACTTGAAAATTATTCACTTGTTTTCAGGATGGCACACAGTCTAAAGCTGAACTTTAGTGAAATTACCATGTGGAACAAAAGGTAAAAAAAATTTTAAAAAGTCCTAAACCAGGGATCTGGTTCATTTTCTTCTATATCCAAGATGACTAGTAGGTAACTCAGTCATCAGGCTGTATTTTCTTAATTTTGACACTGCATTTGGGACCAAATTCAGCTCCCATTACATAGCATTAAAATGATACTTTGCATATGCTGCCTGTGGGTGTTTGCAGAAAAAAAACTGTCTAGAGGATTTTATAGTATCCTGGGATTGAGAGATGTCTAAATAGTGATATGTGACTGATGGATTTGAAATATGAAGGTATCTGAATCGTAAATTGGTAATGCTAATGCCTTGAGAGACTTCTCGTGTACTCTTACCCTGCTCCTAAAGGGAGAAGGCTTTGTGCTCTCCAGCAACTTCACATCTTCAGTCAGGGTTTGCCAGGGATGCATCTTGGTATTGTGTTAGATTAGTGAATGCTGTAAGGGATTTCAACTTTACCTCTGAGTTTTGACCCTGGGAGCTTGACTTACCAAATCTGATGTTGAATTAATACTGTGAGGCTTTTTCATATAGAGTAAATCTTGCTGTCCACTACCCCGCCCTTCACCTTCTCTCCATAATTTACACTAGTGAACCTAAAAGCAGTTCACATTTGGGAGAAGCTGAAAAACAGTAATCAGAACTATCAGAAAATAAATGGAGGGACTTGGGAAAGTTCGGACAATAATTTCAAAGGGCAATTGGAGGTATTTACTTCCTATGTGTGTGCTTATTTCCCAACCCTGCACAGTGACAAAAGTTCATCAAAATGTGCACATTTGTGTACTACCAATGAATCATCAAATGCCATGAAACGCTGTAGCGAAAAATTGTTCCTGGGACACTCGCTGAAAACATTATGCCTACTGATTTCCATTGCTAGGCTTGGGTTAAGATAGAAACGTGGAGGTGTGGAAAATGGAATCCCATCTTGTAGGACTTTTGCTTCCCCTCACTTAAATCTTCCAAATCTTTATACCATGAAGAAGGTTGTGTTGTCAAACTGACTAGTTCTTTCAGTCTGAAAATCACTGACCACCCAGGAAGGCAGAGAAAGATCCCAGAAATGGTCTTCTTAAATTGATTTCATTTGTAGGGAGAAGTTGACCATTAATACTTTTGCAGCAATGTAAGCTTTATATTTCATGTCATGGTCCAGATGCATAAGTTTTTGCTGAAAAGCCAAACAAGGATCACTTATTAGCAAAGTAAAATATTTCTACTGTGACTTACAAAATGCTACCTATCATTGCTTGCGTAACACTCCCAATGACATATTAAATATCTGTGTAATTTCTGCTGAATTTACCATGTATGTGATTTCAAGGGCTCTCCATTTAAGTCACATTTTGCTTGATCATAAGTGAGACTTACCCCATTGCACAATTCATTATTTGTTTTTCTTTTGTAAGAAAAACAAAACCTCAGCTCTTTTTCTCTGTGAGCAATTTACTCTAATGCTTTTGTTTGTTCCCACTTCAGTCTTTCCAGTCTGCTGCTACTGAGTACCTTTTGGAGGCAGCTGATTTTTGCATGTGTGTACACATGCTGTTGCTCTTGTTCTCATTTCATTTGCTCACTATGTTGCAGGACTGCTACAGGGCAGCTTGCTCCTTTAATTGCCTTCATTTGCTAGTCAGGCCCAGGATTTGTGTCCTATCTGGAGAGGAGATCAAAGAGGCTGCCTCCAAGAGAAAAAGAAGGCTGGCAGAGGTTATAGGGTCTCCTAGAGGCTCTCTGGGTGTGGGGGCTGAGAAGGTCTCCATCAGTATGTTGACCTACTGATAAGGATGGTGGCTTTCAAGGCAGGCTCTTGCAGGGCTTGGGAGTCTTTTGCACTATTTGAGAGTGTAAGTGTAACCCAGCTAGAAGGTCAAGGATTAGAAACACCAAGGAAGAAGCCAGAGGGGACAAACTATTGTGGTGGTCTGTTGGTCCAGCCTGTGCAAAATTGGTGCATTTCCTTTGGCTTTGCTGCTGGAATTCCTCCTCTTTTTTTCTTTGTCCTTTTGTGCTTAAACTGGTCCTCAGAGAGCTGGGTACTTGCGCAGCAGCACATTTGCCATGATCTCCAATGTTATCAAGCTTTTTGCAGTGTATTTAAAGAATGCAGTTTTTCATCAGTGCTGTTGTGTGGCACCAAAACAGGGCTGTGAAAGGAGAGTGGAAAGCAGCAGAGTGACATTTTTCAGTTTCATCATCTTTGACAGCTGTGTCATACTGAGAGCAAATAATTGTACCAATGAGGATATTTCTAGCTGAATCCAAATGTGGCAGCTGCTTTGGGGGAAATTCTGCATCAGAGTTGTTCTTCTCCAAGTTTTCCTGCCTCAGAGGATCAGTAAACAAGTGATACACCAGTCAGTGGGAGGATGAAGGTAACTTGTAACTTTCTAAATATGACACCTTAACGAATGTAAAGCAACACCTGTGTGTTCAAAGAAACTATAAGCAACCCCCAGATCATTCTGAAATCCAAACCATATATATATATGCCCAGGTAAAATGGCTTTGCCTTCAGACAGTGTCCAAATCTCCCTACATCTATGTCCTCTCCAATCATTAGTGTGCCTCACCCTTCCTGCCTGAGGCAGATGCTGTCAGAGGAGCTGCCTGGGCAGCCTGGTGTCTGGCAGAGAGCAGTTGCATTTTATCTTTTCTGTGTTGCCTCTTGCTTCAGCTACTGCAGCATTTCAAAAGGGCAGGCTTAATGAGCTGTAAGGGGGGGTGATATTCAGAAAAATCTTGATAATATAGTTTGATTCATTCAAGAGCTGAATGTAGCTGAAAAACCTTTTTTTTCTTAAATCGAGGTTATCATTGTATTTCCATGCATTACCTTTAATGGCATAGTGTATGTAAACACCTTTCAATAGTGCACAAAGGAAAATGGTTAACAAGGACTACATTTTTCCACTAACCTTCCTATAAAATCTGGTTTTCCTTCCCTCAGAGTGGGTGTCAAAACAAATAAGCAAAAACCCAGGCACAAGCCAGTCAATTTTCTGTTATAATCAATTTGGGAATTGGGTACTTTCCTGAGGTTTGCAAGCTCAAAGTGAATTCAGTTATGCCAAGTATTTTTTTCCATGTAATGTTAAAAAGTACATTAGCTGCCTTTGCCAAAACCCAGTAGGAAGTGAACTCTCACTTTTCATTTTATATTTCCTGCTCCATCTTACATTATTATTTCTTGCTTATTTTTCTGAAATGCTGAGGTATACTTTTCTCTCCTCTCAGTAGGCTAAATCCATAGAGAAATGGGAGAAAATGAGCCCAGTTTTCTTTTTGAAATTATATTAATTTTTTTCCCCCTGGGATGACTTCTCTTCAAACTTGGTCAGACACCAAAGTGCTCTTACTCCTCTTGTACTGTATGAGTGGATCCAAATGTTTCTGGACCTGTGTGTCCAAGCCTTTTTCATGGGGCCAAAATTTTTAGTTTTGTGTGGTGTTTTTTTGTTTGGGGACAGGTGGGTGTTTTTTGCTCGAGTAGTGGGCAGTACCCCTTCATTTCTAGTATTAATAGTAAAGCAGAAGATACCTCCTGCAACCTGAATGTCACCACAGTGACCCTCATTTGTTTTCCTCTTGCTCATTTTTTCCCTCGCTTCTGTTGTTTTATTTTTTTTTCTTTAACCTGCTGGCCTTTATGGTGCTGCTTCAGTCAACAACTTTTTATAATCTGAGTGAGCCTTCCTTTTTTTGCTCCTTCATTTACTTAATATTATGCAGATTAAAAAGAAAGCTGCAAAGGTCTCTCTTAATGTGCTTATGAGCTATGGAGCCGTGTGATGTCAGCTTGCACATGCTGTCCAACTGGCAAGCTGCTGATTTTGGTCTCTAAGCAGTTGTTGCCTTCTAAGGGATTATTTCTAATATAAAAATGCTGACACTTACTGCTCTCATTCTGCATGACTGTGTATAATTCTTCTTTTGCTTTGAGAGCTTTGCTAGAGAGAGGCTGGGATATGTGAACATAGAAATTGCATTAAAGGCTCAGATTAAGTTATTTCTGATAATGCTCGATTCTTTAGTGGAATTAACTGTAGCCAATTATGAGGCAGAGTAATCTGCACTTTTTCTAGATTTTTTTTCCAGAGGTTCACTTACACCCTGAATAATATGAACCTTTCTGTACTTTTTTTCCCCTATTGAACGTGTTTTGTATGTTCCTATTAGGATTAGATAGTTATATAACTTATCTGAAATCTTCTAACTCTTGACCTTACTGATCTATTTTGTCACCAGTTTTTGTAGAAATATTGCACAATTTTCCACCTTCCAAAAAATCAGGGTTACACAATTGTTATGTTTCAGCAAGCTACGCTTCATGCATGCTTGAGTCCTGTAATGCTAGTTTTCTTGTACTTTATCATGTCTGTTTTCTATCAGTATTTAGTAAGCAATATTTTTCTCCTTTATGTGTTTGTGGAGCGTGTGGTTTTCTAGTACTGAACTCTATACTCTGAAGAGGAATTGTATAGAAACAATTTCAATTATAAGGGATAAACAATGTGTTTCTAGCCAATTGCGAGGCTAGGCACAAGATGTTGCATTCACCTTTAGTCAGAAGCTTAATGTGTGTCCTGGCAATGTCTCAATCTGTCTAAACCCTAATAACACAGTCATCTTTAATGCATGTTTATATCTCAGTCCTTTGGGAGGAGAGCTTTAAAATGGGTATTTTGGTTAACGAAGAAGTGTATGCGTTATAAGGGTCCTGTGGAAGGGTGACTTGACTCTTGAACCCAAAGGAAAAATTAGATCAGAAGAATATGTGGGTCCCAAATTGACATCTCTGGGATTGAATCCCAACAAATAATGCTGAATTGGGTCTGCAAACTGACTCTGGCAGTCCATTCTCCAACTGGTGGCAATACTTATCGGAAAGTGTAAGCCCACCTTCAAACTGCTGTAAGAATTTGAGGATAAGAAGATACTGTTAGAGTTTAGCTAAGCTACATTGGCTGTTCTCAGAGCTGATAATATTTCAAGAGGAGAATCACTGAATGGAGTATCCATGAAAGAGGTTGTATCAACATGCAGATAAAAAACCAGGAGTTGTATAGATGGAGGTATACATCCATCAGTTCTAATCGTCTCCTCAGATTTGCAGTTAGCTTTACTGTGGGGATGTCCTTTGCTTCATAATAAAGCAGTATGCCAGAACTAAATGTAGTGGCTCTTTTTAATTGACTATAGCACTTAATAGCTACTGTCTTCACTTGGACTACTTGCAGGTATAGTGAGAGACCCTGTTTTGTGTAGCTGAAAGAAAACAGAAAAATTCATGGTGGATGCCTGTCAAGTTTCTGATCTATATTTATTTAAAGATCATAAACCAATGCAAGTTCCTCTAACAAGGATTTCAGAGCATTAATTAACTCAGATTATGGTTTTCAAATAAATGTTTACAGATGAATTGTCGGATAGTTTTATCTTATGTCATTGGGGAGTAATATAGTTGTCCAGGCTTCTTGATTTCTGTACTAGTGCCATCTGGTGACTAAATGTTGTTATGGAGGCCTTCCTCCTGCAGCTGGAAGGATGCAGGATGGGTTTGGACAATGACTGAATTTGAGGATCAGGAGAAATCCCTCAAGAAGGCGCCTTGGATCTTTGCAGAGGGATTAAGTTAATGGTCCACTTCTGGTAAAAGCAGTGCTGAAACTGATGCTTTAGAGAGGCAGTGAATTAATTTTAATGCTGGAATGATCAGTTGAACTACTGAACTACTACAGTGCATAACCTGTCAGAGCTGAATAAGCTGCCTTCAAGATAATTTGGGCTAAGGCAGCAATACAGTTTTGGAATCAGTGGTCATCACCTTGAATTTCAGCTTTTTGCTGTCAGGCAGCAGATTCAAAGAATGGACTCCTTGCTACACATTTGCAGTATGTTTTTGCTGAGGCCTCCCTCATACTCCTACACCCCTAATGGCTTTTTCCACTCTTAGCATTTGGACTGTGGAGACTGCAAATTCATGAGATTAATTAAATGCAAGGTGTTAGACAGAGGCTGGGCTGTCTAAATTTGGGCTTTTGTGCATCTGCATCTGTTCCCTCCAAAAAATATAGGAATGTCTTATCTGATGGCCAGAATTGCAGGCAAAGGATACCGTGATGCAACAGTTACTACATTTTTGACTCAGCTGTGAGAGATTCACCTTCAAGCCTTTGGACAGGGATCAGTGGAAATGCTACCAAAGTCCACAGCTACTCCATTTCTTTAGCCTTTGCAGCTGGACCGTGGTGTTCCTGAGTGTAACTAACTACCTGTTTGTACAAATAACAAATCTCTAATATAGTGTTGTAAGTGGTCATGAGCAAGACTCTCCTGTGTGTTTTGGAAGAAGAGCGGGAAGAATCTTCAACTTGCTCTTATCCAGGCTGTTTGGACCCTACTGGCAGAGAACAAACAAACAAGTAATAAAAAAAGGCAGCTTCTGAGGCATGGTTAACTTTTAAAAATGTCTTTGTCAGGCTGACAAATACCTATGACTACCATAAGTCTGAACACAAAGATGTGACTCATTAGACTCCAACATCTTGTGGGTTGGAGTAGATGAGTTGTATGCTTTCAGAGCATTGTCTTAGACATGGGGTTTTTTTCCTAATTCGGACCTATCTAAAAGTAGAAGACTCAGACACGGAATCATAGAATGGTTTGGGTTGGAAGGGACCTCAAAGATCACCTAGAAAGTTTTGTGTACTTATTTAGGGCTTAATGATATCTTTATTCAGGCATGCTTGAACTTTACTTGTGTGTTGTACATCATGTGAATGGAGCCGCTGAAGATGACAGTCAGGAACAAGAGAGCAACTATGAACTTTTCTTGACTTGAAGATCTAATGAGGGGGAAATTCTTTTCTTGGAGTTTGCCCAGCAGCTTGTAACTCATTTTCCATGGCCCTTATATGAAGTAGGAACTTATGTTGTTGAAACCTTTGTGTGAATGCCAAATTGATCCTGAGATTGGCTCAGTTGGTTAGAGCATGGTGCTAATAACACTAAGGTTGTGGGTTTGATCCCCATATTGGCCATTCATTTAAGAGCTGAACTTGATGATCCTTGTGGGTCCCTTCCAACTCAGAATATTCTGTGTTTCTGTGAATATTTCATTTGAATGGGCCATATACCTACTGTTTGCAAAGGTTCTTTGTGAGGAGAGGAAGGTGCTTAGAGATGCAATAATACATATGTAGACTCAAGACGCATATTTTAATTTAGTGCTGCAGCAAACTAGCAGGTAGGATTTAATTTCAAATCACATATAGATAGGATGTGGCATATTTGAATGACCATTCTCCTGACAGTCATCTTATACATAGGAAACAATTTTCCTCTTGTGCAGAATGAAGAACATGGCTTTTACATTGGGTTTCTTCTTGCTGTGCATCACCTTGTTCCCATCTGCAACTGCCTAAAAATAGATAGAACACAGAACTGTTTACATTAAAAATAAGTTGCCTGTGAAAGAAAGTGGACTGAGAATATACAGAAAGCTGTACCTGATTACTGGTAGAGGCTAATTATGCATAGATCACTTCCTTTCTTTTCTCCCTTTCCCCCTCCAACCCCTTCTCACTGCAGAGTTTACAGTCATTCTAATATTATGTCTTCTGACTGACCATGGATGAGTGCAGAGGATGCCCTTTTTGTTGTGCATCTCTCAGTCACTACGCTCAACTGCTTGCTTTTATTAGGCCGTATTGGCTGTGGCAGTGTGAGACACAGCCTGCGTCTGTCAGATGAATTTCCTTCACAGTTCCCTAAGGAATCATCAGGTCACAGTGAGCATCTGTAACGCTGGCATCCCTGCTGCGCTGACTCACCCCCACTGCTTTTCAATGGAGAGCTTCAATGACAGTCAGAGGGGCATGGGGAGCTGTTGCTATTTTTAAAATATTTGCAGTATAAGTAAAATGTATGAATAAATCAGTATTTATACAAAGAAAGAATGAGAGCAAGAGGTTTAACCCCAGTATGGTATGTCCCATTCCAGGTTTATTCTTTCTTTTATCCGTGCATAAACAAATAAAAAGGGGAGGAGCTCCAACAGACAAGAATGAAACACATATATTTTCTGCCTGACTCTGGACAGATTAGGGGAACAGCTTTCTATGGTGGAAATGCTCAAGTTTAATTCTGTTGTCTTTATCTTTCAGGCCAAAGGGTTTGAACTTCCCTCTGTGACAAATGCCTTTGTCACCAATGCTATAGTTGTTTCTTCTGTCTTATTAGGTGTGGGGTTGCCTCTCATACCTGGTATGATATTTTGACCCAAAACTCCTTTAAACCAAAGAGACGTTTTTTTTTTTTGGGTGTCTGAAGTCTTCAGTGGGTTTCAGCAAAATGTATAACTGAATAAAATCCTCTAGCCTTTCTGGCTGGATAACTGGGTCTTTAAGTTAGGAAGTCTACAGACGAATTCTTCCTTCTCATAAAAGAACAAGGTTGAGCTTAAATTCAGAAAAATATTGCTTGAAAAGGCTATACTTCATCAGCCTAAAAAGTACAGTTTTATGATAATAAACTCTTGGGTCTACTTCAGAGCAATTTTAAAAGAGGCAGAATGTGGACAGGTACCAATTATCTGTTACAATTAGCATGCATCTTATTCTACATATTTAAGAAATTAGTGACAGTAGGCAGTTAAAACTGTCTCATTACTAATAATTAATATGATAAGTCTTCTGTAGGCCATTGGCAAAATAAGAATACGAATTAAATGTGATGTCAATAGCATTTTTAATTATAAGAGAACAGATATACTTGAAGTCCAGTAACTATAGTGGGAAACTGTTTTTTTCAAAGCCATTTCAGTGCATCTCCTACTTGAAAAGCAAGCCTATATTTTATCTTAAATATTTATTTAATGGAAATCATGCCTAAGAAGTGCATTCAGTTGTTCTTAAATACTAGAAAATGAAATTTTATGACTGCTCTAACTTTCTAATCCTTCTTCCTGTATTTGCACCTCTTTAAATGTTTTTACCAGTAGGATGGAATAATATATTTCGAGAGTCTATATGCATAAGAGTATCGTTCATATAAACTCAAGATAATGTTTCTCAATGTGTCTTCAGTTATGATCTCCTCTTTCTAGTATTCATCTCTTCTTTCTCTACAGTAACAGCTACTCAGGGTGGAAGGAACAGACCTATCCCTTCATTGGACTTCTGGGAGAAGTATACCTACAGGTTATATAAATAGACCAAATATGGCAAAATTACTACAGATGTAATAAAAATCAGAGTAAGACCAAGACTACCAGAAAAAAATATCTACCTGCTGTGCCTGATGTTTACTGTTGGCGCTTATTGGCACCTGCTTAACCAAACGTGGTGGTTTGACTCTGCTTGACAACATGGGGCTCAGCATCTACAAAAGTGGAGTGTCACAGGGCATGATCTCCAGCATTTGCTGGAGCTATACCCCTCAGCAGAGGCATGAACCCTGAGGGAACTCCCAAGGACAGACACAGCCCTGCAGATCTGGGAACACAGAGATGCCCAGGGCCTCTTCCTGAGGTTAGAGCCAAGGAAGATGATGTCCTTGCCTGCAGGAGTTGTGCAGTGATAGAAGACCTGTGTCACTACATTAAGGTCAGTCTGGAGGAGGTCAGCTAATGTGCACCATCAGGAAAGCTGAAAAAGCAATTGAGAGGATCTTCATAGACTCTGTGGAGATGTGAGCCTGAACTCCCAACTGCACAGAGGAGTGGCAGCCAGAAACTGTTTGGTTTGATGGAGAAGACTGAAAGCTTAGTACTTTTTTGCACCAGGGAAATGGCTGCTTCTCCAACTGCGGGTCTGCAAGTGCAGGGTAGCTCCAGCGTCCTGGTGGCTAATGAAGGGCGGAAGGTTACATCTGAGTAAGTAGTGCAATCACCCAAGGCTGAGCCAGGAAGTGGAACAGGCACAGCCAGTAGATTGGGGGAAGTGATTATCCCTCTCTACTCAGCATTTGTTAGGCAAAATCTAAAGTCCCATTGTCCAGCTCCACCTCAAATGTAAGAAAGTTGTTGAACTGGAGCAAGTTTAGCAGAGGGTCCTTAAGATGGTCAGAGGCTGGAGCACTTGCCCTATGCAGCCCATTAAAGAAAGAACTTCATGAGGACCTAATAGCGTTCCATCAATAAACCTGAGCAGCTTATCAAGAGGATGGAGATAAGCTTTTCTGTAGTGAGTCATAGAAGGACAATATAGAAGATATAAAATTGACTAGAGACCTCCTGATGTCTCTTCTGATCTTAACTTTTCCATGATTCATTTTCTGGGATCGTAATGAACTTCCCTCACCACAATGACCCATCCTTGACATATTATGGAATTTTAACTGAGCCTCATGCTGATGTACAGAGAGCCATGGTGGCTTTGAAAGTGTATAGGTAATTTGGTTTGGGATGAAGGAGGAGAAATACTGAGGCAGGAACAGAAGGGTGAAATATGAAGTTACAGGGAAAGACTTGTAAATTGATCAGGGCTTTGGAGGTAGGAATGGAGTAGAATAGTTGAAAGCCATCCAACAAGGGAATGGAAATGTTTCCTTTTGAGGAATACATACTGTTAAAGAAATCCTTCGGTCTCTGTGAGGGTCATAATAATCTCAATTTTAATATCTGATAGTGAATTAATACTCTGCTGGATGCAAGTGATTGGACATGAGAGAAATAACTGAACAACTGCAAACAGTGTTTCCTGATGGAATTGGAGAGACTGCCCCTTAAGCTGCATGGGCATCCAGATTTTATGAGGGTGTGGTTTCACATAACAGGGAGACTTTTGGATTTTGTCAGCTTATTTCATAATTTTATTTTCATGAAAAAAATATTCTGTTTAGCTTGGTAGCAGAGTAACCACCTCCTCCCTTGGGTTTCTTACTGCACATGGTTTTGAATGCCGTTGCTCAAATGTTGGTGCCTTTTGTATTAATGAGGTTTCTTCTGTGACAGCAGTCAAAGTGCTTTTTAGTATTTAGTATTACATGTCAATCAGGGCAAAAGCTGGACTTTTTCCAAGGGTTTAATGTATCAATCCTTTTCTATGTTAAATTGCAGCAAAGCTATTGTTATTGAAAGAGGATCAGCAGTTTTCTCCCAACATCTTGAAAAATTTTCTCTGACCAGAGCTCCCACTGCCAATATGACGGGTTTTAAATGCTCAAGTGTTGCACCACTTTTGCTTCTGCTGTGCTGCCTTCAGTCTGATGGCTGCAAATATTCCCAAACACTTGCAAGATAGATGACTAGTGCCATGCAGGAGGTATGAATTGAGAGAATCAGTGAAAACAATACATGATTAATTTAGGGCACAAATTAGAGAAGAAGATGGACTTTCTATTATTCCTGTGGCTGAAAACCCTTCTATCTGTCTGAGTTCAAATAAAGGCATCAAAATTGGAAAAATATGACATAGCAACTGTAGCTTTTGTGACCACTATGGAGCTTCTTTCCTAAGGCAAACAGTAGGGTGGTATCAGGAAGCAAGGCTGGATGCACAGAATTTTAAGCAGAAAGTCACTCAGCTGAAGCTATTTCTTAATGAAGACAGAAGCCAGTGGATAGCAGTTGTTGTGTGGTTTTTGTTTGTTTGTTTTTATAGTTTAATCTGAGTTTTTCTCACCCCCAGACTGAAGATTTGTGTTTGGAAATTAATTGTAGGCAACATTGAAACTTTTCCCCAGTAACTAACAGTTTCAGTAGTCTCTCATGTAGTCTTAAAATTATATATATGAGATTTTATTTTTGCTTAAATAGTCTTAAAAGGTTTAGTCCGAGATTATATGCCTTTGAACTATAACACCACATAGGATTAATCTCTTCTGCATAATTTTAGTGTATATTTTTCTGCAATTCTTTTCTTATGAGTTTGCGATGATAACTCCTCCTGGTGTTCCTCAATTCACCCTTCCTCCTTTTTTTCTTCACAGCTCAATGCATTTTCTAATCCTACCAGTCATTTAGGTAGACAACAATGTATTGGAGACAAAAGGGCATTTTTGTCTCAAGACTGTCAAATGCATCCTTGATGCCAGCATAATATTTTTCTGTTCAGTATTTTAGATGGGCAGCTACCTGCCGGTCTCATTTTTTCTGTTTACCATGTGCTTGCTTTCAGCCACTTTCAGGACACACTGAGTTCTCTCTAGAAAGGTAACAATACCAACTCCATTTATTGTTGCATGAACATCAAAGAGAGTTTGGTACTTCGATATGAAATGAATTTTGACCTACAAGGTGATTTGGTAGCATTTTTCAGTTCCTTCCCTCCCTTCTCTCCCCCTTAAAGGAACGAACACTAATGCTTGTATTAAGGTTTATGGACTAAAAATGAAAATATGCCTATAAATTCAGGTTATATATATTCCCTCAAGTTTGTAAATATTTATTGCAAAAGTGTAGACTCAGTTTGGGTTACTTAGCGTTTGGGTTACTCTGGTTTATAGGATTTCTGGCATGTTCATTTACATTTACTGGATTTCCTTTAATATTGTTTTCTCTTCTCTTCTCCTCCTCCTGCCCCACAAGATATAAATTTTCTTACTTAAACATTTCTAAAGTCAGTGAGTGATAAGCCTTTCAAAGCAACCAACAAAAATCTGTTATTGAAAAACTTTCTTTAGAGTAATTCAGTAGCATATTATAGCTGACATGGGGGCCCTGGATGAGAGTGGAAAGGGGATCCTCTCCTCTGTTTCAGCTGCTAGTACTCATCATCCTCCCTGTTGCTTTTATTTTAATCTCTCTGTTCTGTGAACTCTTCTAAAATTCATTAGCTGTAAAGATGTGCTCCATTGTGTTGGTATGCACTTTAGCAGAGATTGGAAAAGATTCCCTGAAAAAAAGACATTTCCCCATAAAAAGGACAATTTGAATAGCTAGTATTGTTCAGAGAGAAAAATATCTGGTACATTGGTACCTTAACTGTCACACAATTTTCTGTCTTCAGTCAGGAATTCCATTAATCTTTTGTACCAAGTTAGTACACAGGAGATAAAGGAAGTTTTGTCTTGGTGTGACTTCAGAGGATGCATATAGTAGCCTGCAATTCTGATAGAGCCTAGTGTAGGTCCAGAGAACAGCCTGTGGTAGGTTGGTCTATGGCAGGGGACCAAAACTCTTCTTGTCCTTTTAGATGGGCTCTGGATTTAAAGTCATAGCACTGAACTATGAGCAATGATACCGGAAGGGTTGAAGGCATAACTCTGCAATAGACACACCACTGCCTTTGCAGATACCTATAGATGGGAAAGTGGAATTTTGAATGTGACAACTGAGTCAGAAGAGGAACATCTCCCCTGGGCTTGAAGGGAGCCAAAATGTCAATGCAGTCAATGTCTACCAAGCATACCTCCAGGGTGGCTGTCAGGTTTGTGTGTCCTTTTCCCTGGCCAGGGAAAAACTAGAAAAGCTTATAGTGAAGCCAAAGAGGGGAGAGAGGGTTGGTGGATGACATGAGAACTTGTATTACTACAGATATGGAGACACCACTGTATTATTACTGTGTAGAGCTAGTTGAAATAAGTAGGATTTATTTTCTGGAGGGGAAAGGGAGAAATATTTTCAGGAAATGATTTCTTGTCTGTGAAGAATGTATGAGAAACGTGTCTGGGTGAGTTAGAGGACATGCTTTCCCCACCTGGAGAAGGAAGAGAGATGTTTAATGATGGGACAAGCTAGGGAAACCTCTCCTTTCCTGCTCGGGGATAGAGAAGAGGATGACCTCCTGGCAGTTGGCAAGCTTGAGATCTTGAACAATGACGAGGAGTCTGATATAGAAGAAGGTGTTCCTGAAAAATGAGAACTGCATATTGATGTCCTTCAGAATTGCATCCCAATTTGCTGCAGATGGTTCTGATTTGAAACTTGGTTTTATATTTTCTGTCTTCTCTGTAGTTTGACAGTCACCCGGGATGACTTTTTAAGGTAGTTACTTTGAGTAGAACTGTTTCTTCCCTGTTTTCAGCTCAGAGTGGGAGGTCTGCCATCCTGTTGTATGAATGCTACTGCAGCCTCTAAAGAGTGTTTGTCATGCTGTAGGAAAACTGTACCAGAATAAGCTTGGTGCCTGCAAGCTGCTCTGAGAAACTCGGCTCTGTGCTGCTCTTGTCACTCTGCTCTATTTGTCCCTCTGCTCCATAGGTGCATGTTGACTTTATCTCCCTACATTTTTTCCTGCCTTTCAGTTTTCACTGTACCTACTTGAGCTACAAAGACTGTGGACCCAGCAGTGCTACAGGTTAGGTAGTTCTTCCTGTTGGCTGGAGCACCATAATTTCCCCCTCTTGATTTTAAAAGCAAAATTATATGTGTGTGTGTGCAACGTACACATGTATTGTCCAATGCTGGCACATTCACCGATAGCTTTTAGCTCTTGAGCCCATGTCAAGACATCTATGTGCACAATCTCTGGGTCTGTTGTGAGCCTCTCCTAGAAAGATCCTTCTAAGCTGGCTTGGTTATAAGTGAGGATTTTAAGCTTCTATTACATGACTTTAATACAACTTTTTCTAGTATTACACAGCATTTTCCTCTCATTCATTAATCAAATACTTGCTGCCATCTACCTTTCATTACTGGATTTCTTAATTCCCTGGTATTTGCTTACATAAGTCAGCCTATATACTGTTCTGCTGTATGAATTATCTTAAAATTTTTTTAAAGCCTTCCCCTTTAAAGTCTGCATTATTTTCTCCTTTATCAGAAGGTTCTTTTGTTTATAAGCTGAGTTCTTAGAAGCTGCTAATGCTCACTGTGACCTGAGCTTTCACTGTTTGGTTCTTAATAAAGTCAAACCTACACTAAATGTCTAGCTAACTGGTCCAGTGATGTATCCTGATATTGTAATCCAGAAGCCTTTAATCTATTTAGCTGTTTGTACTGACGACCAGTAAAAGATGTCCCTGCTTTGCCTTTTTCTCAATCTTTGCCTCCTTACATGGTGTCATTGCTCTTACTGAATGGCAACGCTGAGACTGTGAATGCTTTTGATCCTTGCATCCTATTATTTTGTGCTTGTATGAAGCTGTTTATGTAAAATATAGAATTATTTATAATATGGAAGTGGAAAACCAAATCTTGGGCATCTTGTAAACACAACAGTTGTTATATAAATGAATTGATTTAAAGGTGGTCTCCCAGGTCATCTAGGGAAGTTTTTTTCTCTAGATCTGTATCACATCTATCCAATCCATGCTTGATGCTTCTGTCTGTTCAGGCTGGGGGAGCCTCATTGGCACAGAGTGCTGTGTGACACAAGCCTTTGACAGACGGGTCTGACATGGTTTCTTCCATTGCTTGGTATTTGCTCACTGGGCCAAATAAGGATGGTTGCAAGGCAGCCTGCTCTGTGCCAAGCTCATGGAGAGCTATCAGAAACCGTAACCACATCTTTGAAGGGACACCATGAGAATTTTTTATTCCCCTTGCCATGCATGTAGTGTGGCTCCTGACCCTTTTGGTTTGGCAGTTTTTCCTCCTCTAAAATGAAAGACTCTCTTGAGTTTTCTTTTTCTTCCCCTCATCAACCAGAAAAAAAAAATCCCAAGAAGGTAGAATACTATTATCTAATATCCTCCTCTAATGGAGTAAACTTACTAAATAGTCTAGAGTGACATGGTATTTTATTTAATTTCTACATCCAACATCATACTGTTTATCATTTGACTGATGGACAAAAAAAATTTAATAAATTCTCTCTAATGTTCTTTCTTCTATAAGTGTGATTTTTTTTAAATAAAAATATATTCTCTTGTTGCAGCCATTTTTGTCCAGGTGATTAAGAGATAACATTAGGCTAGCATAAAAATGGAAAAATTACATTAATGTTAGCAATGAAAAATCAGTTTTTAAACAGCTTTAAGATATCTAGTGACTTTGACTGCAGGAAAGTTTGTGATGTTATTGGCTAAAACTTGGAAACTTCAAGTGCCTGAGCTTTGGCTTGCACATCTAGTGCTAGCCTGGAATTCCTGGGTACCTGATATGACGTAAGAAACTGAATCAACTATAGTCCCTTTTCTACAGAGCAGTACTCCAAGCCTTGGAATAATATTGAAGATTAATCTAAAAAGCAGTTAATATTCTGCATAATATTAGCTAGTGAATGTTGTTATCAGATCCTTCTGTTTCTGTTCATGGTCTGTTCTTTTGGCACTGTTTTACCTCCAGAAGCTCTTTTAAACTCTCCTAACTCAAAAAAAGTTCTGTGAAGGGCAAAAACTCCTATATCCTGGGCTCAACACTCCTCTTGGCAATTATTCACTGAGTAATGGGGCCCTGGGTTAAAAATGCGCTTAAGCATTATTCATGTGCTTGAATACTTTCCAAAACATCATGAGCATCTGAACTGAGAAAATAATCTTTGGCTTGCTCACGAGCTGTCAGCACTTCATCAGCACCCTGGATGTGAGGGGTGTAGCTGGATGCACGGGGTTCGTGTTGCTGAGGAAGGTGCAGCCTGGCAACTGCCTTGTTTCACTCCCTAATCTCACAAATATTCTTTGGTGTTAACTTGAGTGATGGCAGACGTGGTAGCTTGGCCTTCTGCTTGCTATTGGGAATTCACCAAGGCAAAACTCAGTTTGGTGGTGACTGATTTGCCCAACTGATCCTGCTGAGTTGGAGGGGATAGGCAGGGTTGTTATCTCTATGGTGACAACACTGGAGCATGAACTAATTGTATATAATATGTTATTGGATTCATATGGGTGCTGAATACAATGCTCAACAAGATTAAAATGTTCTATTACTGGAAGGCAGCTGCTCTTAGGGCAGCTGTAAAAAATCAGCCAATTTAACCTTTTCTTAGGGAGTAATGCCTGCAAACATGGACAAATCAACTAGGAATACACTTAACAGGTGATTACATATGTCATTGTGAATCATTGGTCTTTGTAGCTTATTGAAATTATATGATATTTCTATAGGAAGAAGTATGAAGTTCCCAGAAAAGCAGAATGAGATCTGGGATAGGGTAAATTAACTTCAGTCTTTTAATCAGTGTATGACATTCACTTCTGGATAATATTCTCTCTCTTTTTAATGCCAAGTGATTAGTAAATGCTAAAATTTTCTTGACTGCCCTAACTTTACTTGGTGCACACTGTTTCTAGACTGCAAACAAATAACAGGCAAAGAACACATTCTACATGCACATAATTGACCTCTGTTTGGTATTAATTAAAACTGGTGACTGATCTATTGAAATATTGTAGTGTAGAGAATTCACATTAATCTGTTTACACTAATAGCTTTGAATTCTATGCCCATAAGAGGGCAGAGACAATTAAATCTCTGCATAAATAGTAACAATTTTTACATCAGTACATATAAAATTATACAGTAGAAATTACATTAATTCTGTGTACTTTAAAAAATTTCTTAACCTTAGAAACTTTGCAGAAGAGAGCAGATAAGTCATGACTGAAGGGGTTTCTACCTCTGCTATGGCATCCACAGATACCTATTCCACATCGTAATAAACCATGTTTCTTGCACAATGTGCCTGATATATATTCAAATGCATTAAAGGAAAAATGATTGATTGGTGACCTTGGCAACACCATTGACAGCCATTATTGGAAGAAAAAAAAAAAAGGAGAGGTGAAAAAATCCCCAGCAGTAAAATGTCTGGTTGAAGGTAGATGGAAACATGATCTGCTTTCACAATAGAAATTAGAGAGCAGATAACCTTTCCAAATGAAATTATGTTCCTTGGTCTGGTATATCACACCCAAGTTGACTCACAAAGGAATTTGAAAAAACATTCTATCTGACAAACATTTGCAAATGCTTAGGGAGCCATGACAGAAGACGGTGACTGTTGTTGGTATTTTGTAGTAGGAGCTCAATATTAACCAAAACCCATGGCAGCTCTGAGCTAGGAATGGCTCTGTAGCAGTGCAACTAGTTCGTACTTTGCTGAAGGTCTCTTTGTTCTTGATGTGTATGCACATGCTGCTAATATAGTCAGAATTCAATTTTAAGGGAACTTTTAGCTCTGCCTTTGCAGTTCTCTTCCTTTCTTTCCTACTGAATGCACAGAGAGAAGGAGAGGTGGCAAGAAGGCTGCAAGCATTCAGGAGTAGGCTCCTGTGGCTCACCCTCCTGCAAAGGACATCGGTGTTTGGAAGTGCTGCAGCCTGTTTGTGACTTTCATTGAGGACTTTGAGTAATCCAAAACACAGCTTTCTGCTATTTGAAGTACTGCAGAAAACTGTTTAAAGCACACTTTTATATCCAGAAAATGTTATTCTGCCAGGTCATACAGTCCCTTGTTTGATCTCTATTTGTAAGTGATTTCAGACATTTCTTTCTACTAAGGGCATCCAGAACATGCATTATTTTAAGAAGCATCTACTCCTGTAACAGGAATTCCCCTGTGTGCTGTGTAACTTTTCTTTAGGTGGTGGAAAGATTGTAATGGCTACCATGACAAAGAAAGTCCAGCCTTTCCTTTGTTCATTAACAGTGTGCTCATTCTTCAGGTGTTGCTGCTTGGGACGGATCTGTGTTTTATGGCTGCCTTCCACATTCTTTTTCTGAAAACGCTGTTTCCCTTGTGTGGTGAGGGTGGGAACTAAAATTTCAGTTGTTTGGTGTTTACCAGTTTTTGAAAAATGATCCAAATCCATGTGCTATTTCACTGGGTACCGAACTCCTCTGGAGGCCAAGCTTGACAAAACAGCAACTTGAACTGCTGCATAAATCTGAGAACTAGTTTTGTTCTCATGCCTCACTGTACTTTTTTTTAACTTTTTTTTTTTTGTAATTCCAACTTTTCTTATATTTTGCTGCTTCTATTCTGAAATTATCCATTTTGTTCTTTTTTGTGGCCTCACACCTCTTTCTTACTCATGCTGTCTATCTCACACTTTAATATTAGAAAGAGGCTGTATACTGTTTTAGTATATTTGAGCATGGAGACACTGTTTCATATGCACTGCCATGCAATTACATGCACTTCCAGAGACAGCATTGACTGTCATATGTGAGAACTTCTCAGTGCATCACACTTGACCACCAGCTTTTGTTGCCCAGCCATGTCTTCCCTTTCAGTGCCAATGTTACTGCTGATGGCAATCGTCCGTGCAGCTGTGATTAACTGAAACTTTATGTTCTATTTTAAGATTTTGCCACAAGCTACTTCCAATGTACCAGTGTAAAGTTTCTTTAATCTGGCATATTCTCTGAGCACTCCATGTATGCTGATGGAGCTAGCGGAGTAACTAAAGCTTCATCCTCCTTTCTCTTTCTTGTATTTGATATCATGTAAGCTTGTTTGACTTGCCTTGTTATGCCCAGGTCTGGATGGATGCCAGTTTGGAGCCCTCCTTCAACTTCAGTGGGGACTCTGTGGCTTCTGCTATTCAAATTCCAGTTGTGTGGTCATGTATTAAAGTTAGAGCTTGGAAGTGATCTGCATGCCAGGTCTGCCATGATGGGGTTTCCCCCCAGGCATGCTCATTACTTTTCCTCACTCTTTGTGTTTGTGAGACATGTGCATAAGCTCTATAATACTTTGTGTCTGTTTTGCTCTTATGTGCTTTGTGTTTCCTCCAAAATGATTTGTTTTCCAGTAACATGCAGTACTCCTCAAATTCCTGTAATTCTGCTGCATAGTTTTCCCTCTTGCCTGACTTAAAAAGCTATTAAGATATACAAGACAGAGCAAGCTTTATGCACGAGCTAGTATAAGAAAATAATTTATCTTGGTTTTGTTTTTCTTCCTGCTTAAGGACACAGCACTGTTCTCAGTCTATTTCTGTTGTCCTGTATGCTTTCAGAGACCCTGAACTCTCATGAAGCTTTTTACTGCTCAGTTATTCTAATCAAGCTGTTTCCTTGGCTGTGTCTAGACCGTGTGGCAGAGAGATGCCTCAGTCCACCTCTCAAAGTGAGACTGGTGCCATGGCACACACCACGTCCCTTGCTTGACCTAGGAACAGGAGGTTTTCCCATCTTTGAAAATAAAGAAGTGGGGGCACAATGATAAGAGGAGGATGTTATAATCTACCCCTGAAGGTGAGGGTAACTGAGGTGGTTGTTAATAGGTCCCTTAGGGTGGATTAGAGTGAGCAATGTGCACAATGCTTCCCTTCTAGCAGTTACCTTCTCAGCAGTGTCTCTGATGCACTGTTTAGCTCTGAGCAGGTACTGTAAGAAGTCAATGCTAGTGCCAGACCACAATAATTAGTGAAGAGATTCTTACAAGGATTTTCCTTCTCTTTGACCCAGAAAGGGTCTCTGTTCTCCCACACCTGCTGCTACTTTCCTCCCTCCTCAGAATAACAGCCTGCTCTTGCTACTAGTTGATGAGGATAAATCTTGTCGTATAGCTCTGCATGTGCGATGTGTCAACTCTGTTGATGACTAATAGTCAAAATGAGGTTTTGGTTGTTTTTTGTTGTGTGGGGTTTTTTGTTTACCTTATTAGATTATAGTTCTTCTTAAGGCTGAGAGCACAGAGCAGCTCGCTGATGCTGAAAAGAAGAGGCCTAACTTTTTCTGGATGTGCAATTTATCCTCATCCTTCCTGCAGCAGCTCTGGTGCTCCTTAGATTCTTTGGTGACCTAATTTAACTCTCTGAAAGGGCAGAAAAATACCTCTTTTTCTTCTTCCTCACAGATCAATTGTAATTAAACCATTTCCTTAATGGGAAAAGGATGAGTAATGCCCTAACACCGTATCTCATGTACTCCGCAGAAGGTTTCATTTCCAAAGAAGCGAAGAACAGTGGAAAAGCATAGCAATAGGAAAATTTTTTAGGTTTTGAAACCAATTTTCCAAGAGTTATGGTATTTAAAGTAGTTTAGCCCTAATTTCAAAACTTTTCTTCCTTGTGTATATGCAATGAGAAAATTGTGTGGTCATATACTCTGTATGCTGAGGCCTACTATCTCATTCAGCACGTGGAACAGGCTAGGTGAAATACAATCATAGTACTGGTGAACTATCCTTCCTACTACAGCAACTGTTTTCTGACAGGAAATATATCACTTAAAGTGCATACTGTCTATTGTGTCCCCCAAAATCTGAGCTTGTTTGCTAGCTAAGCTTGCTCGAAAATTGTGCTAACCCTTATGACATTGTTATGTCATAACTCACTTATGACAAGTGAGTAAAGGCATTATGACTGCTCAATGTGTTATTTTATATCTTTTATAGAAAGAAGGAAACTACTATTTAAATGTAAAAATTACTTTTCTTCCAGTGGATCATAAACAGCACTTTTGGGGAAATCTCAACTATAAACCAAGTTCATAGCTCACCTGCAAGAGATACTGTTATTTTTTTACAGACTAAAGTGAGATTCAGTGCAATATGCACACATAGAATATATCACCAATTCTCCTTACTTGCACATAATTTGCTTATGTGTAATTGTTTTAATAAATTAGTCATGTATTAGAAATCATCAGAAGCAGACTTGATGTTTGTGATAAATTTCTCTTAAAGATGTTGTGCATTTCTTATTTTTCTTAAGAAGAGCATTTTGATATGAAAGTTATATATATAAATATTTCAAAATTCATGAGTCAGGTTCATTCAATGGCTCTGATGTTTTTAATTTTTATGCAGCTTTCCAAAAGCAATGAATACCTTTGGTGTTGTGGTGTATTCAGTCTTGATTCTTCTGCTATTTGTTGTTTGGCTTTTAGAAAACATGACACAATGCCATATATCTGTTTTGGTTCCTTCCACACTGCTCCTGTGGACCCTTTTCCTGGCAGTGGCAAAATCAGCCAGAGAGATTGCTTCACATCTGCCCTGTGGGTCTGCTAATCTCCACTTTTCTGTAGATATTTCCTGCTTGAGAATTTCTCTAAGCCATATGTTACATTGATGGTTAGAGTAACTCTACCAGAGCAAACCTTTGTAATTTGGGTGTAAAAGTCCCCTAGATTAAGAAGACAGGTAAGAAAGAAGTCCTCTCTCTCTTCCCAACCCTCTGACTTGCTGCTGTTGTTCCCCACTCCCCAACAGACTAATTCTGGCCCAGTTCTTCCTATCACCCAAACAGCTGGTCAGGTCTTGATCTCCTATGAGCACATCTGGGCTTTTTCCTCCACAGCCTCCCAACAAAGTGATGTTGCTGTGTGTGGATCACCAGCAATGCCACAATCTGCTGTTTTAATTGAGTCAGGAATGGTGTGTAGAAGATTGTTAGCGGCTGCTTCAGAACTGAAGGGGACCGCTGTGGGGTTTATTGCTTCCTTACGCTACGCAGAAGCTCCTGGTGCCAGAGACTCCATCTCTGTTCTGCAGTGTTGCATGGATGTTGCATACTGCTATTAGAATTGGGCAGCAGGTGGTGAGTTAGAGAATTCATCTGCCAAGAAGAGAATAATTGCTTTTTTTGTTTCCTTTCCCCGTTGCTTTGTGGCTGGTGAGGAAGGAAGATACAGCAGGTGCTGAAGCCACTACTGCTGCCTTGGGGGCTCTTGTCCTGCTTCTGTTACTGCCTCTCTTGCTGTTGCTTTGTTCCTGCTGCTTGTACAGCAGAGCCTTGTGCTCTTCTAGGAAATGGTACTAACACATTTTTGGGGGTGGAAAGCTGACAGTATTTTGGAGCTGACTGAAAGGCAAGAAGGGTAGTAGCCTTCTCCTCTTGTTTCTGTTTGGATTTTTTTTGTCTTTCTTTTCCCCCATATGTCTCCACTTGTTGTTTTTGTTGTCACTAGGCTGTCTCACACTGTCCCCAGCCAAATTCATGTTCTCTTAAGATTTATCCATCCAGACACAGTAATGCAATGGAGAAAGTCTTCTTTATAATTTTGCTTTCCCTCTGAACTAATTTTGAAACACTAATATCAGTGCTCATGCTAAGTTAGCAAATTAAATTCTATATTTTCACTCCCTCTTCAATACATGTTTCTGAAATGTTTCCCAATATTCTAAGCAAATGCTGCCTCTTCTTCCCTTCTTCCTCTCTGTTTAGGCTAATGGTTACATTTCTGAAGTCCATCCTATCAAAGTATGTCCAGTCAAGTAAGAATATTTTTTTTTTTTAAGGAACAGCTGTCCAGTTATTTTGGTTGGGAATAGCTATAATTATATTCTATGGTCACAGTTGCAAGCAAGTGTAATTAGATTTCCAGTTTCATGGTATAAGTTCATCATCATAGAAATGAGGAAAGACTTCCTATGTGTAGGATGCTGGGACATTGATTAGAGTAGTATTTTATTAAATATTCAAATGTGGTGATTCCTGTCCTGTTGTTATAGCTGGTGCACACATTTATCTTACAGAGTCAGATGCTATACATGTTTGTGGTGGCATATTCTCTGGCACACTTCTAGAACCTGTTTAATTGCTAGCGATCATTTTGGATTGGGATTTTAGGCTTTGCATGAATTGATGTCTTTCTAACATCATCTTCCACAGGAAATTATCTCTGATTAGTAGCTGGTTTAAGTCCATAGAGAATAAAAATAGATATCTGTGGGGCTGGGGTAAAAGGGTGCAGAATGACAGCAACCTACAATTCCTTTGTACTGTACAAGCGTAACTTTTCCCTTGTGCAAAGCAAGTCTGGACTCGACAGAGCCTTGTAGGCATCAAGAGTATAATGCAGAATTAAATCAAACCTTCCTATAATCCAGCAGTTCTGGGATTGAACTAGATTTGTATATCAAAACCCCAGTGATGTTCAGATGAAGGACTCATCCCTTTCTGTCTATGGACAGCAATCAAAAGCACTTGGTCAAGTTCTTTTTGAAATTAAGAAGTAATAAATTTGTAAGAACACCTATTTTTTCAATAGCTCTGTTCTAAACATGCAATTTCACAACACAGCCTTTGCTTTATTTCTAATACTCCACTAACTTAACCTGAGACTAAAATATCCCTTGAAACATCAGAGGAACTTTTCTGGTCTTCATTCAATGAAAAGACAGAGAAAATATTTCAGAGACCTCTGACTTAAACACAAAGCAGTCTGAAAAGAGGTAATACATACACAGTATATAGTTTAATGTAGATTTGTTCATGTTTTAGTGATTGAAGTTTTCAGATTTTTATGAGAGTGAAAAATGAGCCCTGAGAAAGATAAGACCTCTGTTTCTCTGGTGGGATGAAATTTCATGCCTTTTTTGGCATTGGTTTTGCCAATGTGAAAGCAAAATAAGGAACCTGAAGCCCTGTCTCCTGAGTTGCTCCAAGCTGGTGTGTCTGGGGGTTTCCTCCTGTTGCAGTGAGATTGTTTCCTATCTATTCCTGGTATAATTCTTCAGAGTTTTGGTGTGCTGATGGTAGTGAAATTAATGGTTAATGACAAATCCTTCGTATGCACGAAGGATTTGTAAAGCCCTAGAGCATAATTGGCCAGACCGTTAATTTAAGAACACAAAGTGATCTCTTGACATAAACATACCTTCCAGTGAGAGTATCAATGAAAGTAAAATCTCTTTGGGCTTAATTGTAACCCGTTACACCCTGAGGAAATTGAAAAAAAATAAAATAGAGTCCCTGTGAATCTATGCCTGAGTACTTGTGTCTGCTTCAGCATTGCTACCTTGCTTTGTGAACATGAAAGTTGCCAAGATGTAGGGGCAATGGCAGGAACTGTTCCTCCTTTCCCTCGCTCCAAAATACCATGTCCAGCTTTGCTTTAGTGGACTGCAGGGAGCAAGTCACCTGTGAATGAAAGTTGGTGTCTGGTTAGTGAGGGTACAGGGAAAGGAGGCCTAAGTTTGGTTTAGCATATCTGCTCTTCAGCTGATGAGTACATGTGCACTTGTAGTCTCTAGTGGATAGGTGGAAATGTCCGTCCCCATCTTCCCTCCTGATGTTTGCAATTGTACAAGTGATGTGGTGCCACTAATGGCTGGAGATCTGTTTCCATGGGCGCTGCCTGGGATAAAGGTCATCTTGAGGGAACTTCTCCTGTGCACAGAGGGAGCACAGAGCTCTACAGTACTGTAAGCAACAACAAAGAAATCACTTGATTAGAAAATGGCATTTTGATTCAAGAGTTTTCAATGGTCTGCAAAACCCACCAACACTACTGAGCTCACCTGCATGTGCTGAGGATGACATTTATCCTCAAGGATCAAAAGTTTTCATAGAACCTAAAAAGTATGTGAGTCATGGCAGTCCAAGGATCTATGGCAAATTCTTGGGGAAAATATGCTGTAGGCTTAATAATTTTAAATTTTCTAGGAATTTTTTTTTTAATTTTAGTTTACTATTGAGAGTGGAAAGAGAAAGGTCTTTTAGGCTTCTCAGCTGCAGACCTGTGACTAGGAGATATCAAGAAAAGCTCACTGATTCAAATATGGTGGTGATGTGGGATGAATAAACAAAAGAATTATCCCACTGCAGAAAGACTAAATGGGTTTTGTAGTAAATTTTCAGTACTTTGTCCTGATTAAATATGTTATTCTTCCTGGTGTCATTTTACATAAAAACAAAAAGCTGGATTCAGCCCTATTTTAAACAAACTCCACTACAGGGTCAAAGTGAAACAAAAGTTTGTGTAATATTTTTATCAAATGTAAAAAGGTATAAAAAGGATGAAACCACTTCTCAGTAGAGGTAAGATTATCATCAAGGAATATAACTCCTTGAGAAGTCACTTCTGATTGATTAAGACACTTGCAATTTAATGTGCTGTTGTATCAAAATTTAAGAGCGCAATAGACTGTAAAGAACAGATTGCTGTTCAGTGTGTTGGCAGTTCTGAAAAAAACAGAAAAAACATTTAGAAATGGGCATTTTAAGTGCATTGCAATTTGTTTCAGGTCCATCACCTCTTCTTTGGAGCTGATAGGAGTTTTTTTGATTCTGATTTTTCTCTTGAGTACTTTTAAAAACAAAAAGTTGCTTGATGTGAAGTAACTGTTATTTGTGACTGCTTCTTTTTTATGTGGATCATTGAACAGTATGCTTGAACTGTTCAGTTTGCTCTGTTAAAATTTATAAATGTATTCTCTGCTCATTTGCTTTTGTGAACAAAAAAGGTGAAGTCAAAGTGATATAGTGGTGCTTCATATCAAGAGTTCATGGAGGATTAAGTTTTTCTGTGCTGGCTGTGTTAAAAAAAAAGATAAACAAATAAGAAAAAAATCTTCTTGTTAGATTTTTTTTTTTTACCTGTATGAAGGTTGTTAAACAGTGCTATGTTAGAATATATTGAAAGGGTCAAAGGGAGAAAGATGCCTACTGAAAGAAGTGAAGGGCTTTAAGAGTGCCGGAGGGGAATCCTCTCACTAGGGTCATTTGTGTTAGATTTGCAGGTCCACTCAATGTTTGGGAACTGGGGAGTTTGGTGTTTGCTCTTAAAAAGGTTTGGAACAGCAGCATTTTACGAGTGAATGGAATGGCAATGATCATATGTGTGTATGTGTAGCAAATCAGCTTATTTATACTGCTTCAGTTTTGTTTCTGCTGGGAAAAAAAAAAGAAACAAACCCTTTATTTTTTTAGTTTAAAACGCCTTTACTTAAGGATGTCCTGATTCTCAGCTAGACTGCCCAGGTAACTGTTCCATAGGTGTGAATGCCATGTATATACTTGTAGCAAATGTACTTTAGAGCTATAAGGGTACTCAGTATAATGTTAGGAACATTTATTCACAAAGTATCTATAACCTCTTGGAAACAAATTTTCTATACCTTGTAAAACACAAAATGCATTCCTACATGGCGCTGTGAGAAGAGCACGATGACAACTATTTTGTGTGATTTGCTTGTTTTGCTCATGCGTGTATCACTTGTGACTTACCAAGAGGTGGTGAGTCATCCTATTCCACATGGCCATGAATTACCTCTTTGGATAAACGTAAATCTCAACTGTAGCTTTCCCTATATCTCTGCACATCGCTCTGGCTGTTCAAGATTGTCTGGCAAGAGGAGAACCTCAGCTTCCAGGATGTCTGCTCAGTAAAGGAGGAGAAGTTGATGGGTTTGTAGGGGTCCTGTCCCAGAAAGGTGCTCATACTACATGAGCAAGCCTGAATATACATATTTATGTGTACACACACACACACATACACACTCTCCCTATATATATTTAAAAACATACTTCAATTTATTTATTCCAGTTAAAAATAAACCATTTCTGATAACATAATTTCAAACAGGTGAATTCGAATTATGGGCATACTTCACAGTACTCAGTGTCAAATGGAAAGTAATGAAAGTCTTCTGATATGTCAACATTACCAATGGCACATAATTTCTTCAAAAGATTTGTGATTTCAGAAGCAGGGGCTGGGAAGAGGGATATCTTTTACTGGGATTCTAGTGACAAACTTCTTTAGGAAAGGGGGGAAAAAGGGCCATTCCACTGACTTTCCTCCACTATCCTTTCTTTAAACATACCTGCAGTTAATCATTGTTGTGTATTGTTTTAAAACGATATGTAATTCATGTACTGAAAGCTGTTTTTCCTCAACTATATTCGGTGGCATTTAATTTAAAAACAATTTCATTATAATTATTACAGATGTTTTAAAGTATATCCCTGGTAAAATTGAGAACAGATACAAGAAAATGAAGTTAAGTGCTGCTATTGCGTTTTCCATTTGGTTGTAACTTTGCTGTGTGCGTAACTCCTGTGGGAGCACACTAAATGCAGTGGAATTTTCATTTCATTTGTTATGATAGACAGTCAGTTCCTCAGATACTTCTCAGTCTACAGTATCTTTTGTTTTACCAGTTGGAATTACTTCATTGCTAGAAATAGTGTATTTCATTTGCACTGTGCAATACAGAAATCATACTTGAGGTCAAACACGCTACTGCTGAAATGATTTTTCTCTTAAAATCCACTGTCAGTAATGAATCCTCTTTCTCCCACACGGTCTTAAACAAAGTCTCAAAAACCTTTGTGCCCTGAAAGCTGAGGAATTCCCTATCTGGCTTCTGTAGTGATGACCTCAATTCCAAATATGACTCTTATCTTAACACGACGAGCATTTGTTTGTCCTCCTTGGTCAGCTACTGGGAAAATCATCCAATTATGTGGTTTCAGATAGGTTTTAAGTTTAAATTGTGAAGTTAAATGAGTATCTTGTTGCATTTGGAAGGAATGCTGGTAGTCACAGCATTTATTACCTTCATTCTTCTGAAGTGGTGCATAGCCTCCATAAAATAGATTCCCTCTCTACCTACCTTTGTGTGCCGTAATAGCTCAGATGAAGTGGAATTCTATAGATGGTGTGCCATTGCATGAGCAAAGCACTTTCCAGAGACAATATTATCATTCTGTACTAATGGAAAAGTTCTCAAAAATTCAATAGAAAACCTTTATGAAAGGTTATTTTGTAACCACTTCTTTTAACTAAGCAGAGGATTTTATCTCTTCTGTGGAATGGCTCCAAATACCTTGTGACAGGAATGAATTTTGCAAAAAATTCTTAATCCTTTATTAATGCTTTTATCCCAGTGGAACTTCGTTGTCTTAGTGGAGTTATTCACTCTCATGTTGTGATAGGGGTAACCTCCTCAGAAAACTTTCATTTCTGTGCAAGGTGATGAATTACCTTCTTGTTAAATTCTGCAGGGCTTCTCCCTAAGGTGTGGAGAAAAGGGGGAGGAGAGGACATTAGTAATTCTATTTCACACTTGCGATATTAAGATATGATGCTCTGGAGAATACAAAAGAAACATATTCTGCATGTCTTCTCTGCCTCAGAATACAGTAACTTCCCCTGTCTGGCTGATCGTGACCTGTCAGGTACCTGCTTGGGTCCACAATAACAAGAAAGGACTGATGGGCCTGGATAGACAGACAGACAAACTGCCATGATGCTAGCACTTTTACTGCCTTGAAATATAGACATTTTATTTCCAGTCTGTGTAGAAATATGCCTCTTTGGTGTACTGGCACATCAGTGGTCTTAGTTTTTAATGTGAGAGAGGAATACTGAGCATAGGAAATGAAAGACTGTCTCAGCTTGATGCAGTTCCACACTGTCCATCTGACAAACAGTGCAGGAGAGTCTGCTGTCTTACAATGTGCTTTTCTGAGTCAAATTTTGTTCTGATCAGTCTCTGACATCTCCCATCATTTTCCCTGTAAAGCATTATTTAGTGAGCAGAAATCAGTGGAAGCAAGGGGAGGAAATAGGCTGGAAGACTGGTTGCATCTCAGTAACTCCTTCATAGGACTACTGAATGAAAAACTCCTTGCAAAATGTGTGCTGTGAAAGCATTTCTCACATTCTTGGTTTACTCTCTTCATTATAACTTAACCTCATTGAAGTCACTGCAAGCTGGATAAAATAGCAAATCTTTATAGCATAGAGTGGTGTTATTCTGTGTTGTGATAGAAGATGATGATGTTGTGCACTCCCTTAGTATCCTGGAAGCTGCCTGATATTTTGAAATAGTTAGGTGATGAAGATCTCTCCTTTTTCCTCCAGCTTTTCTTTCATTCTTACATATTAGAAAAGAACCTGCATGGACATTGCTTTGTGTTATGCTGACTGCTAACAACCAAAGTACACTGTGGGGATGGGGTAGGGAAAGGGGTGAGCTTAAAAGGACATTTGTCCTGGGACATTTGCACCCACAAGTGAAGAAGCAAAAGGAAGGACAAATGGCAGAACTATAGTGGACTAGGTGTGGCAGTTATTCTTGATGTTGGTGAATATGCTTCTCTTGGGAATCCATAGATTAACATGCTTATCACAGAGAAACAGCACTAGTGATGGAGGCAATTTAGTAGGGAAGCATTGCTTAATATGGATGCCTTGGGCAAGATGCCTTTTAAAGAGGGACTTCTGAAGCCTGAAGCTAGACTCCTGGTACTGTAATCATCTTCCAGTGCTTTATTGCAAGGACTAATCGCAGAATGATAACCTGATGTGAATGTAAATCTTCATAAAATCACTAAAAATGTTTTATTCTAATGTTGGAACTGAGAAAAAACTAATAAGAATAGTAAGGTGTTCAGAAACCATGGCCTGATAGGAAAGATGAAGAGAATGGGGTTTGTTAGCTAATAGATCCTTAGCTATTTCCAATATACACTATACAGAGGATATCAGGATGCCATGCTCTTTCTTACTGCTTATGAGAGGGAGAAATTAACTTAATTTATGTTTATATAGTAGAAAATAATATGCTTTCATTTAGTCTGATATTAGGGAAAAAAACCTTTCTACCTGTTAGCCTGATGAAACACTTGGACTACTTCGAGAGTGTTTGGTAGATGCTAAAAAAAATTCAGAATCAGATCAGACAGACATTTTCTGTGTGCTGGATGCTCCCTCGGAGCAGGTGGTGGCTTGGTCCATGCTTTAACAATTTTCTATTTCTCTGAGTCTTTATTTGCTATCTTCTGCACTAGCTTGACATATTTACTTATTTGACAGCTGGGGCTTTTACCTTCCATAATAATTTGGCTGAAGGCAGAAAGGGCTGTGTAGAAAGTCTTTTAAAGAAGTCACCACAAAACCTGAATAATCAACCAGAGATTCAAGATCAAACTTCTCCATCTGAACTGCTGTTTTGTTTGGGATACAATACTGCCAGATAAAACATAATTTGTGACATTTTTCTCATGAAGTTAAATAAAAAACCAGAGTGTCTGTAATGTTTTTTTTTTCCTCCAACAAAATTTAAACAAAATTTGGATTAGTCTTTCTTTCTAGAGTCTTTCTCTTCATCCAACTAATTGAGCTATCTGATTAGTTTGCCAGATGGTGAAGAAGAGGCAGATTGTGTGCTTAAACTCATTCATTAAAAAAAAAAAAAGCTACTTACCTATTAGTTTTGAAAGGTGAGTGTCTCACACATTCCTGGCAGATAAAGTTTGAGGATGAGTTGCATCTAAGGTGCCTCTGGCAAGGCTTGCTTGGGAAGATTATCACCATGTATCAGATGCTCTGCACATTCAGTATTGCACAGTTCTCTGGAGCATGGAATAGGACACCTGGAAAGGCATGTCAGTGTGTGGATTGCTAATGGTGGCAGAAGAAGCGATGATGAAGAGGGGATACAGGGAGGAATGACACAAAAAAGGACACCAAAACTCTGTAAAGAGGCTTCAGGTAACTCAGCAGAGTTTGGATAAAAACTGAAGGAGGAAAATTGCCAGTTCTCTGGAAGTGAAATAACATTTTGAAGAGGCAGACTATCTGCTGCTGGGATACAGCCTGACATGAGTAAATTGCAAGCTGAGATAAATATGCCTAGAACTATCAAATAGAGAGCTGTACAATATGCACAAGGTATGATTAGCCATCCATTACAAATCATGACAGTCCTGCTGATGTAAGTACTGGAGCAGTGAGAAGGGCATGCTGCTTTTGCAGTCAGTCTTGTTATGGGAAGCAAAACACTAGCAAATGCTTAGTTAGTAATTTTACCCTCTGTATCTACGTTAAAAAATACAAGGGCTTCCTACAGTGATAGCAGTAAGGCAATACTTATTCAGGAAAATGCAAGTGGCTTTTGTCCACGGCATTGGTAACAGCAAGAGAAAATAGCTTATACCTTAATTCAAAATGCCCTGATAGGGCTAGATCAAACAGATGAACTTTTAGAGCAGCACATAATGCTTGTACTGTTTACATAAAATATGGCAACTTATTATAGAAAGCATCATGTAGGTGTAAGTATCTGGGAAATTATTTGGAATTGAGCGACGACTTCCACAGGTTGGTAATCAGAAGCAAATTGACTCACAAAAAATCCTACAGAAAAGAGAAGTCTTTTGCTTTAAACTTATATGCCTGGAAAGGATCATAGCCCACTCTTCACTGCAGTGTGGATTGTGGTAGAAGGAAAATCTTAGGAATTGTTACTGCAAAAATGATTGCTGTAAAAAGTTAATGGAGTAGAAAAGGTGTCAACTGTCATCTTAAGTGAAGCTAAACAATTTTTCAACCTGAAATACATTTTTGCCCAGACAGCATGCCAACTAGACTGAGTGAACCATGGCCAATTGTAGTGTTTTATTTACATAACAGTCCCTCTAATTCATTTCAGTACAAAAAGACCCAAATTCCACAGCACAGCAAAGCTGGGAGCAGGTCTTGCAAGCCCTTGGCAGGGGAGCGAGCAGAAAGTTGAATTCCATTGCTCTACAAAAGTCTCTTTTATTTACTACTTCTTTTAAGAACCCAAATCTGTGCATCAAACAGGAATTTCAGTTGCTGTGCACAGTCAGATTAAATAATTTTCTTTCCTAAGAATACCAGCAGTTCTGATAATGGACAGCAGGGAAAATCCAAGGTGAGGATCAAAGGTGGTAGACTAGAAGTCATATGACTTCTGGAAAATGGAGCAGGATAAAGAGTGGGGTGCAGATTGCTAAGTTGTTACTGAAAGCACTACATAGAAATTCAAACGTTTGGCAAATAAATCACTGTCTAAAAAAATCTTATTGTTGTGTAACCTTGCTTGTAGAGAATGAAAGGAATCTGAAATAATCTAAACTCAGTGTTTTACAAAGATTATAAATCTGCTGCTGCCAGTGAAAGGAAAAGCTTCTCAGGTTCCCTCCGGTACAGTAATCAGATGCTTCGGGTCTAGACAGAACAACTCAATTTTTATACTAACAGCTTGGAGATGTTTATTTTTCCATTGGATGTAGTAGTTAGAGCTGAAGAAAAACAAGGGTTATAATTTGTGGGGGAACATTGTAGTAAATTATTTTTCTCTTAATTTATGACAAAATAGGTTATCTTCATCTTTTGCCATCCTGATGCCTACAAATCTCAGGTTATGTATTGCTTTTGGAGCGGACTTTTTCTTTTGCTTGACCCTTTGTGGTTTGGAAAGTATTGCCTGGAGCAAACATTAAGAATTTAAACTTCTTTTGTATGAGAAGAATGGTATCTTGGCAGCAGTGGATAAAAAAGCACCCTGTTTCCAAAGGCTTAATGGATTCTCAAGGGTTTGGAATCACTCCAGTATTGGTACAGTTAACGATCAGTGAAGTAGTAATCACTTCATTTTATGAAGGTGCAGATGAGATCTATGTACTTGCCATTCAGTAGCTGATATAGAGAGCTATGAACTCTGGCAGAACTAATTTTACTTTATCTGAGTAGCTGAGTTTCTTACCATGTTAAATGTCTTACCATGTTTAAAATGTCTAATGTTTCCCAAGTCTCCTCCAGTCTAGTTCATGAGCTAAAATTGGAATAGCAGGATAAGTGAAATACAAATATAGTCTCTTATTGACCTTTCCAGTACATTTACATGAAGTACTGAAAAAAGCAATCAGGACTGACACAGTTTTCTTTCTTTGTCATAAGGCTGTCCTGAGTCACTTTAGCAGTCAGGCACTGTAGGTGCTACTGTAACCTGTTTTAACATTCTAATCCTGAAATAAAAATTGCCATATGTTGCCTTTCCTTTAAATAGATACCATTCATAAATGTGAGGTATATTTTTCTCGGCTTGTTAATGCTCACAAAATCCAGTGCTGGCTGAGATGATATTCATATCTATGGCCCTTCTGAGAACTGTTGTCTTTATTTTAAGCAAAACTGCCTTTATTTTAAGCAAAATTTTGCAGCGTGAGCAAAATGCTGTTTACTGTCTAGGGCAGGATACTGATTTTTCTTCAGTGCCCTATGCCCTGTTTGGTATAACTTAATATTTAGGAGAGTTGAACTCTAAAGAAATTAATATGGTAAGTTCACCATGAACCTCTAACCCATCAAGCTGTGAGAGCAAATTTTTGAAATGCAGGGTCCTGCTTCCTCTTCTGTAAAATGGTGTTGCAAGCATTTGAGATGCAGAATTTGTGGGCAAGCCCCATGGTGGTCTCTAGGTTAGGGAACTAATTCTCTGGAAAGCAGGGACTTCCAAGAGCATCCATGTAACGAGTAACAGTAGCTGTCTGCTTTGTTTGTGACTGTTTTGCTGTGAGGGCTATGGCATTTAAGTTATAAATAAAAAAAATCAAATTTGTTGTGTTATAATCATAGTCAGGGATGTACCTGCATGCACACCTGTACTTCAGTCTTTAACAGCATGGGTGGTCCAGGAACTTCTTCATTAGTCATCTGCACTGAGGAGATAAAGGACTCATCTGGGACACTGAATGGATTTGAAACTCAGTCATTCACTGAACTACTAGATATCTTCACAGCAAAGTATTTAACTTATACTTGGAGTAATATTTGACCAAATATTTGGAGCTCTCCATGTGGAAATTTAGACTGATGATTTTCCCTAGGCAACTATTCCTGTGTTTAGACCAGTTCCTCTGCTTAAATAAAATTATTAGCGTGCTGACTGGAGAAGCTGAGTGTCCCAGCAACACCCAGATGATTCCTGTTGCAAAATTGTGCATTGATAAAACGCCTGTGAAGTCAGTTGAAACTGTTACTAGAGATACAAAAGTGATCATGTAATAGAGTATTTTATATGTAGGTAAGAAGGTTAGGGGGTGTTTTCTATGAAATTTGAGATAATAACAACAATGGATTCCAACATGTACTGGAGTGGCCAGCTAGACCATGGGTCAGCTGGATAGAAAGAATCTGCAGAGCCACAGTTTGGAGTGTTTCATCTGACCCAGGTGAAGGCTTCACTTGCAACAGACTCCCATCACTGGGACTCCCATCCCTGCCCCAAGTGACTGAACAGCACCTTTGACAGATTTAAATCCTCAGGTGCAGGTCACCCTATGCCAGTAGTAAGTTGGTTTTCTTTTTAACAAACACTCTATGAGTGTCTGAGTAACAGTTTTTTTTTTTTTTAAGTCTCCTTGAATTTCTCAAATTCAGATCAAACCCACAGATGACAGGTTTGGGATTATTTTTTTTCATCCTCTTGTCTTGAAGGTTCCAGTGTAGGTTCCAGAGAGATTGCTCTTAATTTTCTTGGAGAAGATAATATCCTGCTTTCCCCCAGCTTCAAAGCAGTAGTGAATTGTTTTAAGCTTCAGATGGTAAGTAATTAAGGAGTAATATTGTGCAGGTGTAAAAACAGTTCTCAGGCAAGAGAAGATATAATAGTTACTGTTTATCTATACAGATGCTTGCTTAAGTATTCAGATATACAGGTGGCTTAATGAAAAGCATGAAGAATATGAATTCACTCCATAAGCAGCATTATTGTGTTTGTTGTTGCGGAGATAGACATGACTACCTAGAGAAAAAAGTGAAATTCTCATATCTCCAATGAATTTTGTACCCAGAGTCTAAGATATGTGTTGCACTATTTTTATGAAGGGCCTTCCCTCTCTAATTTGTTGCAATATTGGCTTTGTACAATTGCTAAATACATCTCTGTCCACTTCTAAGATTTTCTATATCTTCCTTGTATTCAAGTCAGCGCATTTTTGTGTGTTCTTATTTTGGTTTAGACCTGGTTTCTCTTTGTCCCATTTTAAAATTATAGATACTAAACATTAATTATTCCTAATGAGTCTAAACATGACAGAATTAGCCATCACAATGGAGCTTTGCAAAGTTTTTGTAAGCAACAATATGGAAAGTTAGTCACTCAAGTTTTAGATGGAGAAATCCTGGAGAATATACAGTCCCATGCTGCTGCTCTTCCCATGTGATTCACTGTTCTTGCAACAAAAAAGGGACCTTTACATTTTTGCCTTTTGCTAACCTCAGGTGAATGCACGAGGACAGGAAGAGAGACTTTCAGACAAAGTTTGGATTTTGCTTTAATTCTCAAAGCTATAAGCTCCTCAAACTAGGTACAGTGTCTTCAGCCAGAATAATCAAGGACTTCATGTGGGCATAGGAGGTAAGGGTAGGACCGGGCTGGAAACTGTAAAACCTGTTTCTGTCTTTTCTGATTGTCTTTCCTTGAAATAGACAGTTGTTGAGACACTGACAGTAATGTTCTGATAACAATACTTGTCTCCAAATTGTACACTTATCCTATTCTGTTAACCAAAGTCTTGGTAACAAAGGCAGTTGAAATAAATTGCAAAGATATTAAAGTATCTTTGGAATGTTTTTCTATGTGAATTGTTTGTAGGCAGACTCCCAGCGTTCCTACACAGCAATTGTAAAGCAGATGTGCACTAGAATGTATGGGGATAGGCTATAATTTTTTTCATCTTTTTAGTACTTTTATTTTTTACCATATCTAAACACTGCTTCTGATTTAAACTTAATACCTATTCGCATAATTCTGTAAGGTAGGTTTTTCTCTGAATTTGTTGGGTAGGCATGTTGTTAACAAAGGACATGCACGTTTCCAACCAGATCAATTTTTTGACAGGAAAACATTGCCTTCCAATGAAAAACATTGCACTTGCAGTAGGTTTTTGATCCCAGCCCCATGACAAAATAATGTCATTTTCCAATTATGTCGACTGTAGAGGCTGTTGCTGTCAGATACGTACCCTGCTTGTTTTCCATATGCCACCTCCCTCTGATTTGTTGATTTGGTGGCTGTGCTTAGCCCTGACTAAACCCACTGTAGTCCAAATGAGACAGGTTAGCAGAAACTTGAGTTTGAAACAGTCTTGGTAAACCTGGGTCATTTGACTGAAGAAAGGTTAAGAAGCAGATGAAAAAAGTAAGGATCTCTTTATTGGTTCTCTTTCCTTTCTGTCTTTCTCTTTCTTCTGTTTTTTTGGTCATGATTAATGAAGATCAAGATGAATCTACTCTTTCTTTTAAAGCTTATTTATTTACTCTCAATAGAAAATGCTTACAGGACCAGAGAAGGTTTTGATCTTTTGAAAGAAAGAAACAGATATTTTTTCTCCCTGATAATTTTTTATGCCCAGGTCAAAGGTTTTGTAAGCAATATTGCAGCTGTTGAAATGTATCAATGGTAGGAGTGTCTTTTTCTAGTTACTTGATGCAACAGTTGCTTTTCCTTCATTACTTTTTCAACGGATTTTGGTAAATAACAATTATAAACTCATTAGTCTCATTATTCTAAATGGAGCAGATAAATGGATATTTCTTCTGATAAGGATGCATGTAGTAAATGACTGATAGATGGAGTTTAGGAAAGGTTTTGGTTGAGATATTTCATAGTAATTAGTCTACTCAAGAAAATAATTTACTCAGTCGTATTGACGGGAAATTGGAAGCTTCCATTCTACTAATCTATTATGTAATACACTTAGACATGTTGATTGTGATATTTTGCTTTGAGTGTTTTCTCTAAGCATCTATGATTAAATTGTGCAGTAATGGGCTTAATGACAATCATTGAAAGAGATGACCCTTTGCAGGCCAGTAAGCAGAATGTTTTAACAATCTGGGTCTTTTGACTCCTGTAAAATTAGCAGAAACTGGCTCATGCAACTAGTATGAATAAAGGGATGTGTAAAACATAGGAGGGAGAAGGTATATCTTGTGGAATGTGAGTCTGTCTTTCCTTGAACTTTGCTGGATTTTAATGGCTTTA
Source organism: Neopelma chrysocephalum (assembly GCF_003984885.1). Taxonomy (NCBI): domain Eukaryota; kingdom Metazoa; phylum Chordata; class Aves; order Passeriformes; family Pipridae; genus Neopelma; species Neopelma chrysocephalum. Next base: position 27,777,616 of record NW_020897695.1, read on the forward strand.
AATAGGCCCAAAGGACAGTATTCTCATATTTTGATAATTCTTCATAATTTTAAAACATACCACAGCAACACTTCTGGGAAGTGTAGAGTCATATCTAGTCGAAGAGTAGACACACGTTAAACAGAAGTGATAAAGGATTTCGCAAAATATCTAGCTAGGGTAGCCAACTGTTGACAAGGACGGAAAACATTTTTGAGGGGAAAAGAGTGGAGAGACAATTTGGATAAACAGGCATAGGAAATGATCAGCAATAGATTTAACCAAGGTGGCTAACAGGGACTGCAGCCTTCCATTATCACTGTAATGTGTGGAATATACATTCCTTTACCACATATTGTGAACATGTCCCTGTAGGTCCTGTATACAGTTGTGTTGACCTTGCCTATAAGGCTGAGCCTTTTGATGATGATTTGGTTGATTTAAAATTGAACTATCTTTATTGGCTTTGCATGAATGGAAAACTTAAGCTTTAGAAATAAGAAAATAGTCTTGAATTTACACACAGGCCTGCAGTTTATGGTCTTCAAAGAGCTACTACATGTAAAAAGATTGCCATAAATTGGTGGGTTACTGAAAGTGGTTTATACGGGGAATAAAGTACATGAAACTGAAACCAAGTTGCATATTTACTCTGAGACAATGAGTTTTTTATCTTAGCTTTCTTTCATGGGTACATGTGGAGATAGATGTCATGATATGGAAGGTGGAATCTGGACATGGGCTGGAAATCTACAGACTTGGTGTTTTGCCCCACAGCTGACAGTTCAACTGAAACTCAGCCAGCCCTCAGTCTGACTCTAACCACTCCCATGGGAGAATTGTGTGGATCATCCAGTCAGCACTTTTTCTTCCTTTGGTGAGGCTATTGTTCATTAGTGTAGGACTGTGTGATGGGCAGTTGTGCACTCAGTCAGTAAAGAGATTGAAAGGTTGAAAACGTGAGTAGATTTTGTAAACTGGGGAAAATGAACATAAATTATTGATTGTATTCAAAATAAAGGACTGGTTTTGTCCCTGTGAGATTGCTGTGTCCTGAAGGAGAGAGAGAGGAGAGGATCCTCTGTTCCTTGGAAGGTGACCCAGGGCAGGATGGTGGGTACTGGACATCAGGGAGTGCTAGCCTTGGCAGTCAGCCACCTGTGAGTGAGCAACATGGAAAGCATTCAAAATTCACCCCTTGGGGGCAGAGGGCAGGGAGGGAACTGCATGCCTATTTCTGGAAGCAGATAAGTTCATGTCAAGCTGAGCATTTCTGGTCAATGAGATGCGTGGAGCAAGAAGGCAGCATAAACTCAAGCTACAGACACAACCTGAATGCAATATATTAATACATACTGCTAAAGGAGCAGTCAAAAGAAAGGTCCACAAACATGCTAATTTTTCATAAAAACCTTGGTGGATTAGTCTTGCACATATGTGTTTTTAAGTGATGATGTTATACAAGATCCCTTTACCCTAAGATCCATAAGCAATGACACTTTTTTTTTTTAATTTGACCATTGCTGACCTTCTCTGCAAGTGTGTGTGCTTGTTTAAGAGGATTGTTTTTGCTCTAGTCCTTCCTGACCTCCCTTTCCAGAGACAGCAACGTTAGCTATGAAACTATGTGTTTATGAGCACAATTTCTTGGTCCAGAACAGATATTTTCAAGCTTTTACCAAAGTGATGAAGAGATCTCCACAGCCTTAATGGATTCTGAAAACTTAGATGTATGACTTCAAACTCTAACTTACAGGCTATGGACATTTCTCCCCAAGTAAGTTACTGAATAAAGTTAAATGCTCTTAAGGGAAAAAAAAAAGTGTTCTATAATATGGAAGCAGGCTGCATTTTTTCAGCCTGAGAAATTCCAAATTTTTGGTGCTAAATGAGGAAAAAGGTAGTATTTTTCATTCAAAATTACAAATTTTCTCTTTCTTATTGTGTTTTTAAAATTAAATAGTTGAATTTTCAGTCAATTTTTATACAGTTTTGTTTAAATAGTACTAGGGAAAAAAAACCAGAACTTTTCAAAGTACTTTTTTTCTGTTTGCCTGTAATTAAACTGGATTCAGCTAATGAATAATCATTGTACTTTGCAGGATGCTTGGAGTTACCGTATCCTTGATTTGAGAAAATCATGTCTGGCAGTGAAAGGCAGGGTGCCAGCAGGTCTTTAAACTCCATCTCCTGAGCAGCCTTTGCTGCCCCTCTACCCTGGGAAGATAAAGGGGGGATCCTGCTCTTCGGACCCTCAAAGCCTCTGGAATTCTTTTTGGGAATGCCGCTGGGTGGCAGCATTTTCCCGTGCAACTCCGAAGAGAGGCAGTGGGGAGAGGCTCATTAAGGGAAAAAAAGGTTAAAGAAAAAAATAATAAAATAAAGTGAGCGGGGAAGGAAGAAGCCACATTGAAGGTTGCCACTTTGAAGACCAGCATGCATCTTTGCTTCAGTGTAACTTATGCAAATCTCCAGTATTTGCCTCTCTTCTTTTAATTCCCTGGCAGACAGGATACATAAATTGAAATGAGGAAATCAAAGGCAGGATCTGACTTTATTTTTTTCAGTGCTTTTCTAGTTAGGGGGATCTATTCTAAAGCGGAAAGCTGGCTTCTGTCTCTGAGAAGATGAGCAGTGTTTGTGAGTTTTCTCCATTCTCTTTCTTTACTATTAGAGCCAATATTTTCTCGGCTATTTTGGCTTGTGCTTCAGAATGCAAGTTGACTTGCTTCTCTTGTGATTTGCCCAGGCACTTACATGAATGAGCTTTAACACAAGCAGCTTTGTTCATTTCCTTGTTGCTTACCTTGCAAATGACATGATACCTTCTTTCCTACTTGTGGCATATATAGGGGGCATGATAGCCCTCTCCTTTCTCTCCCTGTCCTTTGGGAAGAAACATCTTCAATATGTCCCGATTCCAAGATCCTCTTGGATACATTGCAGGCTGTTACCGAAGATAACTTAGGGTCCCCAGGAGGCAATCCATGGCAGCAGTTCCTTTGTGATTGGTTCCTGGTTTGCCTTCCAAGGCTGACCCAGCTGCTTCTGAGCTGTATCTAGCTTTTCTATAAGTTCCCTATCAGGCTGTGAGTTGGAAGGCAGCATACAAACTAGGAGAGAGCTCAAGCTAGCAAGCTTAACAAAGGATCGCCAAAATAGGTTGTCATAAACTCTGTGGTATTAGATTTATGGAGAGAAATATATGTAACCTACTTTTGTAAGTTAATTATTTGAACCAATTAGATAGGGGGATGTGTGTGTAATATATACAGATACATATATATGTATGGGTATAACTAAAAAACAATAGATCATGTATGCTGACCCAGGGAATGGGAAAATATGTAGCCTCATAAGGAGGTAGCAAACTTTCAATGCTAGACAGTTTTTTTAATATATTTTTTTTCTCTGTATCTTCTTGTATTTGGGAAGGTGTCATTTGGCCTAGTCCAGCAGGGGAAAAAAAACAACAGTCAGATCAGCTCTAGTGGCATGACATGAGGTAGAAATGGCCGTGGCTAATCACGGATATTTCAGAATATGTGATTTTCTCTAGCTTACACCCAAGCTAACTCACTCAGGGATGCTTAAGCAAAATTCCTTTGCTTATCTTTGGAGAGCTAGAGCTCATGATCTGTTTCAGTATTACAGAAAAAGTGCTCACGCTGTTTTAAGGTTTGTTGTTCTGCTTTTGTCTTATCTCCCCCCCCATCCCTCATCATGGCCTATGCTTGAAAAAAAATTGGTGTTAAACAGTGTGGTTTCATTTGGGAAAGGTTAGTGTTTTAGAGGAATGGCACTTTTTACTTCTTCAAGGGGAATTGGAAAGTCAGAGAGGGGGGATAAATTGTCCTTCCTTGCAACAATTGTCATTTGATTTTTATTAATTTGTCTGTGTTCCTGTAAGTTATCTTTGCATAACCAATCTCTGATACTGCAAGTGTGCACTACTGACAGGTGTCTGCCAAATGTTCACTCTTTTGTCATCTCAGAAAGGCTCTGTTTCTTCATCATGGATACCTACCCTAATTTTAAAGAAAACTCTGCACATATTACAAGTTTCCAGGTTATGTTGTTCTGTCTGGTGTGGAGAACACTGCTGGCGTTATTGCTAAGCATTCAAGACTGTCAACTTAGGTTCTCAAGCTCCTTTTGTTTTCTTCTTTCATCCTCTGACATGTATTTGGTCTCATTTCTTTTCTGTTCTCCTTTGCCTTCTTTCCAAAGATATGCATGTTGAGCTGGCCAGACATTATTCTGCTCCTGACCTTATCTGGGCAGCTATTGAATCACAAATAGCAGAGAGAGAGTGAGCTGCACATACCCTCAACAGTGTGCCTCTTGATTGATCATTAGGATAAAAGGAGAAACGGGTAACATAACGGTATGGGTACCAGCTTTAAAAAGAAGGAGATTGCAATGCATTTCAGGCCTTTTAAAAGTAAAGAACAACCCAGGATTTTTTTTATTTTTAATGGAAATGTAACTTGCGAATAGACAAACTTTTGAGTGATATGTCTGCTATGCTGCTCAAAAACAATACAGAGAGCTGGCTGACATGGTTATTGGCCCTCAGCTCCTTGAACACTGCTGACCAAATAAATGTCATTTGTGAGGCTGTTCCTGTGCCATGATGGGCTCTGGCTATTGCAGTGCTTGATTTGCCTTAGAGAGACAAAACAGCTAACAAATCTGGGGCCTTAAGGCAGTTTAATTGGTCCTTGGCTCTTATACCCTTAGAGTGTGGCGAGCCACCGGAGGTAAAATTAATAATGTTTTGGCTGGGCCATTTATAGAGGTGTGGTTTGTGGTGAAAACAAAACACTGAATTAGCTGTAAGAAAAGTTATGGAGTTTAAAAACATCTGTTTTCTGTGTAGTGCAAACTTAGTCTGTGAGGAGAAAATAAAAGGTCTGATGTATCTGAACTGATATGTTCTTGTCTTAAAGGTTGCTGTTGATGTTTAGGGATCAAAATTATAAACCAGTACACTAGGCATTTTAAAAGAAAAACAAATTTTGCTCTATGTAGATAAATAGAACATTATTCCTATCCCCCACAATGCTTTATAAAGCAGGTAAATTTGCTCACAGTTGGTTGGAGGACTCCCCCTCTCCTCACCTTCCACCTGTTGTGTTAGGGAGGTGTATATAGCTGCCTTGTTTGCAAGGCCACACAGGGAAACTTTAAGTGTAAAAGCAAATGGCTTCCAAAAAGACTGTAGGCTTTGATTATAGCTGCACAGCTTCAGGTCTCTGAGATAGTTATCCCTGAGAGAATGGTCTGTACATACAGTCAATACTGTCTAGACATTGTACATTAAGTACAAGTGTGATATGCTTAATATTTTTGAAGCAGACTTCTCTGTGTTAGTGATCTGCTTTCTACCCCAGGATTGACAGGGTTAATAGCACATACTTAGTTCACCTGGCTGCTCCCTGCTGGATGGGATTGTAATTGTCCAATTTGGTGTCATTCATGACCCGTGACTAATGGATCCACCTTTGATTGACAGTGTGCAACGTTTTGGAGCAGGGCAAAACCCACTCTGTGCCCAGGTTGAGTGGGAGGCAGTAAGCAGCCTCAGAGCACACTGATCTGTGTGATGCCTAGGCAGGTTTAGGTTTATGGCACTGGATACTGTGTAACTAAGACCCTGGTTTATCAGCGAGGTAATCATGCACGTGATGATGTCCCCTGTTATGAGGCAATGTGGAGAAGTTCCCTTGTTTTATCCAAATTATCAGCCAAGGTATGGGTGTGATAGTATTTAGACAGAAACTGGTAAAGCACTTGCATTTGCTTTATTCATGCCTGTTTTCTCTGTGTTTTGTTTTTCTCAGTCGTATGCAGGATAGCAGCAGAAGAAACAAGTTTTCTTAAATGGTAGAAAAATGTAAACAAGGGAGAAACCCAATATCACTATACTTACACTTCTTTCTTGTCTCTCAGCTTTTTACATATAAATATTTAATTGTCTATGTCTAAGAACATACTTTCTAAAGATTTTCTGCGGTAGAAATCCTATTTAGTGATCTTTAACATATCTCCACTCCTGTTTTAATAGACAGGTATGCTAGCAAACATTGCGAGTAGGAGTCATGTTGTTAGCAGAATGAAAGACAAGAAGTTTGAACAGGAAGGCAATGTCACAGAGTTTACAACTTGCTTCCCCTCATCTCCACTGCTTTATTTAGAATAACAAAGAAAACAAAACAAAACTAAAAACCCAACCCAAAACAAAAAAACCCTGATGATTTTTATGTGGCCTGACTCATGACTTTGACCAAACAAAGTAAATTACATTGGAGCGGGGAGGAGCTCTTCTCATAGCATCCATGTCCCTGGATCCCAGGTATTCTTGTCCGCCAAGGACACTGTTCTCCCCTTGCAGCCACCTTGAGCCCAATTGCAGTCTGGCAGCTCCCAGAACCATTCACAGTATGCAGCAGAGGTGATGCTACAAAACCAATGCCTTCTGCTCCTGCTCTTAGTGCTCAATGGTGCTCTTTGCCTCTAGCACCTGTTTTTCTAGCCTTTTTGAAAGCATGAGCTCAGCCAAAAAAATGTAAGTACTGAAGTGACAGCTGACCTCTGCAGTTTTATGCAAAGGCAGAGGTGTCTTGTGCAGCCCCTTTACAGTACAGCTGTAGTCTGTGCCTGAGAGTGAATCAATAAGTGCACAGATGTAGTAGCAGAGCAGGCACAAATTCCATGACTTACTTTCAATCTCTGTTTGCAGAAAATTCCTGTAATGGTCAATTTTCCTAATCTTATCATCCTCCCTCCTTCGCTCCCCTTCTGAAATACTGAAGAGAGAGGTTTGGAGCTTGCTGAGAAATGTTTGCTAGAGGTGAATGTGCCTGTGTCCAGTGTCTGGAAAGCAGCTACAAATGGGGGCTGCCCTTTGTACCACTCTGTGCAGAGATGCAGCAGCCAGACACCATGCAGCTCTTCAGAACCTGTCCTAGAGGTAACAGTATATGATGAAATAACTTTCAGCCTCGCTTGGGCTCCTAAGCCTCCAATAGCTGTCGGCAACTACTGAGAGACAAATTACATGTTTTTCTAGTGCTGTCCTTTATAATGATTATGCCTTAACAGTGGGAGGAAAGGGGGTAGTTAGGAGTAGGTTTAATCCCAAAGGGATGGTTCATTTCCTCTAACTACCACACTTGCCAGTAGCTCTGTTCTCCTTCCCTCAGCCTCCCTCCCTCCTCTCCTCTCTTTCCCCTCACCCCATCCCTTGGCAAAGTTGCCTTTGCAGTCATGGCCTGCTCATGGCAAGGATTAATGGTTTATTGGAATTTGCATACCTTACAGTAGTGTGGCACATATTCTTATGAATGCAATGCACCACAGTATATAATTTTATTAAACTGTACATATTATGGTTATTTGCTGTCATTCCCAAGACCTCTATATGCAGTTTTATCAGCCTCAAATGGCAATGAAATAAAAAATAAAATAAAATGGAATAATGCCTAAATACATGCAGAGAGGTCAAGGGACCCTATATGCTGACTACAACAACAAATTTATCGTCTCACTTATATGTGGGCAGGGAAAGGGAGCAATTTCTTCACTGTATTTTAATTAACTGTGTTTCACTGTGTGGTAGTAAAGATAATAACCATAACATTAGTGCAACTACTACACTATCAAATGCTTGTCACAGCCTAATATTCTCCAACAATATAGCTTCACAATGGAAACATGCACAACAAAAGAGCATCTTGTTTTGTTAATTTACTAGGGCTCTGTGTTTTTGGAAGGCCAGTATATATATTTCTGTGGGACTGATTAAAATAGAAAGAAGTGTACATAGTAGAGAATAATATTTTTACTGGTGTGGGATTCATTTAACAAAAGTGTTCCTTCAGGAAAACAGAACCAAGATGCTAATGTTATACCTCATTTATTGCCAGCATATTCAGTGACATTTCATAATGTACATCTGTCAGCCAGAGATATAAATGAATGAGGTGAACCATGCAATTTACCCTCAGGAAGTTCCATTAGAGCCCCCAAAGTATAATATTTATGAGGTCAGAATCAATTAATCAGATAGCTGTATTTGCTTTTCAGCTCGGCATGCTCTTCTGCACCAAGCTGTTGCATTAAGAAAGTCTTTCCTATTTGGTAAGAGGAGTCAGTTTGTATGTGCTGCATGTAGTCTGTTTTGTAAATCAGTTGCTTTCCTTACACAGTTTATGCTCCATACAAATACAAACTATAAATTAAGTGAATGCAAAACAAGTATCTATCAAAATTCATAGAAGACTTGTCTATTTCCTGCTCATTGCTGTAGCCCAGCCCCATGCAAATCTGTTGAAAATGAGAAAAAAAAAGGGAGTAAATGGTGCGCCTCAACCAAAGATAATTCCAATAAACAGAAAGTCTTGCTGAGAAAAGAAGTAAAAAATAGGTAATTCTAAAAAGTTTAAAATTACTGATTTAATCAAAAGAATTCAACCTCATGAAGAAAACTCAGTACGTTTTGAGAGGTGTTACCAAAATGGTTTTCCTTTTGCAACTGTGTTCTGAATGCTCATTACTGTAATTCCCCTTTCTTGGTTTGATTGACCGTGTGTTTGCCTCCCTGAGAATGTGTGTGGTATTATTTCTGTTGTAAATTGCAGTTGTTTCCTGGGCTATTTTCAAATGTCTAAGAAACCACTCCTGGCACTCTGACACTGGTGGAGGAGCAGGCTTTTGGCTGCCAGGCAGCTATATTGTTTTAGGGCTGAGCTCCCAGGAGCTGCAGGTGCACTGCAGACCTGCTGAAGCACCACTGACTGGTCGTTCTGGCTTCTGCAGGCTGCTGGCTGCTGCGCTGCCTGCCAGGCATGAGCCTGGTCACTGTCCCAGCTGTAGACTCCCTGTTCCTAAGTGGAGTGTTTCTTGTGAAGAGATTTTTAAAAACGTAACTGTAATTTAGATCTGGGGAGGTTTCACTCTGCATACGGAATGAATATTGATCATATTGTGGTTTTCTTTCTCTCTTTTTTTTTTTTTGTGTAGACAACAGATGCAAAAGACAAATTTTGATTGTGAAATCTGTGTCAATGTTTGCACTGTCATAACCGATGCCAAGATGTGATCCAGCATTTCTAAGTTTCTTTAAAAATGAGTTTATTTAAGATGGTTAAAAAAATCCTGTTGTCTAATAAAATGACTTTTCTCTTCCTAGAACATTTCTTAAGCATGAAAGTGAAAGCAAGAAGGACATACCTGAAATCACTGATAGGATTATTCCTAGCAAAGGATTAATGGGGAAAAGTCCCAGAACAATGCTTTGCCTTCACAGTTTATGAGTAAAATCCATAACAACTAATGTATTTTGTATGTAAAGCTTTCCATTTTGTTGTGGGGAGTTGAATATCTCATACTTCTGATTTGGTCTTTTGCTCTTGAAGAGTGTGGATGGTAAGACAAAGTGGGGATTGTTTTCAACCAAACCTACTGTCAGAAAATGCTGATACATCCATAAACTAATACCCCTCAGGATGGGAGATCTGGACAAGAGAAGGAGGGATGAGGTCATTGAGTACCACATAGCCCTGTGTTTGTAAGTACTTACTTCAGAAATAAAGAGCAATGCTCAATGTACATCTGAAAGCCAGGAAGTGTCCCAGTGTGGAAGAGGAGCTAAAGTCTGAACCTTGTGGATCTAGAGTAAGTGCATTCAACTCATTAGGTTCTTCTGGCCAAATGGAGAGTAGGAGGGAAGAACTTAGGCAGTTTCAGTAGCTGAGTGGGACAGAGAGCTATCAGCCATAGAAGACATCAGTGGTCTAATTTATCAGGAATATAGAAAAGCAAGTTCTAGTATTTGTTTTATAGAAGTCAGTGCCAGTGACCTCAGTGCTGCTGCTTCCATTCCCAAGTGAACATCTCAGCCATCCCTTAGGGAGTTTCTCCTTTCTTTCTGGGCTCTGTGCATCAGAATGAAAGGAATGAATGGCAGTCGAAATCTGCCTGCCTGTGAAGCAGCAAAAGGCAGAACTAGGTGTTCTGGCATTCTCCACTGTGGTAGACCGTGACTCTGCCTTTATGAAACAGCCAGCTTTTTAGCAAATGCAGTATTTATATAAGCATGATGTGTGCAGAGTCTGATTTGTGTATATTTGTTCTCAGTACCTCGTTGCATCAAGACATGGTGAACATCAGTGTGTTTCTGTTTGCTTGTTTTTATTTTCTTTGGGCTAGTGAGCATTATTGGTGGGATATCACTGACCAGCTGGAATTCATGATATTTCTCTTCTGTGTGATTTTGCTACTGAAGCCTTGTAAAAAGAGGGCAAATGCTTCTGGAACAAGAGTGAATACCCTTGTTTGCATATGAATAAGTATTTGTATGGCCCTTATTCTCAGCATTTATGCAAATACAAACTCATACATGTGAATGGGTGTGGAAAAGGGAACAAAAAAACAGAATCAAAATGAGAGGTTGGATTCATGGAAATGTTTGTTTTCCATTATTTGTCCTGCTCCTTTCATCTCTTTTCTTGCACGGGGTTTAAAAAATGGCCCACACCAAGTGTGAGACTGTTTTTGGGATAAGGCTTTCTGATTTAACCAGCTAGCAGAAGGAAAGAATAGCTCATCTGAATGGATCACATAAATTTTGCCAGTCAATACTCCAAGTTTTCCTGCATCTCCTACAATTGTAGGACAACTCACGGGACCAAAATCAGTGACAATTTTAGAACAAGATGAGGAGGTAACAGTTTCCTTTTCAGGAGTATTATTGCAGTCTACTCTATGTTAGCAGATAAGGCAGTTTAGATTTTGCCCTCTTTTCCTGAAAAGTAAGTAATAAACACAGTAAGTAATTTCTTATCTGACAAGGGGAACTCTCCTTCTGCAACCAGCCATGACTATCTCATCTCGCTGTCTGTTGATACAGTCCCTGTCGCATACTACCCTGCACCGTGCACCTGGGAACTGCTTGGGATACTGCAGGCTGGCTAGGGCTTGTGCTTGATAAATAATTTTTACAGATAGCTGTTCTTCCAAAGTAGAGCAAGAGCAACAGAATTATGAATTAGCAAAGGAATAAGAGAAGCTACAAATTACTATTTCTGTATTTGCACAATGCTTTGTGGCAAGACCTGAAGGAAATGATGTAAGGTGTTGCCTCTTAATTTAGTACAGATCTTTCGTCTCCCATAAACCCACATCCTGGAGGCCCCTTTTAGACTAATTGGTATGTGCCTCCCTAGGTTTATGCACATTTATTATGGAAGCCTTCAATTGTGGGTTTTTTTCTAGACCTACCTTTAAAATTTTATCTAAGTTTAAAATTTTATCTGAAATTTCATGTTAGCATGGGCAGCAATTATTCACTGAGATACTGTGGGATTACATCCAGTAAATTCAGATAATTCTTGCTCTGTTTAAATCTGTTCCCCTTACCCATATCAAAATCCCCTGTTTGCAGTTGATATGTCCTGTGACTGGAGATGAGATGTCCATTACTCATGTATGCTCTGGCCCCTTTTAACACTTAGAATTACTACTTAGCTGCTTGCATTACAGCAAAAGCTATGACACAGTAACCTTCGCAAGTGTCCTCCAGAATCCCTCTAGCATACTGTGAGCAGTTCCTGGTAGTTACTGCAGACCATCTCAAGCAATATCTTAAACTAATATTTGGCTTATGAATGACAAAGAGGAGAGGCAAAAATGACACCTCTGTAGAGGGGAAGGAAGATGGGAAAATCTGATCATGACACATTCTTTAAACAAGACCCCAGAAAAGTTAATCGACTGTATTTTGGTTGACTGAGAAGATTTATGATCTTTGTGTAGAAGGAAATCTTAAGAAGACCTTGGAAATTAGGTAAGAACAGTATTTTGGGTCATGTTTCATCATGAACAAGCAGTGCAGTGCTAAAAAGTTTGTAAAGGTAAGAAAAAGAGAAAGAAAGCAACAAAGTTATTGGAAACGAACATATTTTTTGGCCATCTGGGATAGGGAATGGTATCACAGAAAAGTAGAATCTGCAGGTTGAAAATCAAATAGTATATGACAGCAAGCTGAAAAGAGGAGTCAAGGAGTTGTAAAGAACAATCAAGCAAGTGCAGGAAATCTAGTTACTACATGCAGAGAAGGATGCTGAACAAAAAGAAAAAAAAGACATTACTCAAAGGTTCTTTGAAATGAGGGTAATAAAAAACCTCCTTTCTACATCTAAGGCAGTGTACAGTGAGAACTAGGGAGAATAATAGGAAAAATACATCAATGAATAAATAAATCAAGGTAAACTCTAGAACAGAAATATGTACCGATAATTTTATGGGGAAGATAGTTCATCAGACTGTTCAAAAATCAAACATATTAGTAATGTAAGGAAGGATATCACCTCAGTCTTAATGTTACTGCAGATGGTTTGGGGGCTCTAAAAAAACCCCAAAGAACAAAAAAATCCCCCATGGAGCAGAGCACATGATCTGCCCAACACAAAGAACATGGGAGAAGGTTCCTGTAGGTTCAGTGGCTTGTCATTGACATTGTGCTAAGAACTGGAGGTACATGGCTGGAGAACAGTGCTGCACTAGCGTAGATATGGGGTTTCTGTATTGGAGGCAATATGTACTTTGCACAGGGTAAACTAACTCTATATATACAATTTGCAAAAATCTGTATGGATAAATGTATCTCTATTTATCCAGGAAAATCCTGAAAGCAAAATACAAGGGAAGCTTTGTGGAAGTTGTGCAGGAAGTTTGTGTCTCTTTTAAGTTAAACAAAACTTATTGAAACTTACTGTAGTGAGATTAGTATATATTACATTGTTCAGCTGAAGTAAAAGTGTCTCCCTTGTGCTGATTTATTCAAATTGGGATGTAAACAGAGCTATGTGTTTTATATACAGTGAAATGAATTCAGATTAGCCTGTAGTTTGACTTTATTTCATATTCTTTATTGATTTGCTAAAAGAAAGACCTTATTCCAAACTAGCTTAATTCTCTTATGTAATTCCATAGCTGGAAAAGCTTGTATTTGAATCAATTTTTTTTGCCTTTTTTTTTTTCCAAAAAATTAGACATTAGACTATATATGAGCATTTCAATTGTCAGGGGTCAGAGCAGGGTCATGAACAATGAAATGATTTATTGCTGTTCTTCCAGCTGAAGATAATGTGAAAGGATCTTAGTAGCCTAATGAAGTTTTTTATAAAGACACAACTTAAAGCCCATCAAAAAGTGCCATTATGATAGCTCGTTGAATGAATTTATTGTCCTGTAAATAGAATTGTTTGCTAAGAAGTGAGCTAGGTTTTCTATCACCAGTTCCTTTTCCTTGAAATTTAGCTGGTTTTAAAAAATATTCTCATTCCAGGAATATATCTCCTTTAGTTTGGTGGGTTTTTTTTAGTGGTTACACCAGCAGAAACTCCACTGAAATCTAACGAGCCTCGGTATTTAATCAGATGTAACTAGGCAAATAGAATTGGGCTTGATATTTTGATGTGTGCATCATCTGAGTCCTGTACAACTTGCACCCTTGTGTAATACATCAAAATTTGTCCTGCTAGATAAATCAGGAGAGGGGAGAGGAAAGACGTAATAGATTTTATGTTTCAAATTTGCATATCCAAACGCAGGATTGCCTTGCTGGACTGGGTTTATGTACCAGAGCTGTAGTTGGGTAATCCAGAGGGCTGGTATGCCTCATTCTCTCTCACAGTATTTTAAAAGAGAAGTTATCTGTGCAATGATGCCTTAATGAAAGGGACAGTTAATTATTTTTGACAAAGGCAGAGAAATGGGGAAGCTTTAGTGCAAATGGTTGTTTGCCATGTTTGGGTTCTGCCAAAACCACAAACTCTCTCTCTCTGTGTATAACATTTGTGACTGAATACTACAGCCAGTTTGTATCAACTCTTGTTAGACACTGAAACTTCTTCTAAAAATGTAAAATGCTTGGAAAGTTTTACAGAATAAATCTCTTTTGAGAGTTATCATACACTATTCATTAACTGATTTATTTTTGATTGCTGAGTTCTTTACTTGGTATTATATTTTAAACCATTTCTTAAAGAAACCTAACATGTCCTGTACTAGAAACTTCTCCTTCAACTTGACTTGCAATATATATTTTTATATCCTACTATATTTATCAATTTCTTACACAAACACAAGCATTTCCCTGAATTTTTTAAGTAGATGGAGTTTAGACACTTGAGATCACTAGGATTGTAGGTGTAGATTCTGCCAAGCTGAATCTTAAAAGGTTGCTTTAAACTGCTTACAGCTTGAAGATGTGATGTAATGGTTGTAGTCCTAGCCTCCAGCTCATGAATGGAGCCTTGTTCTCTCACTTATAGGAGGTGTGTGTCACACCTACCATGACAACTCCCCTGATTTCTAACATGATTTTATACAGAACAAAGTGGCTTTTGAAAAATGTAAATATAATAGGATGGGACCGTTGGTGATTTGTTTTTTGTGCAGCCTCCAAGTGCACCACCTGCCTGCCTCAGGCTCTGGTGCCTGGGATGCCACAGCATTGCACAGTTAAACTGAAAGGGGACAGGAAATTTTGTGTATGCTTCAGTGATATCAGCTACTGTGGATCATTTTGTGGTCTCTGTACATTGTGAAAGCAACACATTGCCCAATTTGCGTGGAAGTTGCATGAGGAGGAGAGTAACCCAGAAGCCAAGAGGTAACGGGTGTAGGAAGGATTTCCTGCAAGCTTTTCAATCTGGGCTATGTGCTGAAACCCGGGGAGAAGAGCAAATTGCCAGATGGTACACTTGTCACCATCTTGTCCTCCTTACTCGTCTGACAGGAAGTCTTTGCAGCTCCTTGCTTCCTTGATGACAGGCTCCTTTGATTTGATCCAGCCTGTTTTAAAGGAGTAGGATGTCTGGGAGGTGGGGTGTGCATGCCTGTGAGCTGGATTTTAGGGAACCATATTCAGCAGTATGTCAGTTACAGAGAAGGAAAGACCTAGAAGCATGTTACTTGGTAATTAAGCCTTGCTGCAGAGGTTCAAGGAACCTTAGCCTTTAAAATAAATTATGTGAATGACGTAAATGGTCTCCAGCCTTTCTAAATTTAATGGAATAAAGGTCCATGTGTGCAGTGGCTAGACCAGAGGGTCTTCATTCATGGCTCAGTTTCTTGTAATGCAAACAAGAGATATTAATCACAGACAATCTGGACTGGATGTGTTTCAGACACTCGTCTAGCCCGTCCCTCACTACCAGTTCATAAAGCTCTCCAGTGATGGGGATTCCACATGTCAGACAGGAGTCTGTAGTCAGGTCCTGAATGAAGTGCCCTCCCTACTACTTTACCTTCCCATCATTTGGCATACCTGCTAATTTTTGCATGTCAGTATTTCTTGCAGACATTCCTGATTTTTCTCATTCTCTTGCAGGGCTATTTGTTCTGTGTCTGATTTAGGAGACCCAATGTACATGTTTTATACGGTATGAAGAGCTCAGTGCACTTTAGTGGTCAAAATCATAGAACTCTTTTGTAAACAAGAAGAAAAAAGAAAGAAACAAAATAACCTCACAATTATTTTTATTTTCCTTGAAATGTGTCCCTAGAATGATAATAAGGTTCTTAGTGTGTATAGCTACCTTAAAAAACAACAAAAAAAGAAAACACATTCTTTCTAATCCCTACTTTATCCTTGGAGTTGGATGATGAGTATTTCAAAGTGTGTTCTGTCAAAGCTTTTCTGACAAGAGGTAATATTTGCTGTGAATCCTAGACTTCAAAAGACAGGAGTATGCAGTAAATGAATTAATTCCAAAGGATTAGACTTTCACTGCATATGTTTTTGTCTGCCTTATTTCCCTTGAATCTTATAACTGTGTCTCTCTCCTGTACCTGCAACACATTAATAATCTTCCTTTGCTTTCATCACACTCCAGTAGCTTTGGTTTGTTTTTATCAGCTACTTTGAATCGTTTTGACTTTCTTTCCTTAAATCAGAAATGGAAGCATCAGTGGCAAG
This sequence comes from Neopelma chrysocephalum, assembly GCF_003984885.1. Classification (NCBI taxonomy): domain Eukaryota; kingdom Metazoa; phylum Chordata; class Aves; order Passeriformes; family Pipridae; genus Neopelma; species Neopelma chrysocephalum. The sequence continues at coordinate 27,793,586 of NW_020897695.1, forward strand.
GTAATACATAGTAATTGATAATAATACGCAATGATGCCTTCAATCTTCTTTTTTCTCACCTCTGCTCCTTGCTCTAATGACATTCACAGAGAGCAAAAGTAAACAAACAGCACATATACACAGAAAAAGAGAAAGACTATTATAGTTTGCTGAACTTTTGTATTGCTGAAATGGTAAATGCTAAATAATGCTGGGCTCTGTGTATGTGCTCAAGGAGTGAGCACTCAAGGAGTGAGATGGAAGAGTCTAGAGATCAAGGGCTGCAAGAAGATGCTCAGTCTCTATAGTCTGACCTCCCATATATCTGAGATTATATTGACATTCTTGCACTGGCCTGGAGAAGGTGGTGACTGAGAGCATGTGTTACATTTTTTAGAGCTGTCTTTTCTTGGTTCTTCTTCTGGGGAGGCCAGCTGTACTCACCATCAGGGCATTTCCAGTGCCCCTTGCAAGTAAACATGCTGCAGCAGGAAAGGTAAACACCAGCTAAGGTCAGCTGTATTTTGGTGCCAGAGTAATTGGCAAATCTGTCACAGAAAGAGCAGCAGTACCCTTTACCACCGAGCACCTCAGAGGGATTGCAGATCCTGCTGGGGCCCTGGGGCTTCAGGCCATTCCTGGGACCTGTATGGGTCCTTGATTTCTACTCTGGTTTTGCTGCTCCTGTCTTCAGTTTAACTTCTCCTTTCTGTACATTTTTTGTGAATTCTCTGGTAATTTCAGTGTGTGGGTTTCTTTTCCTTGAGGAAAGGGAATTTACCTCCCATTTTCTAGCCATCAGGAAATAGAAGAATGATTAAATAGGAACAGTGTATTATCACAATAACCTGGGACTGTGCTAGGTATAGGCAAGGTTGTTACTGCGCTTGATCTTATTAGTGGGTGTGTGTCATGGTTTGGGAATGGTATTCTCCAATTTAGTACTCTCACTTAAAAAAACCCAAGCACTGCTGTTCTCCCCCCCCCCCAAATGGAGACACAAAAGGTGAAGATCAGGGTTTGAGGTAAGAACAATCTACTGGAAACACTAATGAGATAAGAAAACAAACAGTAACAACAATATTATTAATAAAAGGTATAACACTATAAGTTTGCATCCCAATTCCTGGCTGAAAATGAGACACCACTTTTGAGAGCCAGAAACTAAGGGAAAATCCTTTGTCTCCACTTTTGAACTTCGCATTGGTATAAAGGAATATTGAGAACTGAAAAGTGTTCATGCCAAGTGACGTGTCTACTTCAAGACCAACTAACCCTCTGAAGATAGAAGTCCTGCTATGCTACAGGATGTTCTTTGAAGCTGTTCCCAGGACAGAAGAAATGGAGGGAGACTTCTTTCTACAGACGAATCCAACACTCTTATTTATAAATGGTCCCATTGAGTATTCCAGTTGTTTTTATTACTGTAGTTCCTAGAGGCATAGGTCATCCAAAATAACTTTAAATTTAAAGAGGAGCATTTTAACATCTAGTTCCACCCCCACCGAAATCAGGATAAATGCATCTTAATGCACACCTAACTGAGGATGGATATGATTTAGGTATCCAGTGTTTTTCTTAGCTATCTAAAGTTATGGACACATGGAACATTTTCAGTTTGGGGGCTTCAGGAGAGAGTGGAGTTAATTTGTAAATATCAGGATATTATAATCATGACTCAAAAATGCTCTGACAAAGTTTCATAAGAAATTTGTAGCCAACATAGAATTTACTTTGTTTTTGTAGTGGACTGCAGTATTCTGTCTCTGAATGGATTGTGCTCTTTTGTTTGGCTGCATACATGTCTTTAAACTAATACACAAGTTCTGCTTGTTTTTACAGGGACAGTATGTTTTGAAGATAATGTCAAGTGTTGGTATAAACTCATTACAATATTTCTGAATGGATTTTACAGTATTTAATTAAGGAAGAGATTTCTTATCTAAGATACAGGGAGATTTCTTATCTAAGATGCATTGCTCCTATTACATTGTCAAAGAGTGGATTGAAATATTGTAGGTGATCTTTCGGTTAATTTTTTTGTCTCTGTCTGGAAAGTGGCCACAGACAACACAATGACAAAATATATCCCTTAAGAAGTAACTTGAGGAGAGAGAAAGAGAAACAAAGGTCATTGGTCTTTTAAGATAGGTGAAATATAAAAGAGGTGTTTCATGTGCTGCTGAATAGACAAATTAATTGTGTGGATTTTTCAGTGTTAAATAATGAATGCTACAGTCTGTCATTTGTCAATTTTTATAAGGTTTGTATGTACTCATTGGATTGACTTACACCATTTTCTAGATAATAAGTGGACCTGGACTACAGAGAAAACTCACAGGAATATTAGTTTTTGTCTTTTTAGTACCATGCAAGCAGGTCTGAAGCAGAGCAGGCAGTGGGATGTTATTTTTGTTACAATGCTGTTCTCTCCATAATATCACAATGACAATCACAATATGTCTTGCCAATGCATCACTGTGATGGATTTCTGCTGCTGAAGAGGGCTACAGGTAGGAAAAGGAATAGGCAAGTGGAGAAACTGGACTCTGACTACAGACAGTGGTCTGAAGTGCTGTAGCATTGTGCTTTGAAAGTCTGGTGCTGTATTGTTTGTAAATGAAGTCTTTTGTTCTATGAAATTTACAGACGTTTGGGCAAATAAAACATCTAATTTGAATGATCTAATTGCTGACTCTAAAATACTGTTTGCACATTACACTGTTTAATTACTTCAGTCTAGTAGTTGTCTGGCAATGTCTCAATCTGTTATATCTGCCAGAATTAAAGGGGGAAAAAAAGGTTTTTTTGGGGTATCATTCATTGTGCAACAATTGTATAAAGCCATAAATGATGAAGCAATGTTTGTCCATTTTAATACCTTTTGTGACAGTGGCACAATAGCATAAAATAAGGAAAAAAATCAGTGCAGCTTCTCTCTAAAGTTTTGTGGTTCTTGACAACAGTAATATGTAGTCTGAGACTGCAGTTCATAAAAAAAATGCTAACAAAATACAAACTAGCACAGTCTCTTCAATTTTCCAACACAGCTCCTAAGATGAAAGAAAATTGTATGGGAGCATAAAGATAAGAATAAATGCAATTAGCCACATTGTGCACTCAACTCAAATTATGAGATCACAACTTGTATTAGGTTTATATATAGCCCCATGTAACTCACAACTCTCAGCAATCCTGCCACAGTTATATACATTGTTTACAAGGGATGAAAAAACTAATAAGGCTGGCTATCTTTTCAGGACATCACACTCCCTAGTATACATGTGCTTGTGTGTTTGTAATTTGTTGTCCTCTTGGTAAATTTTGTCTAGTAACAGACCTGGAGCTGGAATAGAGTCTCTATATAAAGCTGTGCATCACAATACTTTTAAATCCATATATGTTTGTAATTTGTTATCCTCTTGGTAAAGTTTGTCTAGTAACAGAGCTAAAGTGGGAATAGAATATATAAAGCTGTGCATCACAATATTTTAAAATCAAATCGCAAGATTTTAAAATCCCCACCTTGTGGGGAAAAATACAGATCAGTACTGCAGTATTTTCCCTCTTCTGAATTCTTAATTGGTTATAAACATTGGGTGTTCATTTATTAATTTGGTCCTTTCTAATTTTTTGCCTTAGTGGGAACATGTGTTTTCTGCAAAGATTTCATAAGGCATCATGCAATGCCTCAAAGTTTATTGGATTTGACTAGAGGAGGAACATTTGTTCTTTAGAGAGTGCTTTCTTGGAGAACAGGATCTCACATAGGCCATGAAGCTATGAAACACGATGTGCTTAAAGTGTCCCTTTGCTGCCTTTTGCATTTCAAGTGATCACCATGCTGGTAGGCATAGAGAAAGCCAAAATATTTCTCTCTTCTCACTGAGTTGAATCTTGGTGTTTCACTCTTCTCTGTACAACTGGTTTCTGCTGCTCCTTGGGAACTTTGTATATGAAATTATAAATTCTGCGGGAACCGTGTTATTTACATTTTTAAGAGTACCATGTGGCACGGGTTTGTTTTGAAAGAGCTGCATGTGTAACGTAAGCATCTGACCTTTCTGTAATTTCTCAAATCTTTAGTCCTCTCCTCCCCTCCTTCCCAAACCTCATCTGTTCACAGCTGAAATCCTAGTCTTCACTACAAGTCACAGTCTGTGTTTGTTTCTGAGGGATCTTTCCTGTGTTGCAAGTCAAGAACTAGCAGAGATGTAAGCACTGAAGTATATTCCCTGAAGCTCTCTAAAATGTTTATGCCAGTGGCAAAGATCATGTTTGACATTTTAGCACAACGGAGTTGAATGCAAGAGCTGCAGGCAACTGCCACACATACTGCTGACATTCACTTGCCTCCAGTGGTTGGAGGAGGAGAAAACCCCCATTGGACTTGGTCTCTGCTCCTAACTTGCCAGACACTAGTCTCCTGTCTTTGTTAGGCTCTGCTCTTAAACCACTTAAGCTACTACTTGTTCAGATCACTTGGACTGCACCTCAGGTAGCAGACACTCATGAGCTCCCAGGTTATCTGTCATGTGCTGCTTTGTGGCTACATCTGAAGTCCATGCCTGGCTACACTCTCTACATTCTAGATGTGATAAACTCTTGCTATCTGTGGAAGGAAATTTGGGAGCACATCCTGGAAGAAGTGAGTGGGAGTTTTGATCAAATCTTCCATCTGGAAGATGAAGAGGCAGGGACCCCTGAACATGCTGCTGCGCCATGTTATTGTAGATGGTGCTTTTAGTGGGTCCTTCTCATTTCTCTAATCTAACTCATACTAACATAGAACATAAAAAAAAAAAAAAAAGAAAGCTGGATATGCAAGTGAGTCTTCTGTGAAAAAAGTAATCATCAGTGACTTGCTAGGATAACTTCAAAACACTCACACTCCTTGGATATATCATTTTATTGAATTTAGACTTGACTGCTGCTTGCCCTCTTAGATCCTTTCTGCATATATCTATATCCCTTCTAACTGTCCTCTGCACAAACCATCTCTTAACCTGTGTGTGTGTCGTATTTTCAATTTAAGTAGGTTGGTCAGTCCATGGGAAAAACTGGTGCTTGAATTGGCACTGTAACCAGCTACTGGTATGACCACTACATTCCATATTTTATCCATGCTCTTTTCTTCTAAGATTTTTTTGACAGTTGTGAGCGGCCCTTGGTCTAAAAGTAAAATATATGCTGATCATGCTGTCTCCTCATCTCACCTGTAAATAATTTTTGAAAGCTGTAGAAGTTTTTAATTGGCAGAGGAGCTGAACAAATTAAAAATCCAAAACAGTCCATGACTTTTCAGACCTGGAAATACTGATGCCTTGGTTCTTATTCTATTGAAGCCTTTGAGTCTCTTTGCAATATTAATTCTGTAAACTCCAGTATTGAATTTGAACTTTATTTTTTCTTGTGTACTTACATATTAATAGTACTCTTTTATTAACACACTCATCTACTCCTGCTGTTGCAGGGAAAGGTTTCTCACTTTCCCACATTCTCTTTCCTCTCTCTAAACAAGTGGAGGAATTCTCAGTTATTTGCATTGTGGTCAACTATATTTATTTTCATTGCAGTATTAGGACTATTCTGATTGGAAAAACATATTACAAAAATACACTGTTGTTCTTTAAACGAGAATTAAATCTCCTACTGTTTATGATTTGCTTTTGCTTTTCTATTGAGCATAATTTTAATAAATCTCCTCTTCGTCACTTGGGATTTTAATAAGAAATTAAGATATTTTCCATTCTGATTGGGTTAATTTTGAGGTCTCATATACATTATTAGCAATTCTCCTATAACTTTGCTGGTTTACAAAGAAAACAGATATTAGAATCCTGCTGCCACGGGTGAGAGGCATCCATCATCTCTGCAACGAAGAGATGCATAAGACAGTTTGCCATGCAGACAACTCCAGTGATGGTTTGCTGGTCATTCAGCTGCTGAAGGTCCTGCTGTCCCCAAGCTCTATGCGTGCTTCCTCTTGGAATTGATCACGTTTTGTCTGTTGTGCTCATGCTGCAGCCTGGTACTGATGCTCCTTTAATTGTCCTCTTGACTTTCCCTCTATAAAAGTGGTGGGTGAGGTTGTTTTGACTGTGAGAGCCAAAGTCTCCTGAATTTCCTGGTGATCAACATTGGTTTTGACACAGCTGGTTTGTATCTGCGGCTGGTCTACACTGCAGAGCTGAAGGATGGATTCAGCCTTTCTATCTTTAGCCATTCACAAGTTTGCTGACTCAGGTGCTTCTATATTAAGTGTGGATAGAGACAGGAACTTCTAATCCCATGCTAAAATAAGAGGAATGAATCACCTTTCCACATGCCAGCCTGATGCACAATCAGCACCGATGCGTAATATGAGATGTTTAGCTGCTGAATGAATTAAATTTTGTAGGATGATTCTTGTGAAGAAGGCTGTGTCTGCAGCAGTATGCAGCAAAGTCAGCCTACAAGTTAGCTCTGGTTTTCTTTTATGCTCCATGTAGCTGTTTGTATTCAGGGGGAATGACAACAGCATCAAAAAGTGCAGGTAAATATTGGCATATGTTTGCCATCAGGTGGCTTAAATGTGTGCCCCCTCATCTTTCAAGTTTTGACACATAAACAGAAAGCAGAGTAATAGGTCAGAAAGTTAACTATTAGCCAAGTATCATCTCTTGCTGATGAGCGATGATTGGTGTTTCCCTTGTCTGGCAACTTTCTTGTGGTGCAGGTGAGGCAGGTGTTGCAAGCCAATCATCAGTATCTGACACAGCTTTTAAATAAACTCATCTATCACGAGTGTTCATGTCTGGGCAGCAGTTGCCCAGCTGTGCTTAGACTGTGGCACCAGGCATGTGAAGTGTCACCTTGCAGAGACAAACTCAGGAAAAAGTACCCCCAAGGTTGTTAATATCCTTGTGAATTCAAGTCAACAGACATCTTCTGACAAAGAGGAGGCAGGTGGTGAGGGGAAGAAAATGCACTGCATGAGCTAATATAAATTCAGGTTGTGCAAAATCCCCATGGGCTCCAAGGCAGAACCGGTGTTTGAAGAGGATTGCAGGTAGTCCTGTGGTGATAGGGGATAAGAGAGATTCACATCTGACCAGGTATAAAGGGTTTAACAGATCAAATGCTTTGCTTCTGTCAAACAAAAAACCAAACAAACAAAAAAGGCTTTTAATTAACAAACTACTTAATAAAGAATTGCAGAGAACAGAAACATTAGTATTGAACCCTTGCCCCCTTGTGAGGGGTTTTGAGCCTGTGTGTGCTTTTGCTTTATCTCCTCAGAACAGACACGTTTTTTTTCATAGAAAAACTCTGGAGATGAGCACTGACTTCATTAAAATGTCATCTCACAAGCAGGGGCTTTAAAATGGGATTTTAACAAAGTATTGCCCAGGCAGGCCATGAATAGTAAGCAGAGATATAATGCAAAAGGAGACCATCTTACTTAAATGAAATAGGTTTCATTAGCCAACCTTTAAACACACTACTACAGGTAGACTGAGGTTACATATAGTATTCACAAGGTTGTTTTTCCTAGTAGGTAATTTTGAGATTTCTGCTACAGATTTGCGCTTAATGTGAAGGATTCAGAATCATTGCAGATTTAGATGATGAAGCATTCTTGAGGGGGAAATAGATACACTTTTAATTTAAAGGGGATTATGTCTTATTGGCATTAAAATATAAAACCCAAATTATCACGGAGTTGATAAAAGTGATATCAAGATAAATAAACCTGAGTCTTCAGTCAAACTTTCATTTAAATAGTTTGTATCTTGACAAATCCCACACATGGTACCTCTGGTCAGTTTTTCTGTGGTTTTTTTTTTTTAATTTTATTTTTGTCCTTTTTAATGATTATTAAGAAATAATTATTTATTAAATACTGCCTGATGGAGGTCTTAAGTTCTGTTTGCTTCATTTCCTGTCCCTGAGAAGATGGTGGTACATCTGGATCACGCTTGGGCACTCTGAAGATAAATTAACTGGAATATGTGATCTAGACTAAATCACAGAAGCCACACAGATCACAGTATGATGGTATGCAGCAAGGGACCTCTGGATGGTGATGTCCTTATACAGAAACCTCTGCAGTAGCTGCAAATTTCGCCTTTACTGCACTGTTTTCCAAACCGTTGACTGGGGAGGCACTTGTTTCTTTCTGGGCCATTTCATAGACCCTGTGCCCTTGATTTATTTGAAGCTTCTGTACTATAAAGTGCATGTTGCTAGGGATGTGGAAAGAGTGAGAATCAGAGGAAGGAAGAGAAGCATTACAGTGCTTTACCAAGTGCACTGTGCTGTACAGAACTAAATGTACTTAGCTATCATCAGAAAGAGATTCTTTGTGCCAAAGTTTTTAAGTGAAGATCTGAAACTGCACTTTGAACTCGTCTGACAGTAGCCCTCTTGTATAGCAATTTGTCTGCTTTTCTTCTAGGTGGGCTTTTTCTTTAGGATTTGTGGATTTATTTATTTATTTATTTATTTGACTAGAATATTTGATCTATTATCTCCTTTTCACATGAGTGTTTGCATGAAATATATAGGCCTGTACCTCTAAAATACACCCCACCTGGGACCATTTAGGTCAGATCACAATCACTAAAAGTGTCCCCAGAATTTAAAACCAAATTTGTCTTTGGATTGCAAAACATCCTCAGAATAAAACTTCCTAGATTTTAATACCTATGCTAATACATTCATATTTATTTGAATGGGAAGCCCTATTTCTGCCCTTGGGCTGAGCCTTAAACCAATAATAAGGCTAGGGGATTAGTGCTGGTGGAAGAAAAAGTATTAGCTACAGTTGGCACAGAAGACTGAGAACTGTGAAATCTAGAGGAAAAAGCTTAGTAGAAGTATCATTTAGGAACAAAAGGGGGACAGGAAAAAAAAAAGCCCTTAGCAACATTCATGTATTCTGTGCATAATGCCATGTCTTCTGTTGGCTTCTAAAGCCTTTCTCATATTCCTCCTGTTCAGATGTTGCCTTACTGCAGCTATCACTTTTGATTTGCTGATTTCAACAGATATCAGACTTAGAATCTGGCTCAGGTTATCTGTGTGAAGGGTGACTGACTTCCATGGACTTCAGAGAAAATCAGACCTGTAACTGCTTAAGAGGCTGGAAAATGGAAGTTGCAATACTTTTTTTCTGCTGGTACAAGCAAGACCTAACTCCATCAAATTAGATGAATTAACCATTCTCTGAAACTGCAAATGAAATGAGAACCAAAAGTAGCTATTTAGTAACAACAGATAATGGATAATTCAAAGTATGACAGAGTTCAATAAAGGGTGAATTCTAATTGCACAGTCCCAAGAAAATAATAACCTTTTCTGATAAACACTCAAAGAAAACACAATGAGATAAGTTGCTTGCATGTCTGCTTAGGTATTAAGATCTGTTATTGAAAGTGTAAACACTGTCTCTCTGTAGACACAATGCAGTTTGCCTAATTGAAACACCAGAGGGGACAAATTTTGTTTTAAGGAATTGGCAATGATACAAATTGTTCAACCCTCAATGTTTAGAAGCTCCTGAAATTGGCTTAAAATCGAGACTTGACAAATAATCACTGTTTCCTTACATTTGCTTTCTGAGCCATTAGATTTGGGTCACATTTTGTTTTCCCAGTTACAAAATCCCTGGACTTTAGTCCTTGCAGCTTGAAGAATACCTTTTATTGTCTGCCTGGCAATGAAACTGTGAGAGCTAGCAATAACCTAAAAGTGACACTGAATCAAATTTTATCATTTGTCAAACAAAATTGTCATTCCTATCAATGGGTCTTCAACAGAGCAGTTGAATAAAAAGAGGGAAAAATATCTTTTGATAGCTGGAAACTAAAACTGATGCTTAGAAACAGAGGTACAAGGGGAAATTTCAGTTAGCTTTCAGCTGCAGCCTGTCTCACATCCAATCCACTAGCTGGTTATCATTAGGATAACCTCTGAGAGGATTAGTCTGTATGAGCCTGTACAATGGCCAGGAGTGGCACTTGATGCCATGGTGCTGCCTGCCAAAAATGGCAGAGTGACTGCAGCTGGGGCGGGTTTCCAGGGCATCCTGCATGCCGGGGCTGCCATTTTGGCACAGAGCAGATCACGCTTCCTTTTGTCTTCACAAGGGCTGCACGCTGCCAGCATCACTCCAGGATGAAAAGCCTTGTACTGGGACCTCCACAGAAATGATTGGGAGGCATGGTGTTGCTCCCTGCACCTGCTCCCTCCTTTTGCATCCCAGCTCCACTGAGTCCAGGTATCTCCTCTCATCCTTCTGTTCCCTTCCACATCCACTTTTTTTTTCTTTTTAAATTTGATTTAATCCTTCTAACACTTGCCCCAGCTTTTAGGGACTTGTAATAAACGGGAATGAAAAGACAGCTTTCCAATTGTAGCTAGACTTGGCACAGAACTTCAAATGGGTAATTAACCAGGAGCCACTGGGTGAGCTGGGGAAAAGGCAAGGATGTGCATTTGCAACCACAATCTCTTTGCAAGTCCTAAGCTGGATATTTTGCTCCCTGGGCATGTAGGTGGATTTCTCCTGACATGATTAAAATATGATTCAACTTCTTCAAACCTAATCCCTTTAACTGTTTGAAGCTGCTGTATTTCACTCTCCCTGAGTCTATTCCACACTTTTAAATGGATGTAAGCTCACTGCATTTCTGAACAATATTTCTGCTGCTTTGATGTGTCAGAAAGTGACTGTTAAGGCTGGTGAAGTGGCTGACCCAAAGTCATAGTGAGCCTGAGGCTAGCACCTAGCCAGGTTGCTCTTCTCCTGTTCCTGTTGCACAGTATAGCAGAGGGCCCTGAAGATGTGAGGCTCCTTGCACAGCTCCCATACCAGCAGCAATGCGCCCTTGTCTTCAGTGTAGCCTACTCGCTGAGCCAGCTGTTGTTCCATGTCCTCTAGACTGTTGTTGGCTATTTAGTGCCTCACCAAGTGGCAGAGTACAGACAGCAGTTGGCTACTGGTGTAGATGGGAATAACTTTTCAAAACAGAAATGGAGAAAGATAAAAGATGTAGTGGCACTTCTTTGTCAGTGTCAGCTGGAAAGCAGGCACAACCGTAAGGAGGACTGAAGTTTTGAAGGCACTGAAGGACACAGATTGTGGTTATCCATTGGGACTTGGCAATAAAATGAGAAGTAGAGGGAACTCTGATAAACTGGCTTGCGTGGGCATCATGGCAGGTCAGTTGTGGGGATGAGAATTAAGTAAGTGCTGAAGGGCAAAAATAGGCAAGGAGATGCTCACAAACTGTGAGAACAAAGTGAGAAAGGCAGGCTCTGAAGAACAAGTAGACTGATGGTTTAAAGCTGTTCAAGCTGAGAGGTAAAGCCCCTTCACAGACATTAACAACTCTTCCAAAATTCAGTCCATAGTAGGACAAGAGGGACTTCCATTTTTACGTGAAATGAGTAAGTATCTGACTAATACTCTGTTTCTTGTGTTTTTCTCTATTTTGAGGCTAATGGTAGTAAAGTCCAAGAAGAAAAGTTTTCGATCAAATAACTTCTCTATTAATTGCAATACATGTTTAGGTGCCAGGGGCTACTGTTGGCTGCATACAGGTGCAAAAATTGAGTGTGCTGAGAGGAACTGTATGATGAGAGGTAGATACCTGACAAACATGTAACTTTTCCTATCTTCTGCAGCACTGTGTAAATTATGTATAGCAGAACAACATTATTCCTTGCAAAACATTTGTGTCAAGATATTGCTTCTTGTAAATCATCGGAGAAGGTGACGAACAGATGCTTGTGTTGCTAAGACAGGCTGCACAGGTCCCACTTAAGGAAAGATTGCTCTGAAACATCTTGACACATTTGGGAAATTTCAGGTTGTTTAGTACCTTGTGCAGTAAAGGCATAGTATTTTGGGTGTGATGCACTCTTGTATAAAATCATTAGCCTTCTTGGTTCATCCTAATGGGAATCTGGTGTTGGGGTCTATGTGCTATAGCCGTGCCTTCAGCATGGCTCTGTCAGGAGTCCCTGCCTCTGCTCAGATTCCCTGCATTCACTGATGCCCTTTTCCTCCTCTGGAGGAGGAGGTGTTTGCAGAAACAAGCTGTCTTTCCCTCCAGCCCAGCCTTTCCTTAGTAGTCAGCCCTGTAAAATCCGTAAACAAAACATTGCCTGCTGATTTTAAACCTGCTCTGTGCAGCACAACAGCAGGCACCACTCATGCAAGATGTTTTAGCTCCAGCTGATAATTCTACTCCATTGATTTTTACATTTGATTTGGGGAGAAGCGCTGGCTGCACTACATATATAGTCTAGCCCCCTATCAAGAGCAGTGAGAACATTGAGGGAGAACAGCAGTGGTTGTTGTGTCTTGTGCTTTTATACCTTTTCTTTAATAATAATAAATCCATTTTCAGGAAAGAAAACAAACCTGGTAGGACCCTCCTTATAGGTTTTCAGTGGCCTTATGAGGCAGGGCATATGTTGCTTGAATTCTTCCTCCTCCGCCTCTTTCCAGCTCTTCCTCTAAGCTGTAGTAGTAATTATCTGTTTGGGATACCTAAGATACTCATAATATGAAGGCACATCACTTTCAATACAGAAGAGTTCTCTCACCTCCTGGCTGAATAAATTCACAGCCAAAGTGCTTTGACCAGTGTCACAAGGTTGGCCATCTGAGAACGATTAATTTCTAAATGTTCTTGAACCTTGGGTGACCTGAATTATAGCAGCAAGTATTACAAGCTGGGACATCTGGTGGACAATAAAACTTTTTTTTTTATTTGTTTTTACATGAAGCAGCTGTACTTGAGCAGATGACCAGGGGCTGTGCAATCAAAGTGTGAATAGCTGAATTAGCAAATTATGTTGGGCTTCTTAAGCACTTATTTGAATGCTGCATGCTCTTTTTTAATTTTGCTTTATTAACATCTACCAAAAACACAGCAGTGTTGGCATTATGGTTATTAGTGACTTATTTTCTTCATTAAAATTTACATCACGTTTTACATTTACCATCTGGGACAGCTTCTCCAATGTTTATGGTTAAAATGTAACTTAAATCTAGGCCTAATACTCTAAAATAAAAGATTTTATAGATAAAACTCTTTCTTCGGATGCCAGTGTTACCTCTTTTTGCTAGTGTGCAAACAGAATGCTATTTTGCGCAGTTACCGTGGTACAACTTAGTGCTAGGATACAAACAAATATTTCTGCTTTCAATAAAAGATGTTGTTGTATGTAAGGAAAAGGTCGATCAAGCTATTACTTGAAAAGCTGCAGTTTATGGAGTGTGGCTGGGCAGGAATTAGACTACTCAGAGGGACTTCAGACTAAAGGACCTTCTGGGTCACTGAGTCTAAATCCCTGTTATTGCAAGTTATTGCAAGTTATTGCCTTGGATAATCCCTTTCCAAAGGACTGGAGCAAGAATAAGCAGTGCAAGAGAAATGTGAATGTGGTGAGAGGCAGCACATAGAAGCACGGCTCTGAACCTGAGCTAATGTTTCCAGATTCATGTTGCCTTGCTTCTAATTATTTCAAAGTATTACCAGAGTATGTTTTCACTTAATTTCTTATGCATAGCTTTTAATTCTTCCTCCATTTTCCTGCTTTGCTTTGCTGTTGAGCAATGAGGATGGGAAACCCATTTTCTTGTTTATTCAGGCTAGGAATGTGGAAAGGAGGTTGTGTGCTGAAAGGGCAAAAATGAAGGGAGACGGAAAAGCGTGTGTGATAACTAGTACTAAAACTATCTTGGCCACTCTTTTGAGTCTCAAAAAAAAGTCAATTCAAAATTCAAAAGAGTATTATTTTGTTGTTGTTGCTCCTTGGGAGTCTAAACATTGAAAAGTTTATTCACTGTTTTTTCCCATCCCACTCCTCACCTTTTTTATTCTCAAAAGGAAATGTCAATTCTCCACAAAATAAAATTTTGAAACAAACAAAAAATAATAAAAATTCAAGCCCTCATCACATCTGTGAGCACACTGTCCCTCACTGGGTCACCACCAGAATGTGGGACCTGCCAACGCATTTGAGTATCGCAGGATCTTATGGGTTTACATGTGCACTTGTGACTTCTTCCTCATTTCATTTGGATTAGATGCATATCTTATGCGATGGAAGAATGACAACAGCCTGGATATTACTGGAAGTCCATATCCTTGGATGTTTGGGATCAAAAATCTTGTGTGTTTGTGATTTCATACTTGCTTCTCATCATGACAAATATTTGCATATCCTATTGTTTTCAGCATTATCCTAGAAACACTTATGCGAGTAGACCTTTCTGCCTCTTCTCCTATGACGCTCTCTTCAGTGTGAATTCTGTGAGAAAAATCTCATTTATTAAATTTAGAAAAATGGCAAAAGTTTGCAAAACAAAAGGAATAAAATGAAAAGGAAAAATTAGTTACAACACGTGTTGGGTGTCCTAGGCATGCAGGATTCCCAGGAACTCACCTTCCAATTCAAAAGTTCTGCTTTTTAAACATTCTTAAGGTTCAACCCTGTTTACGTCATAGAAGAGGTGTTCCCCCCTCCCTGGTTGGCTGTGTGGTGCTGGGAGGTGGAGTGTCCAGCAGCATGGCGGCTTCCAGGACCAGCCACGAGGTGTAAGGAGTTTCCTTACCAATATTCATTTTACAGTTCCCTATTCCCGTCCGCATGTTTCCCTGACACCAGTTCCAGGCTGAATCCGGTGTCTTACAACTCCGCAATACGCCTTATAGGTTAGTAAAGAAAAACTCCTACGTTAGTGATTTGTTTAATTCATTTGCTTGTAATAAAACCGATTCTTTATTTCCCACAATTCCATGCTACCTGTTTTCTTCTTTAAAACTGTTTTGTCAAATGGATGGGTATTTTTTCATCTTTCCTGTTTTGCCTTGCGTATCACAATTAAGACTCTTCAATTTATTGTTTACAAACGGAGCTACCTGGAACTACTTTAGAAGGGAGAAAATTATGAATACAAATGATTAATAATAATCTGATCAAAATTCTGGATGTTTTTCTCTTTGAAGTGATTTCATACCTTATTACCCTTGAAAATTCTCTTACCAAGGTATCATGAATAAACAAGAATGAAGTGCGTAAAATACATGTAACATTAATTGCGGAGAGCAGGTTTCAAATGTAACTTCAATATTTCTACCTTTTCTGTAGATTGAATTCAGCTGGAAAATGGATATATAGATTTTTTGGTTCACCTGCATATGTGTTTTCATATATTTAATTCTCTAGTTATAGTACTTGGTTACTCCCACTACCTACAGTCGTGTCAGAGCTATTGATTGTTTCTTTACTTCTCTGTAATTTTTTGTGACTCTGAATCATTATAAAACTTTTATTTTATGTAATAAATGTCAACACTTGACTTCTTGGCAGATTCATTTTGTCTCTGCTTCTCCTCTCTTTAGACTGCTAAAGGTGATTCTTGAGATCCTAAGATGACTGCAAAGCACTGCCAGTTTCCTTTTTTTGCCTTTCTGATATCTTTGTGTTTTTTTACATATATTCCTTGTCTTTGTAGTGAAGGTTTCTTGGCTTCGGTCACCCCTAAGTTTCTCATCTTCCTGTTCAGTGCTCTGTTTGTAGAATGTTTTCTCTTTTACCCTTTCCTTTCTTTTCTTACCTCTATGTACCCACAACCTTTTTTGCTTCTCATTGATTGGAATTAGAGCAAACAGAAGCCACCAGCCTTGTTTTCCTATTTCTCTGCTTTTTATAGGTGCTTTAATGTAATAGATTTGGCAAATGAGGATTACCTATTTGTGTGCTGAGTTTGTGGGTAGAGTTTTTCTCTTTCTCATGCTGTGTTGGTCTGTGTGTTGACAATGTATGGTTGAGCTGCTCAGGAAGTTTAAACCCTTTAATGAATAACAAAAACAAGATGAAAAAGAGTTGTTATTACAAAATCATCTTTAAAATCCTGCTGAACATTTGATTTTTGGATGTGCTGGTCCTATATAATGGACAATAGGTGTGTGAAAATAAATGGAATTTTGTTTATGTGTGATGTGAAGTACTGCAGATTGCTAGATCAATACCTAGAAACAGTTGCAGGCAGAGCTGAATGTTGAATTATGTACGGGCTCATGAGGGCTATAACACAGATGTTGCATTAGGAAATGCAGTTCTAACTGCCCTATCTTCTGCATTCTTTCAAGCAATATTGCTAAACATATCAGTTTTAAAAGATCTTCCTTTCCCAGGCCTGAGCAATAATCCTGTGTCAGTCTTATGCCTTAATCTGAGCCTCTGCCCTGAGTCATCTAGAAGTTTGTCTGACTGCAGTTGAGTTATACAACATGTTATTGCACAAGGAGATGGACAGTTCCCATGTAATCTTTGTTTCAAAACAGTTATTAAAAATGTAGAAGATATGAAAGAGGGGAAAGAACATCTAAAAGAAGGAAGCATGCAGAAAGTCACAATCCTAAGTAAAACTTCTGCAAGTATTCTTTTTAGAAGTGAAATAGTTCAGTGTGCCCAGTTCATACCTATTCCTGTCATTCACAGAACAAAAAACCAAAGGTACTTCCCATATAGATGATTTTTGAATATGAGTTAAAAAACCCTACAACAACAACAACAAATACACAGAGAGAATGGTCTTGTCTTGATTTCTTTGTTCCTAAATTCTTATGCTAGAGATCAGCATCAACATACAGTGGTCTATTTTATTAGTATAAAATTTACAGACATAAAATAATCTGAATGAGAGACTAAAGGAAAATGTAAATTTTCAGTTTCATATATAAAGAATCCCATCTCTTTTGATCGAGCATTTAAGCAAATGTTTAAATTTTAGTGTGTGATCCTTTTGCAAAATTGTGTATATATGTTAGATATTCACTGAATAATTCTGATGCTATTTGAGAAACAATTGCTTTTATTATTCCTTTTTACTATTCATAATCCTATGAACTCTGACATTGTTTGTGAGTTCTGGCTTTGTAAGTACCTGAATATGGCAGAAGTCTCAAATATGGGGTTTATATCAGAATATGTGGTGTTCACAGGCTCTGACATCCATCTCTCTATCCTCACATGTGACTGTTTTTTTTGAAAAGTTCATCTCCCCTTCTTTCTGAAGCAATATGTAGCCTTTCCACTTTTCAGTGAAAACTTAATTTCTTTAGGATATAATGCATAAATTGTGCTTAGCCATACGTAAGCATAAAATGAGGGGGAATAAACATTTTATAATTCTTTAATCTCACTTTAGTATTACAGAAAGCACTAACTGATGTATGCTGCTCTTCTTCAAGCAATGTAATGTTTACCTGTTGTGTTCCAAACCCCTCAAATTCCATCTTCAAGTGAACACTAATTTTAGGGCCAGGGGAAAAGCAGGGGGGAATGGCCATATGGAAGAAAATCAGACTAGACCTGACTCCTTCTCCTCAAAGTTTGGTGTAGAATAGGAACCAGGAGGTTTCAAGTCTATCAAAGACAAATAATTTTCTTGCTCATTCCTTCTCTTGTTTTCCACTTCTTCCTGTTTCTTTTAGTTGGACTGTGATTTCTTTGGAGAAGAGACACTGTGTATTTATTTCAGAATGACATAGAGATGTTGAGGCAAAGTTTGTCATGTCTCAGAAGTGGCTGTGCTGAATGTGCTGTTTTCCTCCTTCATATATGTAAAAAGTATATACATCTTATTTCTGCCATGACCTTCTGGCACACTCCTTCAGCTGTGCCTGTTTTATTCCCTTTTAAAAGCTCCAATGTGTTTCTTTTCAATACACAGATTTTAAGAAGTCTCTTCAGTTGATATATTAGTTTATTTTCTTTTCTGGATGTTCCAGAGCTGTTCTGATATCGAACAGGTTAAGAAAGGAATAATGAGCATCTACTGAAATCCCGACACTGAAGAGCCTTGTAAGAAGCTCATACATTTTACAAAAGAAAAAAAACCCAATCCCCCATGTCTTGAAAATCTTATTCTTTTAGAAATCATCAGCAATTTTTTGTGATATTCAGAATTAAAATATCAAAGCACCAAGGCACAGAGGGCCTTGTGCCTATATCAAAGAAGACCTCAAGAGAAAGACTACTCATCTTTCAGAAGTTTAGAGGACTCCAGAAAATGGCAGTCTGCTTAGGGTCTGAGGTGAAATTCTGGTTCAAGTCAGGTCAATGAGAATTTTGCAGCAAAGAGACAACAACTAAATATCACTGTCATCCTTATCCAGGTTTTTTCTTTAAGCAGTATTCGACTAACCAACAGAAATATAGTCTGGTGCACAGGGAAAACATATTTGCCTATTAGAGAGACACATTTTGCTCTGCCTTCTCCTCATTGTAGCACAGATAACTATTTTCCTGTTATGGTTTTTTTTTCCCCTTCTTTCCCCCATTTTAGCCTTTACTGTAGGGACTTTGAGATTGAGTAAGAGGAAAATAAATTGTGAGGTTCGTTGCCATTATCGTAAAATGAAATCTTGGAAAACTTTATGGGGACTACCAGCAACTGTTAATGAGACTTTATTAACCTCGGACTATGTAGCATGAAATATTATGGTATGAATAAATGTGGTGTCAGAGCCAAGCTGCCTAATAAATGGCATGATAGAGGGGATCATGTGCCTAGGGGGTTATGACATAGAACTTTTCTCCTCTAAGTCACTATTTTAAATTCACCGTGGATTGGCAATGACTGAAGGCCATTATTATCCAGTGGCTCTTAAATAGGCTACGTGAAATAAATTGGAGGTCTCGGTTCATTTCCTTAGGGAAAGAGACCTATGTTCCACGTGACAGTAATTGTCATCTAAGTTCAAGGCTCAGCACAGGAACTGCACTTGGAAAGGACATGGCCACGGAAGGGCTCTTTTGCCTCGTACTTTGTCCCCTTGCTCAGGACTCACGAGCATTGCCATACTGTGGTGTGAGAGTTAATCCTGTGGGTTCTTGCTGAGGCTCATTCTTCGGAAAAGCAAAAAGCTTTGTTTCAGACCATTACCAATAATATCCTCTAAGGGCTTCTTTCCATACCCCGTTCTGATAAATTAATGCTATACTTAATAGTACTCTTGTTACAAATAAATGAGATAACTTATGGAAATATGTATAGCTATGGTGAATATAATGAAGTCCTTTGTAATTACTAAATTCCTTTAAAAGGAATAATGATTTATTATAAAGTCTTGCTTGGCAGTAAGGAAGAAGATAGGCAGTTTGTAAGTCTATTTCTAATTTTTAAGTGGATTCTCATCATCTAGTCTAATTAAATGGCATGCTATTAGTTTTTAATAACCTGGGAAAATGAAATTACAATTGTATAAACCATTGACTAATGATTTTTTAAACATCCTCAAGAGGATTGAATGTATAAGCCTATAAGAAAACTAGTTTAAATTTAAAAAGGAAGCTAATAGCAAGGTACACTCATGAATGGACTCTACTCAAGAAATTAGAAGTAAAATGAAAATATTAGAAAGAAAAAGGACTATCTTCTTTCCAAATATTGTGATTTCTTTCTTTTCAATTGTGCTCACCGTTGTTGATTAGTTTCAAAATAGGTCAGCAGACTAGATAAAACAATCAACCAACCTTCTCAAATAAAAATACCCACAAATCCCTCCAAATAGCTGGCCTTTCTTAGTTGGAGAGAAATTAAACTGTTTGCATTTATTAATTTATTTATTTATTCCCTCCTCCACCTTTGAAATCGAGATTATGAACCTGAATGGGAGACCTCAGCTGGGACTTAATTAGAGGAGCTTGGACTGGGAAATGACAGTCTCAATACTATTATGCTGCTATACCACAGCCTGTACTTCTGCTTCTGCTCTGAATATAATTAATGCCCTGCTCCTACTCTTAATAGCGGCAGTAACTCTAGTGCAGAGACTTTATTGCTTCGTGGCCCAAGGAGAATGATCGTGCATTTCTGGGTTCAGTGTCATCTGTCAGGCAGATTGACCTTTTCTCTGTGAAGGGGCATTACACAGCCAGTTAAAGCTGTTGTTCCCACATGTCTTGTAGGAAAGTGATCATTTTCAGAAATATATTAGATGCATTGACTCTTTTTGTATTTTTTTTCCAGTGCTCTATTGCTCTTTCTGTCTCCCCATGTATTAACTGGTGTACCATTATGGCATTCTTAGTCTCTGCAGAGGCCACAGGGAATCTCTTATTATGTCTCATAGGCTACATTTTCTTCATCTGGTACACAAAAGGCGGGATATTTTCTCACTGATGTAGAGCAGCAGCAGCAGCTGCAGAGCACCTGTCAAGCCATAGTAAATGGCAGAGTGGCAGGGTCTGGGATACTAGTAAAAGAGCAGTCTCTGTAAGCCACTTCAACATCCTTGTCAGTAAATTAGCCATGAGGCTCTGAGCCTCATTCCCTGATTTGTCACTTTCAAGAGGAACAGGGAGGACGTGTGTGTAACCTTCCCTGATTTCCCCTGATACCTCAGCAGCAGTAGTTGGCTTGCATCAAGTAGGGACTGCTCAGCAGGCTGGCACGATTGTTTATGTGTGTGGTTGGTTGGTTAAGTTTTTGTCACTTCCAAAAATGTGGTAAATCTCCAGCTTTGGAAAGCTTTACAATGTCAAGTAAGATCATGAGGCACGACTGCAGGTGTGAGGAGGTCTGGCAGAAGACTAGAAGCTTTCATTAGCAGCATGTATGTTTTTTGAGGCAACTGAAGCCAATTCCTACTGTATAAAGGGTGAGTTGTTGTGGCCTGAGGGAGAACAGGAGTTTGTTCAGCTGTAAAGACTATAGTTGGTGTAGGAAGAGCTGGGCTCAGAGAAGTAATGGGTGGGTACTTGAACAGCATGCATCTACCAACAGTTGAGCAATGAATGGAACAGATTTACAGAATCACAGAATATGCCAAATTGAAGGGGACCCACAAGGATCATCAAGTTCAACTCCTGATCTGCACAGGACCATCCCCCATGTGCCTGAGAGTATCATCCAAATGCTTCTTGAACCCGTCAGGCTTGGTGCTGGGACCACTTCTCTGGGGAGCCTGTTCCAGCATCCAACCACCCTCTGGGTGAAGAACCTCTTTCTAATATCCAACCTAAACCTCCCCTGACACAACTACAGGACATTCCCTCAGGTCCTGTCAGTGGTCACCATAGGGAAGAGATCAGTGTCTGCCCCTGCTCTTCCCCTTATGAGGAAGTTGTAGACTGCAATGAGGTCTCCCCTTAGTCTCCTCTTCTCCAGGCTGAACAGACCAAGTTCTCATGTGGCTTCCCTTGTGGGAAGCGACATCCACAGTCCAGGGGTGGTAAATCTACCACTTCCCAGAGAGCCTATTCTAATGCCTGACTGCCCTTTCAGTGAAGAAGAGTTAGTTGTAGAGAATGATAAGGTCTCCCCTGAGCCTCCTCTTCTCCAGACTAAACAACTCCAGTTCCCTCAGCTGCTCCTCCTAAGATTTGTGCCCCAGATCTTCAGCTATGTTGCCCTTCTCTGGTTACGTATATGTATGTAGAGATTATCCTGGCTAAAAAGATGCATAGTTGTGGACAACCACCATGTCTCCACCTGTCCTCACAGTCCAGGTGGGAATGAATGGTAAAAACAATATAGATGCACACATATGTACAAGGTAAAAGCTGTGGCAGTTTCTGTCCCACTTTAATAAAGAGAACATTACTGCCTCACACTGTTAAATGTAAGTTCATAAATTGTGAGTGAAATTGCAGCATTTGTATGCAAAGTTATGAGGACATCGTGGACATATGGTTGGAATAACTGCCAAGATACTGTGGTGATAAACACAACATGTGTGCACAGACAGTAGCTGTTTGAAGTTGATAGGCAAACAAGTATATTGCTCCTCTCTGAACTTTGAACAGGTCAACTTTAAAATGCTTTCCCATGTATTTCTTCTTGACTGTTGCACCAAAAACTAGTCTTGAAAATATCTAGGATTTTTGGTAGAAGTAGATGGTCTACCTGTAAAACAAACAAAAAAAGTCTCAATACTCACACTAACTAAACATTTTTCTTCTCTTACAGTTTTATTTTTCTTGAAATACTTGGGAAGTGAGAATGAAATTTCTTATATAGTAAGCCAATACTTTCTTTTTCTGCTCATTTTTCAGGCAGTTTCTGGTGGAGTCATGTGAGAATATGGCCCTTTGCTGCTCATCAGAGCAGCATTGATCAATTCCTATGGCACATATGCTACACATGCTACTTTGATGCTCTATTGCTGCAGAGTATTGGAAGTCTGAGTCAAAAGAATTAGCTTTCTCTTGAAGAAACATTGCATAACACCAACTTGTGTTCTTGTTGCTCTCAGTGAATAGGAACATACGAAATCTGAATTTTGCTTTTGGGCTGTGGTGTGTATTCTTCTTCCCAAAGCCCAGGGCATGACCAAGAACCACAAGATAGTGTTTTCAAGGCTAATATTTAAGAAACTAAAGTAGTTTCTGCATCTCTCTTTGAACTAGAAGTAAGCTGTAGTTTTTTACAGGTCCATACCACGATGACTGATACGCCCAAGTGTATACAAGCCAAGGAGATGATACTTTCACCTAGCAACCAAATTTGAGACTGAGATGCCCTCACAGGTTTTTAATCATCAGACTCCAGAAGGCAGTTTGGGGGAGGTGGGGGGGTATTTATGGTTTAAACCATTTTAAAAAGTTACCTGCATGTTCTCATGTTTAAATGTGAATGTCATATGTTTGCACTGCTAATTCCTTTTTTAATTTGTTTCACCTGCTCATGTTGATTTTTATTTATGTTTAATAGTTTCTTTACATCTTCTCCATTGTTGATTCTCTAAATAAATATTTTTAACAGTCTTGGGACTAAACTACTATGGAAAATTTCTTTTGAGAATAAAGCGGGGGAAATGGTCAGTAAATTACTCTTCTGTGATCTCTGGTAAAAACAGAGGTTTGCCAAGTGGCTTTAAATAACAACTGGCCAACATAGAGACCTTGACAAATAAGCTTGTAGAGCCAGTCCAGCTGTAATGCCTCTTCTACTCCATTAACAATTTTTCTAGAGTATTTACTTGTGTTTTTCCTGGTATAATCACACAAATGCTTTCAGCCTCCTGTTAGGCGTGGTGCAAAGCAGATTGCCAAAAAATGCCTAAATTATTAGCTTTCTTGTTTAGCAACATTTGGCTGAAAATATATGGTCAAAATGCTTTAGCACAGCCCAGGAAAGAGCAAAGTTTTTTTCTCAGCTAAAGCAGGGGATTACAGAGGTCTTGTCAAGACCGCTCACTTTGATGAATGTTGTTGCAGCCGGGTTTTTCTATTAGTTACCATCAGTGCCATATCCAAGCACTTGTGTGATAGGTTTGTGGCTGTAGAGCTGATCACTTAAAATAGCCTCCACGGCTACCAAGTCAGTCTCTAAATGAATATATGCAAGTCATAAATCACCATAAATTTAGATAGAAATAACCATAATGACCATTTCCATTTCCTATTTATAGCCTATATTCCTCTTATGGTTTACATCCTGGCCTATATTCCTTGTGTATTGCAGGAAATGCATATCTGTACCAGAATTTACTGAATCAAATACATCCAGTGTGCTTAGTTATCTATTAAATGGAATATATACTGCATTTTAAAGCTGGCTTCTCTGCTTCATTTTTGTTTAAATCAAGCATAAATTTAGATTGACAAAATTAGCAGGCACACTGCATGTTCTACAGATTCAGAGGTCACTGTAAAACCTTTTCAGTTTCCAAATATGTGTAATATCGGTGCATACCTGTTGCAACATTGTTTACCACTTGTATGTTGGCCATATGAATACTACAAAATTAAACTTCTTTTGAAGTGATTGGCCATAAAATATTTTTTAAACATTTTATCTCCTTAGTACTGATGGTAAATTAACAGATGCTCATCTGGATATTCTTTGTGCTGGTAGAAGCATTTAGTTGCAATTTGAAAGAAGGTGTAGTCATTAGTTAATAAGTTTTTTAAACCGTGTTGTTTTTTCAGTGCTTGGCTCTTCACCTTGGAAAAAGGATAGATTTCCTGCGCTAAATGAGAATGGAAGTACTGCATCAGTTTAAATTAAACAGTACATACACGAGACAAAACTGTAGTGTCCAGGAGCACACTTTCAGTGTAGCACTCAGAGAGCTGCTGGAAAACGTACAGAATAAATGCAGACAGAAATGTAGCCAACACTATGGTTCCACTGAGCCCTATGGAGTCTGTATGTTGCTGCTGCTATAGAGAACACACCTCTGAGATGTCACTGTAATTTGGAAGAACATATTACCTCATCAACTGCTTCACCAAAACAATGGGTGCACAGCTCCCCCTGCAGCCCAGCACCTTCTCTTCAAAAAGCAGTGGGATCACAGAAATGGATGCTTCTGGCTTTTGATGACTTTGTCATTGGAAAAGATGTTTTGTATCTGAGCCCTTCTCACCAGTGGGGACTTGTTCTTGTCTGTAATGAACTTGCAGATTGACATTGTTGCTCTCAAGTGCATTAGGGGTTTTGATTTCACTTTAGGGCTATTTTTTTTTTGGTCATTTCAGTAAGTGTTTCAAGCCAAAGCTGGCTCCCTACCTGCTGCTTATTGGAGCTCTTCCCAGGCCACCTCACGTTTTTCATAAATGAGTATATTTGTTAACTTGAAAAGTAAATATGAAGATAACTAATGATTCTCCTCTATCCCCTCTCTTCCTTCACCACGTCGTACCCTCTGGTTAGTTCAGTCTAACTAAAATGGCACAGACAGGATCCCCCTGTTTCTGCTTCCCATGGAAATGACACTGTGTTTCTTTTACCTGTGTTTACTTTTTGGCTTCATTCCACTCCTTTAGTTTATTCCAACTTTCTCCCCTCATTTCTGAAGCTTATTTGTTTTGATATGTATCTTTTTCCACGAGAAGTGTGTCTCAGAAAGTGGAGGTCAAAGACAGGCATGTAGAATTTGGGAATTTAGTCCCTACTGCAGTGGAATTGAGGATCCAGGGAGCAGTATGTGGATGGAAAATTGAGAGCAGTGCTTTGGCTGCTCTGGTTTGTGTCATCAAGCAACCCGCCCTGATACTGAAATTGAATGTATAAGAAAATTGTCTTGAACACTAATTCCTGGATTGTAAAGGTTTGCCTGTGCAGGCTAACAGAGGTATAAACTGAAAGTACCTTAGGTAAACCATATTACAGCCCTGTGAAGTCATACGTTTAGAAAAAAACCAAACCAAACAAAAAACATGGCCTAATTTAATTTTGCTTAATTTGTTACTGCAGCAAAATAAACAAAAACAAATTTAGGTTGTATTTATGCTAGGCTTTTAATGTGGTTCAACTGATCCACTTAAAAGGATAATTCAGATGAATTTTCCTGAGTGTGCCATGTGGATGAGGCGTGTCACACAGCACCATGCTCTCTGTTAAGTTATATTCCCTCAGGATACCAAAATGTATAGTTATGGCAATGAACAACAAGTGAAACACAGAAAAAAGATCAGTTAATCAACAGCAGTAGGAGCGCTAAGTGCAAATCAGAATCAGGTGAGGCAGAGGAACAGTTGTAGTGTATGTTTTGCTGAGCAAATCTCCTACCACAACTTACAAGCCCACAAAAGGGACTGATTAGTGATAAAGTATTTGCTTGCTGGAAGGTGGCTCAGCTGAGAGAAAGAGCTAAGAAAGTAAGGGTCTGGGAACAGATGCTAGAATCTTTGTTGTGACCAGGGGAAATCACTTTGCACAGAAGTAAATAAAATATGGAGGTGCAGTGTTGGCACTTTCCAGTGAATGAAATTAGTTTGCGGCGGTTTTAATTATTTCCAACATCTCCACTCCCCTTTATCCTACCAAACTAGGTTGTGGACAAAAACTCAGGAGCACCACCTTTTTGAAACACTGTTCTTGTGCATTCAGCTAAAGGTACTAAATATAAACATTGTATTTGTAAATTGTATTTTGATGGTACTGTGTTACTAGTTATTAGAATTGCTCCATCTTTAACTCTGCTGTGAAAGGGGACCCATTTAAGCACAGGTGGGCACCCCTATAAAAGGTGAGGACCTACCAATGTGGCCTATCAGAGAATTATGATAGTCACCTTGTTTACTTTTTCTCATATTTCTGTTAAGTTTTCCCCTCATCTGACATTTGAGATACACCAAGAGGAAAAGAGGAAGGTTTGTTGTGGTTTTGTATCAGAAAATCAGCAGGATGTGTACTTATAGTTAATCTTAGAGAGGTGACTGTTAGGGGTATCTTGCCTTGTACACTTTTTTAATACTGAGTGAACCTTAGCACAGCAATCTCTATTATGGATGAAAGACAGGATTTTTTTTTCTCTCTGTGTAAAGTGTACAATTTTTGATTCTTTCAGAGCTTTTGCTTTTCTAACAAAGGACAAACAACAAAGGACTAGAAGGTTCGCCAAAGCTGTCTGCTGGCGAGAGACAGGAGTATGAAAGACATGTCTGACTGTGGGATCTTCTGCTGTAAGTTGGCAGAAGGCCACTTCTTACCCACTTGCCTATCACGTTTGCTGGATTGAAAGGGCTTTTAGTTTGCACAGGTATTCCAGATGGGTGTAAAAGTCTATTTGCCTATAACTTATGCTAATAAATAAAATAGAAAAGCAACAGTTAAGCCTGCTTGCAAATAATGTGTAGCTGCAAATACATCTTAGCAGTTGGATAATAAGCAGAGTATGCTTTCCCTGCAGCCTTAAGTGTAACAATGTAAGAAGACAAGACAAAGCTACATGCATCTGTAATGCTAAAAATATCAAGTTAGAGTCCTCAGGCTTTAGGTCAGTTGTTTAATAGCAGTTAAAAGGAAATCCCTTCCCACCCTCTGCCCCATATTCTGTACTAATGGGTACTCATGCACATACAGAAAAATGTGATACCATGCCTTTTAGTTAGGGCTTATAAATCAAAGTCAATTGCCTTTCTCCAAGCAGGTAAACTATTTTCAGTGAAGAATCTACTAAAAGAGGAAGTTATATAGTCCACCCTCTGCAATTAAACAGCTAAAAGTGCAACAAAGGAATGAAATAATGTATAGAAGAGTTAGAATGTTCCACTTTGGAGGCAAATACAGTTTTGTTTTTTTTTCAGAATTCTAGGAATAAATTCGAAGATGGGAAAGACCTCAAGCACTAGGCTAATTGTATTAACCTCTCCAGCTTTTTACATTTTTTCTGTAAAACAAAAATCTCTTTTCTCCTCTCTTCATTGGAATAAATAGCTGCATTTCTTCTTTCGACAGGCAGGAGATGATGAATTGAAACAACCATAATGAGAATGGCAGCCAAAAACAAGGGCATTTGCAAAAGAAAATTGTTACTTAGATTATGAATATCAAATTTCTATTGACATGAAAAAATTATATCTTACAGAGATATTATAAGCATTGTCATTCACAATGAAGCATGACAGAAAAAGATTTTACTCTCAGCTGCCTGTAGAATTAAATCACATAATCCAGTCTTTCTTTGGAGAAATGTGAAGCTGAAACTCAAAAGGATGCATATTTCTATGCAAAAATAACATCATTCCCCTCCTCAGATTTGGTTCAACACTAGCATGGAGAACTGCAATATAGGAAAGGCAGGTGGGAAATGTAAAGTTCTCTGGGCACTGAAAAAATTTCCAGTTCACCACCCAATTGTTATCTTCAGCTTCATTTGATTAAGAATGTCCCTTCCAGGTAAGTGGGTTAGAAATTTCCAAAACACTTTCTCCAATGAAGGACTGAGATCCTAGATCTGTAATAGCATTTGTACTTCAAAGGACAGCAGCAGGGCCAACCTCCAAGTCCTAAGGACTGAGGAGAAAAGAGATACACATGCATAGCCTTACAGTTCAGTTGAAAGTAGTGACAGTATAATTAATATACTACATCGTGTATATATGTGGTATTTGGGCACTCCTTTTGTCTGAAAAGTAAAAATAATGCATTTCCCCTGTCCTAGATGTACTTTAGTCTTGTCACTGCTTACATAAACTCCAAACTTATTCCAACTGTATAGATGTTTTTAAATGCTGTTCATAAGAAAAAAAATGCTGAATGTTGTCATCCATAACAATCGCACACAAAGTTTGTCATAAAGTTTACAGCCTCTCTTTGTCTAAAGCAACATCCTTTGTGTGCTGTGGTTGATAAAGCATTATAACTTAAATATGATGTCAAGGGAAAAAATCTCCCAGGAAATTTATAGGTTCATCAGTTAAAATAGAGAAAGTAATAATTGAACATTCAAAGCAGGGTCTAATTTTGCTTAGAAATGAGAAGTAACATACCTATACCGCTTAAGATGGACTGGAGTTCCATTTCAAAGGTTTAGGTGGTCTTTCAAATGAAAATTGAGAAATACTGGCTTTAGTTTATTTGTATTCACCACATGTATTATTTATTTGTATTAACTGCTTGTAGTGCAGCATATTTTAGCACTTCCAGGAAATTTAATCTGGAAGGTTAATTTTAATGATATATTCCTTGCTGGAAATTTGAAACCTTGCAGACCTAGAAATGGATGTGCAGAAGTTTCTCTCCAGTTAGTTCTATTCCACAGGTTCTGTACTTCTTGTCCACTACTCAGAGGCCCTTGGGGAGCTTTGAGATCTTTGGATGCCCAATGCACAGAAACAACCAATAATATATTTGCTATCTGTGTTTAATGTGGTCCTGATGTTTAGGTTTGAGGTATCTGTCTTAACTAAGTAGGACATGCCTTTGCCACCTCAAAGTATTTCAGCTCAGCTGCTATCTATAAAATTCACCTTAGTGCATCTGGGGGCTCCACCTAAGTTTGTGTCCAACAGTAAGTAGGAATATTGTCCCCGAAACATGTACAAGAAGTGGGAGCTTATGTCCTGATAGCTTATGTCCCAGCATATGTTATTTCTTTCTTGGCATAATGTTTTATAGTGCTGTAGACTGGCCTGGGAAAACTAAGGAGTAGAGCTATAATTTTCCTTCTAAAGGCACTCTTTGTTGAAACTCTGTTTCATTGATTAAGTTTAATTTTAGTATGTATATGTGGCCAATTTTGTGATGTGAATTTCTGTAAAGGTTGGCAAATATTTTTCCCTTCCTGTATATGGAACTCATTTTCTGGACTTCATGGCTATTAGCTGAAATTTCACATGGTGTGATCTTTAGATGTGGGACAAAGAGGATCTGCTTTATTTGCTGTATAATTTATTTCTCTTTTCCTCTTCATCATATGTATCTTTCTATATATGTGTCCTACCTTTGCCTTGTACTTGTCTGAAGTCTTTAGGGAGCAATCACTGTTTATTTGTGAATTTCTTGCAGTGAATATATCTCCTCCAGTTTACGTTTCCATCATAACTTTTTAACCAATGTGTGCTAGGCTGCATCACCTTTACATTTTGCATTCTTTAGTATGTTTACTTTCTTTGTTTTCTCTTGATTATTTTGTAAGAAAAATGATGCAATTTCTTTCTGATGAAACATTCTGGTATTGGGAATAGTTTTTGATATTACCGTGCTTCTTAGCACAATTTATCACTGAAGGAATGGATATTTACTGAGTTGCTGGAAGTCTTAAGCATGTGAATATTAGCATAAATTGTCTGCTTGAGAAACATCAGTGTGATTGGATGATTAGAGGGAGTGAAAATATCTGTTTTGATAAATTGAATTTAAACAATCTCAGAAAAAAGTTTGTTTTCTAGTTCTACTGTCAGCAGTATGTATAAATCTAGATGCCTTAGTAATGTCAATGGTATTTATCCACATTTCTGATGCATACTAAGGATACCATTGGCCACTGCATGATTAAGTACAACAGAACCAAACCCATGGGAGACGTCTTGTCTACCACTCTAACTTTGTTATGCTTGGATAACATTAGAAATTCCGAAGCTCTGAAAACAGATTTTTCCTGCTAACATGGGTGTTTTTTGATCATGGAATGACTGAAGTAACGTTAAAGAAAATAATGCTGGAAATAGTACTAGCCAATTGCCATAGGATGTCCCACATTACTTATAGATTGACAGAGGTTTTTCTAGTAGAAAACTGACACACTGGAGTTCTTGGAGAAAGGGTGTTAAGATTATTTAAAATGCTCAAAGCACTAAGAATATGAGTAGTAAATTTCAATTCTTCACAGTTTTTAAAAAGAAAGTTTTAACTTTAAGTACTTAGATGTTTGGATGGTTCTAAAAACAGCTGTACATAAAAATCCAATAAAAATGAAAATAAAATGAAATGAAAAGGCAAGTCTACTATTATAGGCAAATCAAATATTTTAGCCATTAGGTGCAACACTATCTCTTTTTCTTCTGTCTCCACTGTTAGTTAAGAGGACGTTTCCTGCTGCGTCCCCACATATTTTCCTTAGATTAGCTGATATGAAAAGCATCTCTTACACTTTGTGACAAGGGCCTCCCACACAAAATTCCTTACTGTACATATTGTGACCATGTTGTATGCATAATCTAGCCTCTTTGCTTCTCACTTACAGAAATTATAGATCTAAACAGATTGGGACAATTGTGTCGTATTATAGCAGTTAAACTCATAATATCTCCCTAGTTTCAACTACATCAGTCTCACTGGAAATGGAGTTGAGTTGAGCTATGCCTCCAGCAAACTATGAAAATGCTGAAATGTTGGATTATGTACAAACTGCTGCATACAAGTATCCCTTTCAGTTAAGCAAGTACATATATACATACCTTAAGGAAGGCAGACAGCTGTTATGGAAAAATAATAACACTACTTAAAAGTCATTGAAATATATGAAAATGTTCAACACTGAAAAATGTTGCTGTGAAAGGCTCTAACTTCAATGTTCGACAATGAGAATGAATAGTTAAATTAAAATTTTTCTTTTTCCCTAAAACACTGTTAAAAGAGAAAGTCAATTATTAAAACTGAGCACAAACTCCTTCCAAGTTTATTTGTGAGTTGATAGCAGACTTACATTTGTAACAATCCATGTAAATATAGGCTGCCTTGCTTTTGGTGGCCTGTAACTGAGGCACTTTTTTACTCTTTTTATGTGTGTTACTTCAGTCAAAAGAATTGACATGTCTGGTTCAATCCGTTATTTGTCTTCCAAGACCATTCTGTAGAGCCTTGGATGGAGCCTTTCCCACTTGTGTTGTGTGCAACCAGTTGTGCATGGTTGAAAAGTAACAAAGATTTTTTCTATTTTATTTTTTTAACATTTATTTTAACTTGAAGAGTCATAGCTCTGAGGCACACTAGGCACTTGGAGTCAGAAATACAGCTAGCAACACTATAAATATATATAAATCAGAATCCTCATTTTGCTGTACCTCCTTGTGGACTTATGTTCATTAGCTCCAGTGTGAAGGAGCAAGATTCAGGAGGGGAACAGTTCCAGGCGTGGAGAAAAGCATACAGCAATTGGCAGGACTTTATTATATGGACCTTACTGTTTTCATATGGACTTTACTGTTATTATGTGGTTTCATTGTATTCACACTACACAGTGCACAACCTGGTCATGCCCAGGCTTGCCATGAGTTTGCCTGCTGCCTGCTCCCTGCTTCCCCCACTCCTCCCCCTTTTGCCCGTGTCCCTATCCTGATTTGTTCCCCTGCTTGTCTGCCTCATGCTCCGCCCTATGTTCTGGCCCTTTCCCCTCTGGAGCTGATAAAAACCCGCGTGTGCGCTGGAATAAACACTCTACCGGCATCCCACCTTTGTGTCCCTGACCCGTGCTGTGTCGCGGCCCCATTCCCCTCCCCCCTTTTGGACCGCGGAACTCCAGTGCCCAGCATACTTTTTTCTTTGATTCATATTTGAGTAATCACTTCAAAACACACCTTTGCAGGAATAAAGCAAGAGCTTAAAAGGCAAAGTTAGCTTCTGTTGCTTTCATGTGAATGTGAAATACCCTCATTGCATTGTGCCTGGCATTACAAAAAACTACCAGTGAATATTACAACATACAACAGATTCCTGAAACAAAGAACATCCCAAACTGAGCTAGGAGATTTCAGATCTGCTTCCAAGAGGAGAAAATCATATGCTGAGGAGCAACCTGTGGTACTCTTTGTTCTTACCATGGAGAGCTGTGCTATTTCTAATAGCTCATTTGTGCTTTCTGGAGAGACACAAGAAAAAATGAGTTTTAACATAGCAAGAGAGGTTTTTCTCTGTTAGGGATCAATGCTTAGTATTTCGTGACTTCAGCTGGTCACTTGAACAGTCTGTTTGTAGCTTCCAGAAAAAAAAATTCAAACTAGTTTCTGTCTGTTTCACACTTCTTTTTTTTCCTACCATTACAGAAACTACTGTCACTGTTACTTTTAAATTCCCTTCTAATATATCTGTCTGAATCTCAGAGGTTTTGTGTCTGGGGAAGTGGACAGGTGGGACTGGCATGGTGCATCTCCTACCAATGTCACATGAAACAGGAAAAAGATAACTGCAGTAGGAAGATGATGAAGGATAAGGTTGTTTACCAAATTGGTTCCAAAGTTAATTGCCTCAAGTCTGTTCACTAAAAACAAACTGCATAAAAAATAATGGTCTTTCATGAATGAGGAAGGCGAAGAGGTATTCACATCTTATTGTGTATTCAAAGAACCTATAAATAGAGGCTTTGCTAGGAATGAAGAGGAGGGGTTATTTTAAGTAGATGTGTTGTTTCTGTAAAATTTTTGTCTGTAAAACAGTGATGTTCTGTTGGAATAAGTGTTTTCAGTGAAGTTATGCTGACTTACAGAAGCTGAGTATATGACCCAATATAATTGCAACCTGGAAAAAAAAAGTTATCAAGAAAACTCTCTCTGTGAGCAATTTCATTCTGTCCTTTGGGACATGCTTTGTTGCACGCATCCTTAAACACATCCCCCCCAAAAAAAAACCCCAAAAACCAAAACCCACAACCCCTCACAGCTCCATTATTTTCATCACATAATAAAAACCTCAAGTCTTTCTCTTCCCCCTTTCTCAGAAATTATACACACAATAAACTCCACAGGTTGAGCCTCATTAAAAAAAAGGAAGAAAAGACTGTTGGGGTTAGAACGGGCTAAGATAATTGAGAAAACAGTTTTCTTTTCACTGGCGTAATTTTCCAGACAACAGACTGCTTAATGTAGAACCTAGCTATAAAGGTCTCTCTTAAAATTTGAAGTGTTGCTTTCTGCAAAGCTGACATAAATACAACCCTGCTTTGCAATCAAGTTTTCTGGGCAAGATCCCAACCCTTCTGATTCTCTGTATGTTTCAATGCAAGATTTCAGTGCGTATGTATTTAAAAACCTGTGGACTGTCTTAAATTTGTGATTAGAATTTTCTTAAGCAGAAGGAACTTCACTGTTACTAAAGAAATGAAATGGAAATACCAGGCAAATGTAGATCCATATCCTGACAGAAGACCTGTTGGAGGTGAACAGAACCTGGGGAGCTCTGGGAAATTTACTTTTCAGGTTTTCTGATTCTTATTCTCTTCCCTGGAATGGATTTGAGAATTCTTACAGACTTCAAATAAGAAATTAAAAAAAAAAAATTAAGATCTAACATAGGATTTCACTTGTCTGAAGAACATATTCCCTAAATCCTATTCAATTGCCTCTGTGGCCATGGAGAAAAATGATATTTATAAAACACTCCATTTTATGTTAGTTATTTTATTTGTACAAAGGTAAGCTTGTGCCCACTTAAAATTTGGGTTCCTGTTGTGCCCAGAAACACCTAAATTAAATGCTTCTATTCAGTGGGAGGGAGAGATATTCCCTTCCACTTTCTGTCCTCCACACTTGTGGTACATTATGAGAGCTATATATTATATCCCCTGGGATAGAGAGGGAGCCAGAATCCTGGGTGTACCTGGCTAGAGTATATTCAGTAAAATAAAATTGATCCTTTTATCGAAGAGAGGATGCGTGCGAGGAGTTCAGCTTGGTAACATGTTTATGAACATATTCTTTCTTGAGATGATGTGCTTTGCTGG
Organism: Neopelma chrysocephalum; assembly: GCF_003984885.1. Lineage (NCBI taxonomy): Eukaryota > Metazoa > Chordata > Aves > Passeriformes > Pipridae > Neopelma > Neopelma chrysocephalum. Next base: position 27,827,470 of record NW_020897695.1, read on the forward strand.
TTGAGAACAGATTTTGCTTCCTTCACCTGGACTGCTGCAGAATTCTGCAAAGAGTACACCTGAGACCAAAAGCTGACACAGGGTCCTCATTGAATGTGCAAATATATTATCTATACACCGATATACAGGTAAATCTAATAGCTTAGAAATAGCAGAGGAGAGTGTGATATACAATGACATTCTTAATATTAGTGCTTATGACAAGAAAAGTTGCCATGCTCATGTCCACATCGGAATTGCATCTGCCAAGATATTCTGGGCCTAGATCAGATTGATGTCTTTTGTTCGGCCTTGCTCTCCTTTCTTAGGAAGGAGTTTTTAACCTCCTCCTGAATAAATGCTAGGGGGCTGCTGTAATTCAGGAAGTCTTATGTCTAATGTGTGTTGGATAAACAATGTTACTGAGTGTAGCAGCCAATTTGGGACCACTTAGTTTTACATCTGTGCTTGGAGTTTTCACTCCCAGAGATAATGCTGAAATCAATGCCATAGAAGCCAAGTGTGGTTTGCAAAGCAACCAAATGGTTGTCTTCTGTTCATAGTGGTTCATCACCTCCTTTTAAAGCCGTGGGCAGTGATGAAAGTAGTGCAAGAAGCAAATCATTTCCCCAGAACTATAGCAAGGTGTAGAAAACCTCCTTAAGCAAATAACCCTTATTTTCTTGTCTTCTTACTTTTTATTAGTTGTTGTTTAATTTGTCAGCATCTGCTTTTAAGTTTATCAGACCAACTGTTGGAAACTGAGATTTGTCTGAAGTTTTGACTTGCAGTGTTACAGTGTTAAATGCATTATAAGGATGAATATTGAATTAATTGAAAAATCTGTTTCTGATTGTTAAGGTAGCCTTGACTATTAAGATAGCTTTAATAGTGTGCAGGCTTGCTTTCCAGAGCTGATTAATGTTTGTTGGCATTAAGAAGAAGGATATCACCTTATATACAAGTCCCACTTTTCCTCCTCTTCATTGTATAGGTTAAAGCTGTCTAAGCATAAAATGTCAGTCATATGCCATTGATACATTGTGTCCAGTAACTGCTATGAAGTCCATTTTGATAGGAAGCTTATAAAAAATTGTATAGTGAATCTTACTTTTGAAGAACTTTGTGATATACAGTTCAAAATCAGATATATAAAATCCAGTGTGCAAAGTTAAATTCCTTTACAGTTACTCTAGCTGTTAGACTTAATGGTAATTTAAAAAGTTAAAAATTTTGTCCAGTTTTACCTAGTACAATTAAAATATTATCTTAAGCACCGAAGAAACATTGAAGGTCTTTAATGTAGAAATTTTTGAACCACCCATTGTGTATTTCTACTACATAGTTTTCAAGAATGCAGATATTGGATCTACTGCTATACTGAGATAGTATTATAAAAGCTGGCAACTGGCATGATGACCCCTTTAAATTCTCTAATAGCAATGAGTTCAATAGCTTTAGAAAGGTCCTTTTGGAGCTATCTAAATCAATCCTGTGATTTAGAAACATTCCTTAATTCTCTGCTAGAGCTATTCTATGATATGATATAACTTTCTAACAATATTGGAAATATTTATCTTTAATTCTTTCTTCAAAGGTATTTCTTATTCCCATTTTATAGATGGCAGCCACAAAACATTAAAGAAAGAAAAAAATCCTACTGGTTTTAGTGTCTCTTTTTTTCACCAAAATGAGAATGGAGTGGAATCTCTGAGAGGGAAATTCCTCATTTTAAGTCAGGAACACAACTGTTCAAGACATTTTTAAACTAAGAATCATCTTAATGGAAAAAAAAAAAGCCTTCATTGTATATTTGCAGAGTATCCTCTCCCCTTTTTCCCCCACATCTCCTCAGCTCTATTGTTCCCTTTTCTTCCCCACTTAAAACAGTTAAAAAAAAAAAAATAAAAAATTTAGGTCCTTAAAGGCCATAGAAAACAAAGCATTGTTAAGACTTCTGATTATTTTTGTAGAGATTTTTGTCTTTGTCTCATAAGGGATGATACTGTAAATTCACAGTGCTGAACTGTTAATTTCTTTCTGAGAAAAGTTAGAACACTTTTAGGTCACACTGCTGCTTTACACACGGTGGCAATGAAGATGGCTCTGGTACTTGTTCCCATTGCTATGCACCACCACATCTAATACTCAGAAATTATGTGGGCCCTGATTTATAACTGCTCTCAGTTATTATTAGTCTCAATTGCTTCACAGTGACTCTTCTGCGTGTAAAAATAAGCACTTAGATTTTTGCAGAATGAGAGTCTTGATATGTAACTGCATATGATCGAGTCTTGCCCTGACCTCATGAAGGAAAATAAACAATACATAACTACGGACCCTGTTAATATTTTCTTGAGTCCTTTCACCCAGCTTCAGTCACTGTCACTAATTTATTATGATTATGGTAAAATTTCAAGCGTTTGCATACTTTTATTTTGTCTGAATGACTCTATGGGGTCTTGGTTATTTTATATTACCTTGACTGTCACAAGCAAAATCAGACACAGATAAAATTATGTAAATGTAAATGTCAATAAAATAAATTATTCTATTTTTGCAGATGTTCTTCATCTGGATTGAATTTGATTGTGGATGCTTGTCTCCATGCATAATGATCCAAAACTAAAGGATGAAAGTGTTCTTGGAGCAAAGAAAACACATTCTGAATCTTTACTGTAAATTATACACTATACAAAATCAGTCCAAATTGTTCAAACCCTTGGACAATTACAATGTTATTCTACTCACCATGCTGAGTACTGTGTAATTATCATGGTTAGCAGCAGTTTGCTTGCTCTCAGTCCTGAAGGGAGATGCAAGCTTTACTGAACAAAAAATAAATGCAGATGTTAGACCTTATTTTGTTTTCTGACTCAGCAACTGAAAATACCCACAAAATGTGGACGATTTTTTCCCCACTTATTTAGTTGAAATAGTATTAACAAAAACAGTGCTATTGACAAAATATGCACTGTGCTATACATAATGGATAGTGTGGTTAGTTGCATGATTTAAGAATTTGCTAAGTTGCAACCCCAAGCTTCATTTGTAAAAAGAAAGAAAAAAAATCAGAGAGATTGTTCTCAAAGAAGGAAGATCCAGTTATTAAGAAACATTTCATTAGTTTTCTAGTTTAAAGGCTCATCCCTCTCCTATGAAGTCAATGATAGATTTGCTTACATAGTTAATCATGCATGAAACATACTTCATATTAGGTCCATTTGTTAGGGTTAGTTTACCCATTCTCTTCACAAAGATGATCAGTCTTCCAGTCTTTCTGACTAAAAGCTTTCCAATAGAATTAAATTCCAAGAACTTGTTTGTCTTATGGGCCAAGTTTTTGAACCTCAACAAAACTGGGAGATTAGCTCAGTTGGTTAGAGCATGGTGTTAATAAAACCAAGATCATGGGTTTGATCCCTGTGTGGGCCTTTCACTTAAGAGTTGGACTTGATGATCCTTGTGGGTCTCTTCCAACTCAGAATATTCTGTGATTCTAAACTTCTATGTAATTGCTGTAAGGCTTTAATCTAAATCCCCAATACCACAAATTTTGAGTGGACCTATTGTCCATTTGACATCAAAATTTGGAGCAAATGTATCATGAAATCAGTAATAGAAGACACCTTGTCATGAGGCTGTTTTGATTAGAAGATAGTAGTTCTTGATTTTTTTATACCTCTATGTAATTTCTGCCCAATAAAATCTAAGAAGTATTTCTAATATACCCACAAATATGTGACAAGAATATTAAGGAACAGTCTGAAAAATATAAAAAATGGCCCTTCTGCTTGGATGTCCCATTAGATATTATAGTCTTTCTTTCCCCAGAGAGTTGATCCCTGAGATGAAAACTCCCCAATGGTAGTGTTAGCTAAATTAATTCTCAGCTAAATTATGCAATTCTACCTGAGTCTTCTTGAATGTGTTACTGGGCAGAGCATGCTGCTGTAGCTAGATACCTGAAAGACTAGGGCAGTAGTCACTGTGCACCTTGTCTGAAGGTGGCAGCTGAAGAAGGTAGAAAATAGGATTAGTTGCACTCTTTCCCTTCTTTTGCATGGTACAACACGTCTTGAGGGAACTTACAGAAACTTAACGTGTGGCCTCAAACTGCTTCTTGCTGTAGACTCACCTTTAAAGCTATGTGAGGTTAGTAGTGGAACTGTTGTTTCTAAGTATTTAGGTTGTCTGTGATACCTCTTGGGGATATTTTTGTCTGGTTAATACACTTGCAGCTTTGACTTTTTATTGGCACAGGTGTGCTCACTTTCTTTCTCGTCTTGTCTGTGTCTCTATGCATTTCAGTAGCTCTTGGCATTGGCTGCAGGTCCCACAGTTGAAAAGTCTTTTTTTCTACTGAAGCCTTATTGATTCCAGGGATCTGATTGCTTGCCTTCCACATCTGTCTTCCTACCTTCTAAACATGTACAATAGTAGACATCTTTCTTTCTAGGGAAGTTGTGTATTCCCAACACCAATTGTTTTGGTAAATATTTCACCTTCTAGCCTAGTGGGGAAATAAAAAGGAACGTTTTCCATTAATTTGCATGGACTTGGACCAGTATTTTGTTTTGTGGCCTTTTAATACTATATGTCAATGTGATTGGGTCATTCAGTTGTTTAGATGCACTTGGGCTCTGGGTGGGATTAATTTGGGCAAAGCTTCTATGTGCCAGAGCAATCAAGAGCCAAATTAGGCCTTGTGGGTCACATTTTTATCTAAGTGTCTTTAAGAGGGTGAGGGACCCTTTTAAAAAGTGTTTTATAAGCAAGCTTTGTGCATTTTGTAACTACTGGACAACACTTATGTGCATAGACTATAAACAGCCTTGAGACCTAACAATAAAAACACTACATAAGACTGTAACATTACTATTGTAATAGACTGTTTCTATGAAGCCAATTATTGTTTTGATTCTTGGTAATCAATTCCAGTTCTCAAAAAAATTGAGCTTTTCCTACCTTTCATACATCCTTGTGTCAAGTCAGTGAATAAAGCTGACTTCAACTCCTTACTCTGTACTGCTCTTTTCCTTTCTTTTTTCCTTTTTTTTAACTGAGATTGTAATTTTCTTCAACTCAAAATTCTTAATTTTACTTTACTGTAACATAGTCTGTAAATGCCAGAAGGACGACAGTGCAAAGTTGTTTTCTCTCTAACATATTTTGTTTCAGTGAAAATTCAGTCTCCAAGAGAACAAATATATTTACTAAAAGAAAAGAAACTGTTAATTGGTAACTTGGTGAAATGTTCACTCTATCCTGTTTTATACTTTGACTTGCTTAAAATGGCACACTCTAATTTAAATGGATATTTTTTTTTTTTTTTAAAAAGCACTGATATTCCTGTACATATATATATCTTAGAAAGAAATGGACTAAATACACACCGCCACAGACACTGAGTTGCTGTTGTATAGGATGCTTCCTTCAAAGTGCTGCAATTAGGCATACAGACCTGAAAAATTAACCTTTCAAGTGCATGTTAATAATGAACTCTTTTTTGATCTGGACAGAAAAAAAAAATAATTCTGTTATAAGTAGTTTTACTGCAAGTTCACTTTACAGGTGCAGTGAACAAAATCAGCCATAAATACCACAGTTTAATTTTCACCTCCTATTTAAAGTAAGTTAGGAAGAAACGACTTAGAGTCTTTTTTTGTGCAAAGGTCTTGAATGGTAACTTGAAAACCAGTCGCTTTTTTTTCTGTGGGAGAAGCCAGCTCCATAGAAAACCATAAGGAGATTAGGTGGGAGCTGTTGCTCACGTGAGGACTAAACCGGAAGATGATGCCTGCTAGGGAAGCAAAATAGGTTCTGTTAGCCGTCTGAGTGTATTTTGTGTTTGAGAATGGTGAAGGTCCTGGACTCACAGCCTCTTTTATGTTGAGCACTCATCTGGCAGACACCATCACTCACTGAGAGCAGATCTTCTCTCTCACTTTTGGCAAAAATTACTCATTTGACTCAAAGAGAAAAGTACAAAATGCCTTACATGCAGAGGGGAGATTTCCTCTAGGCTCTGAGCTCCTGCTCAGCACAACTGCCCAGAGCTGAATGGCATCCTGTATTTCAGGGAAAATACAAAATATCTTGGCTATTGCTGGGCTTGGTGCACATCTCCGCCTTTTTCAGCCCTCAGTAATGTCGATGAGGAGTACACAGTACAGCAGAATGTCCTGAAAACTAGGATGTAAAATTGCACTTCCTGTTGCATATTCTGGTTTTCTCTGGATATGTGACCAGTCAGTTGCTTTCGATATGGATTTGGGGAATCCTATGAAAGGTTTATCTGAGTCTAAGCATCCACAGCCATGGAGGTGGCCAAAGAACCAAGCTCCACAGGTACACAGTTCTTCATTTCTTCTGGTTTGGCAGCTTTTTTCAATCTCCAAAATCAGAAATCTGAAAATGGAGCAAGCAACATGGGTTTCTGCTTTTCTATCAGAAAACCTGTTAGTATCAAATGAAGTTAGTTGACCAGGCTGTGGTGGAATCTGGCACTGGTTTGCCATCCCGAAAACTCAGTGTTAGTTCTACTCACTTTTAGCCAGCTTTAATAAACTCACCCAAGCTCTGCCTTCTGAGATTTGCCCAGGTCATTGTACAGCAACTCCTGTGCTGCTGAGCAAACACATTTCCTGAGCCTCCTTGTAGCATTCAGGACCAGGAATTGCAAACTGAACAAACGGCTGGTGATTGAGCAGCAACTGCTAAATGCAAACCAGTTTTGAAGTCCTTTCTGCAACTAGTGGGTGTCTTCTCAAGTTCTCTTGTCTACCTGGAGTAAAATGAGTTCCTGCAGAGGTATGGTTCTAAACCCAGAGTTCTGGTCTACAGCCATACTGAGGGTTTGATGTAATGACATTAAAGTAGATTCTGTATTAAAACACTGAAAAGCTGACATTCGAACATCTGCTTTGCTAAGTAAATATTATTAATGAATAAGTAGTTCCTCAAAGAATTGTCAGTGCTTATTCTTTATACTTTTATCAATCTTCTGTATATTTTTTTTCCGTTCCTTCCTCCTATGAGAAGGAAATAGCTTCTTTCCCTTAGCTGTGGGTAAAAGAAGAGCTCTGAGGAATCACATTAATAACCTTGCACCCTACACTGAATGGACAAGAACTTCTCTGTGGCCCACAGTTTTCCCAAGATGATTTTCTGTTTATTTTCCACAGTACTATCTCGTGAATAAACATTACTGTTCCCCTCTTCCCATCTCTCACAGCTCGCTGTAGGTGACCAGTCAGCCAGTTGGTGCCAGATTAATGACAGAAAACAGATTTTGTTGTCCAAGTCAGCTGTGAATGATGGGACTCTCTGTTAATTCCCATGAAAGCTAACTAATCTTCCAATTGAAATTCTGCATTTACAATGCGGGCTGTCATGGGGAGTAGATTTTCTTTTTTTTTAAAGCAAAATAAACCACACAGAGAATCTTCTTATTAATGGGGGGAAAGAGGAGGAAGGGCAATTTCATATATTTTCCTGAATTCTATTCCACTGAGGCCACTTATATTCCAAGGGAAATGCAAAAGCTCGGGATCAGTCTGCTTTCATGGGTATGCAGCAGTCCCTGCTTTCTCCTTCCCATCTTCAGCACCAGCACATTTAAAACGTAGGAAATGGTGTGGTTTAGTAGTGAGAGACTGTGCAAAACCTACTCAAATATTGGATTCAAAGTTGGAATTAAGTGATATATTCTTTGCAAAAAATATTACAAAATAATCTGTGAAAATTACTCAAAAAATGACCAAACCATTAATTTCAGTGACATGGTACTATTTATCTTGGTGTTATTTCTTACCTGTTTTTGACAAAATTATAGATAGCTATGGATATGCAAATACACCTTTATGAATATTATCCTCTTTCGAGCATGAATGTTTGAAAGAAGGAAAATGCTGGCCCACTGCTAATGCAACTCAGACTTAAGGAAAATACTATTTGTATATATCCCTTTTATTCAATACTGTCCATTCAGTAGTACCCCTGTCATCTTTGGACCTTTTGTTTTAATATAAAGCAAAGCAAAATCATTGTCTCCAACAGGTATGAGAGGGGATCTCAGGAAAACTGGCAGAATTATTTGCCTTTGGGTTTTTTTAAGCATGTTTTAGAGCAGCAAAAATCTTTTATAACCTGTAAAGCAAAAATACAAAGATTAGTGGCAGTGGAGTTTATTTCTCTCCCATGGGAATGGTTTCAGCCACGAAGCTATAATGGAGTCAAGCATTAGGCAAGCCTGTACTTTCATCTTCTGTGCATGTGTGGAGAAAAAGGTACCATGTTTGAAGAAGCAGCTTTTGTATGTTTGTGCCCATGTACATTTATTAGCAGTAGACCATTTAGGCATACTTTTTAGAGACAGCTTTGAGTCAAGAGGTGTGTGGAAATCTGTTTTGTAAGTAAAAAAAACCAAAACATTAAGGATTATTAAGAATTGGATGTGTTCTTGAGTTACATTAAGTAGTCCATGAACTTGCAGTGGGAATCAGGACCCTAGTGCAGTGACCTTGGAGAGCCAAAGTATAGTTTGAGTTGTAAGGACAGGGCTTCTGCTTTGTTTTATCAGCAAACAGAGGAATTAGCCCGCAATTCCTCACCTTCATGCCACACTTGGTCTGACAGATACTCCAACCATGTACTGGACAAGACTACTCAGTACTTGTTGTTCTTCAAGCAGCTGTGGGAGGATGAAAAACACATGTTGTTTAATCTGTTTGGTACTTTTTCTCCGCGTCCTGCCCTGATTACTGGAGGAATCTTTGTCTGACAAAGTCATTATTTGGGATGTGTGGTGCAGGTTTTGTCCCCTGGCCAGCTCCAGCTCTCTCATCCTTACTTGCTGACTCTTCAACCATGTACACTGGTTTTACAGGCAATGTGCAAAAAGATCAAGCAGAAACAAACAGCTTTGACTCTTGAAAGTGACAGCAATGCTGGAGGTAGCAAGCTGCCTGCTTTACTCACACCAGAAAACAGGGTTTAAGCTTCCTGAACTGCCACTCCCTGCCACAGACCTCCACTCCAACAACACCTGTGGGTATGGGAGGACATACTTTTGAGAGAGTGGCAGCATTTGTGGTTGCTCAAACGGCTTGACTTTCTCTTATGTGCATTAGGAGAGGGTCCTGCCCAGCTGTTTCGCATGAACCCATCAGCAGCACAAGAAAGTGAAGAAGGCAAATGGTGACTGCCTAGGAGGATAGGGTGGGCAGCAGGGTGAGCCAGGGTGCTTGCCCTGGCAGATCAGAACAGGTGAGTGAGTGCGGGGTGTGAAGGACGAGCAGGCAACTGTGGCTCCCAGAGAGGGTAAAGAAGGTTCAGGTACTGCAGAATACACCAGCAGGATACAAAGGCTTCTAACAAGCCAAATCAGTTCATCAGGTTAATATATGTGATAAATTTATTTTCTATGTAATTACTCAAAGCACAATATTGATAATTTTTTAATTACTCCATTAATAATTACTGAAGTTTTTGTAGAATACTTATGTATTTAACAACCTACAGTTAATTAGCTTATAGAGATATACACATATAGATAATTAGATAGTAATAATTTAAACTATAATTTAGGACGACTGTTAATTGTCATGTAACTTTGTAAGCTATCATTTTAACTGCCAATGTCATTCATTTATATTTCTCAGCACTTCACTGCATATTTTCTATTAAAATAACTATAGGGGCAATAAATCTATAAACCAATGCAATATAATGATTCTTTTACCTTTAGGTTACAACTTGCTGATCCAAACCCAGCTCAGTAGTAACTACAATTTGTTGCTGCAAAACAATACTGGCAGAAGAACAAATGGATCCCATGAATAAATTCAGCTTGATAATTAGAAGACAGTTTCTAGCCATCTGGAATAGAAAACAGTCTACAGAAGGTTGTGGAACAGCCTTCAGAAGAGTATTGAAACAGGATGGTTGAATTTTTTTGAAGATAAAACTTGATAAACTTCTGCATTAAATTGTTCGGGATGGTTGTCTGATGCAACAACAGGGGGTTGAAATAAAAAAGTTTGTGCTGTAGTGTTTGTTCCTTTGTGCAATGGGATCTCAGTCCATAAGGTGGAAATCTGTGTTGTGGAGTGAGGATGATGAATGTAGAGGCCAGGAACAGGATGGACATGGATCACTTCTCACTAAGCAGAGGTGAGTTGTCTGAGTTGTTGCCCATCACAGTCCTGCTCCATTGCAATTGCAAGGAATTTCCACTGACATCAGCGGAAACAAGATGTTGTTAGCTGAGAAGTGGCTTCTAAGAGTGCCTTTAGAGATGATTTTGTGAGTTGTTTCTAATGCTTGTACTGTTAATGCCTAGATGCAAATGGCAATTGGATTAAGATTAACAGAGGAAACAGGAGTCTGTGATGTCAGTTTAGTTAACACTGGGAGAAAGATTGTGTGTCCTAAGATGCGCTTGGCTGGTGAGAGACTGGAGTGCTATACTGAATTGAGTGAAGTTTCAATGACTGGCATTTTCTGGTGGTCTGCCCCAAAATCTATACTCATTGCTTATTTGTTTTGCTGCATGAATCCTTCCTCAAAATGGATTCCAAAAGAGGGCAGGCAAGTTCATGGAGACTCGATCCACCGACAGTTGCAGGTCATTACCCTCAATACAACTTTTGACTTAACCTGCTGATTAGCAAAGTTTAGAGGATAGGTAAGGCATGAAGATGCTTACTAGCCATGCACTTGTACTTTTTTCCAAACATTCACTACTATCAGTTATAAGAACTGGGCTCTGAAATAGATAGTCTACAAGCCTCACTCATTATGGAGCCACTATGTTGATTCCTGCTCTTTAAATATGCAGTTTTTGTCTCTTTTTTTTCTGAAAGAAATAGATTTGAAGAGTTTTGAAAAATCTATATATCAATTTACATTTTCAAAACTGTAGTTTGTATTAACAAATGCCACAAAGGAATATAATGATTATTCATCTTCCTAAGCACCTTTTGCATTAAACTTTTCCCAAAAAAAGAAATCCAATAGAAAAATCTATTAGTATTTTGCTGTATATATGATTCATTTGTTCCATGGAACATTCTGAGTTTCTGGGAGTTTTTAATGTGATTTTTTCTTGAAATTTTGTAAAATAATGTAAAATGAAACATTCCACCATAATCTTAGGACCGGTTCAGTTAGGTGCTAAACTCTCAATGATGTTAGCAGCATCAGCATATTTTAAAGCTGAATCTTTTATTTACCTAAAAAGCTTGATATTTGGTTATCATTAGATCATTAAATATACTTAAAAATTGTTGCTAAAATATTTTCTATGACATTTTTAGTAACTGTGAAATGCTACTGAATCAGCTAGTCTCTTGACATCCTACTTATCACAGACTATTACTTTCAACCAAAACTTCCAAAAGCTTGTGATAGGTCAAAATGGTTTTGTTCCTTTTCCCTTGGTTGGTAGAAACCTGTAATATTTGCTCATATCCTTAAACTATTATTTGCTTCTGTTTTCACCTACTTTCTAGAACCATTTCCCTAAATATGTGTTGCCTTTCCAAGCTAAGAGAAATATTTTAAATTATTTGTTCATTTGAAGGGGATGCTTTTTTGTAAAGAAAATTCTTTACATGGAGGAGAACTGCAGTGTGGGACAACGTACTTTTCTTTGCAGTAGTGTGAACTTGGAGGGGCAAATCCTGAGAGCAATCATTTGTTTTCTCTAGGTTAATGGCTTTCAGCTGGATGTCTGCCTGCTAAATAATGTGTTTGGTTAATGGCATTGACATATTGGAAGTTGGAATGAGCCTCCCCACTTGAGTTGTTCAAATATGATACATCCTACCAGAATGAAACTAAATAAGGAGATGTGACAAAAGAGAAGGATTCAAGGAAGATGATATTGTGTTCTGAAAGTGCAGCATCAAAGAGACTTTGGTTTTTGACATCACTTGTGCTACTCATTATTTAATCATTCCCATCCTGAGTATTTATTTTCTAAAGGGAAAAATTGGTTTTCAGATTTTAAATCCTATAGTTTTGATCTTTAGTATATACTTGTACTACTGAGTGATGTGGAAAAAATAATAAACAGTAGAAAGCTTGAAGTACTCTCTAGAATTGCTGAGAGAAAAATTTAAAAAGCACTTAAGCAGCACATAAAATGTCACCTCCTTTTCTCATTTAGTCATAGGATTAAGTTATCTAAGTCATAGAGACAATTTTAGAAAATATCCTGCCTTTTCTATAGCAGGGATCAGCATCTGGACATAGAGGTACCAGTTAAGTACTTTGGCTGTACTATAAGATATATTGGTTTGTGTATATATATATTTTTGTGTGTGATTTTTCCTTTCAACACTGTTTTTGTAAAATAAAGCCCTCTGCCTTCCTCCGTGTACCTTGTCCTTCATAGCTGCTCAGCTGCCTGATGGAGGTTGATTGTACTGTGAAGGCTGAAACTGGTTGGTGTTGGTGTGATAGATTTCCATTTAGTCAGGCTAGCTTTTTCTAGGTCCCTTTTGTTTCATGCTCAAAGGCTTCTGACCCCATCTGCCAGCCTCCTGGGTGGGCAGAGGTATTCGAGGTAATGGGTGCAATGTAACGCGTGCAAGAAACGGGACTGGGAATTGGTGAGGTCCTAGGTGAAAGTTCATTGGCCGCCCAGAATTGCATTCCAGAAACGACAGAAGCTCTCAGTCTTGTGGGTACAGACCCTTTCAATTTGCTGACAATAATAATTCCACCCCTAACTCTTTGGTGACACATTAGCATTAACTGTAATTTTTGCCTTTAGACAGGCTCTGCAGTGTGGCATGATGGTTCCTACCCTGTAATTGTAGGATCCTCATTAATCAGAAAGAATATTATGACATTGTGAGCTCACAAGAAAGACAATTCACGACTGACACAATAAAGGCCTAAATTACGCTGCTTTGATGATTGGAGGTGCAAATTTTTTTTCTTTTTTGTTTTTTCCTCTTGTGCAAATAGGATTTAGCAGCTGTATGGAAAAATTCTGTATAATGAAAGTAGGAAGCATTGAGAGGCAAGCAACACCAGCTCTATCTAGATGAGGCCTTTATTTCAAAAGGAAATTAAAATTTTAAAGTTTGTAGTGTTTTTTTTTGATAAACCTGAATTTAAATCAAGATCTTGAGGAAGAGCTATGTTAGAAGCTCATTGTTGCTGCACTGTGTTTAGCAGTTTGCTGCTGTTACCCTTTAAAATTACAGAAATTTATATATGGCTTTGGCCAGCTTACAAAATGTGTTTTGACATATGTGAAATGATTAATACTCAAACACATCTCATAAATTTAATGCAGTTATATAGATTGTCCTATGTTCCTAGGGAGCCAGAGATTCTAAATGATAAATGACAGAAGGAGAAAAAAAATTAAAGCCAAGTTTCTTCTCCTGAAGGTATGTAGACAAACCCACTCAGTTCCTAGAGAAAACCTGAAAGCTCTTTCACTAAGCACTAGTTTAAGTGAAACCAGTCCAGTGGGAACCCAACATTCCTTAAAGACAGAGGACTGGAGACTGAAAGATTGCTGAGGAGGTGCTGGGCTCCCAGAGGAGGACCTTGTCTTGTTTAGCTGTATGTGATGGGCTTCTTTTACTCTGAAGTGCTGTGATGAATTGAATTAAATTAATCAAAATGGTGTTTTCTCTGCAGAGATTCCTTCCTCCAGAACAGACTGACTGCAGCACTCATGATCCAAGCAACCAGTAACTTAAACAAGCATCTAAAATTTAGGGAGACCCCAAAAATTGCTTCCTGAGCTGGGCTCCTGATATGCACTGGCATTAAATGACTTATTCCAGACACTAGTGTTTATCCATAGGTATTTATATTTATATGTGTTTTTAAGTATAGCCCTGACTGCTTGGACGGACAGATTTTGTCTGAGTGCATTAGAAATTGCTCCCCTGTCTTTTCTGGAAAAATGATAGTTAAGGAAAAGCAAGTGAAAAAAGTTCTCTCTGAATATTAACCAAGTTCCCATCTCTTCTCCAGACAGAATATTTTGCATGCTGCCCCCTTGACCTTTGGTTTAATTTGCTTGAGATTGTGACCTGTAGAGTGGTCAAAATTAACCATTGAATGTAATGAGGAAAATAGCAATTTTAGTTAAAAATATTTCCTGAAATATTGTATATTCCTTACTTGTTGTTACATAAATGATTTAAAACAAGCTTTTATACAATTTCTTTCAGGAATGACCCCAGGAAGTTAATAAAATCTTTGTTTTCTTCATGTCTCATGCCATGATACAAATAATATGTGCATACTGGCATTACTTGGGTAGTAATCTGAGGATACCTAAAATTTTACTTTTCCTTTAAATTCAGAAGGTCCAGACTGAGATTCAGGCATGACTCACAATGGCATTCTTCTTCCTAAAATCACAGAGCAAGTTAGGTGTGTCCAAACTAGGAATAGCTTGCTTTGCCCTGACTCTGCTTTTGAAGTCAATCTCTCCCAGCTGCACACCTTGCTGTGTTGGATTTGCATTGAGAAGCAGTCCCAGAGGACACAGACTGAACCTTTCCATAAGCTTCACCCAGATGTCAAGCTTTCAGTGCACAGGGCTAGACTGGAGTTAACTTGATATAAAATTTCCCTGAAATTCGGGTAGTGGGGGTGTCAGGTCTTCAGGATCAAAGATTTTGATCTATAAATCTATTCCTATGGGGATATGCTACTTGTTAACAAAGATACTGCTTTGGATGTTCCTTTCCAACTGAAGTTCAGTGGCCCATAGAAGTATCTCAAGCTCTGCTGGGTGTCTTTGTAAACACCATTAAGAAAATATCCTCCATATCTGTTTGGTTTTTTTTTTATACACAACTGCCATTTATTTATATCTCAAATTCTTGTAGTTATGTTTTTGCTGACTTCAGGACTGTACCATATGGAGTAATCTCAAGTATTAGTTCATTCTTTGGGGAGAGCTCCAGAAGTGCACAGCAGTTGCGCTGTGGGACTCCCATGACTGTTTCAATGATCACATACAGATGGTATGAAAACACAGGGATCCAGATGGTTCCCATGGTATAAAGACAAAATTACACGGAGTGGAGAATTCCTTCTGAGTGACTGAAAAACATGAAGATGTTTCTATTAAAATCTCATTCCCTGATTTTTTGTTACATTGGACCTATCCTAGCAATACGTAATCAGACTCTTGTGACAGGGGGCCAGTATTATTTTCTCCTATTCTTCTGAGAGGGAACTGCCATGTACCACTGCACTGACCCGAGGTCGGAGAAACTTATGACAAAAAAATGGTCATCTTAGTCAGCTTAAAGAGTCCCATGGCAAAGGTCTCTTACTCAAAATTTTATGTAGAAAGGTGGATTTAATGAAGTACCATAGAAACTGTTGTGAAATCTATTTAGAAGATACCTGTAAAACTAAACCTGAGGTAAAGCTCTGTAGAAAACGTTGTATACATGTTTATTAGTTTGAAAACTGCTTAGAGTTAAATATGCATTGAGATTTTAAAAAAATAAATCTCCAAAATGAAAAATTATTTCTGTCATTGGAAGTGATGAATTTTTTCTATTGTTCAACTCTGCAGAGTTGCATAATGTCATTAAAATAACCCAAATGAAGACTTACAATGATGCAATTGTGTTGGATTTTTTTCTCTGTTAGTGGAAATTGATCTTCCCTGATCTCTTCAACTGGACTGTATGCTGCTTAATGAGGAGTATTACTGACGTCAGAGAGAGATCCCCTAAAGTGCTAAAACCACAGAAAGAGCATAAGAATTCAGACAGGTGTGATTCATATTGAGTGGTGGTATCTGCAGTTGTTGTTTGTTCTTCCCACTTGCCTGTCCAAACACTGAAATTCAAACTTTATTGATAAAACACGTGTTTTAATTATAATTTTACTTTTAGGGATTGTGCCCCTTCTAAATCATGTTCCAGTAATATGATTATTTAATTTTATCCAAATATTGTGATGTATAATATTAATGTCTTAGATGATATTGTGTACTAATAAACTTACTAACAATAATCATATGCTTAAAACAATGGTAACACCAACAGCAAAAAAAGTAAGAATAATAAGCAACCAGAAAGACAGACCAACTGTTTTTCTCAGCAACTGGACAAGCTTTCTTCTTCAAAGTCTTATCAGCAGTAAAGAGAAATTAATGAAGACCTTTGGAGACTTACTGGTTGCAGGGCAGAAATTACTTCCATTATACACTGCAGAATGAAATCCATTTAATCTCTTTTAACTCCTGGCTGCTCAACAACTTGGATGGGTTGAAGATTTCGATCTACATGCACAGTACGGGTAGTGTTCTTGGTTTCATTAAATGTTTCTTCTTTTCAATAGTCTCTGTCTACCTTTCCCAAAATTTAAAATTGGCTTTATGAAAACCACTGCCCTGGTAGATATGCATCTGACAGGAAAGGGCACCATTTAACAACAATTTACAATGATGTAAGTCTAGAAATACTAATGGAGGTAATTACTTGCCAATAGCCCTTATTAAAGCTTTAGTATATTAGTCTCCATAATTAGTCACTCTGTATGAGGACAGCATCTGGCTCTTCAAATCTCTTCCCAAAGAAAGGCTCAGAGTTAGAAGTCCACGTCTCTACAGACTCAAGTTTTTAGGATGTACATATAGTTTTTTAAACTGTAACAGGCCAAGTTTTTTTCCTTATTGTTTTTTTCCTTATTGTTTTTTTAAATTTTCAGGTTTATATGGATCTCCAGATCTAATAATTCAACTGTGATATATTTGATGCCCTATCTTATTCTTACTTTTGTTTTTCAGTTCTTCCTTGTTCCCTGTCACAGTAGGCTTTATGACATGAATCCCAATTACAGCTAATCCTATTAAAAGGTCCAGTTACTTGGAAACGTGTTCATTGGCAAGGACTTGAAAATGTAGAAAGCCCTATCAGGACTCCGTGAAGTTTTTGCAGGCATTTTTATTCACTGGTCTATCCTTAAAAAAAGACCTAATCAAGTAGCTTTTTGGACAATTCAACCAAAAAAAGAAATTAAATTTTAATACATTTTTGGACTTTTTTTTTTCTGAGCCCTATGAAGGCCAATATCTGGCAACAGCAACTGGACAGATGGGTCAAGCTTGTCTTGTCTGTTCATCAGACTAAAGCAATATGGAAATATTCAAACTCTACTCCTTTCAGAACAAAGGTTCCTCCATTTTCATAACTCAGCAGACATGCTGAGTTCATTTGCAAATCCATAGTCTTTCACTGTGTATTTTATCTTTCCACAGCATTGCTAAGGACAGGAAAAATATCAGTTTTCTTTCCTTGGCAATGGCAGAATCAGCAGTGAATTTAGCACAAAACATTGCAATACAGACCTGACTTGCAGAGACCCGCCTTAGAAGCACTGTGTGACAATCACAGCCTTTTAGCCACATAATTACTGCTCCAGAAGCTTCATCATCCCGTTAACAATTCCTATTGTCCTATTGTAAATATATATTTTTTGCCATGATAAATGTATTTTATGAAATTTCATAATAGGGATGGCACTTCATCATACAATAAAAGATTTGCTAATATCAAGTCTTGCTGAAATAGCTAATTGTGTTGCATTATCATATTACATGAACAGCACTTGGGAATTTAAATAAAGAACTCTTGTCCATACAGCAGTGCTGTTATTCAGAATAGGTGTGGCGTCAGCTGGAATGCCTAAATTGTTGAGCACAAATGATTTTGTCATATTTTCTTTGTTTCTTTTCCTCTTTTTCTGATGAGACTTGGGTAGTGTCATAAAAGAATGGATTTAAGAGGTTTGTCCTGCTGCTACAGGTTGGAAAAGGAGTAAGATAGAAGTGTTTTTCCACATTTTCAATTTAGTTTTTATTTCTAGATTGCCCATCTGAAAGCACATCACATTTACTGATGTAGTCTTATCTAAAAGATGAGATTTAAATGAAACTGCTCCCAATTCATCTTTCTTTCTTCCATTCCATATTTTAAGTGTAAAGTGTTTTAAATTAGAGATGTTCTGCATACCCACATACCCCCCTCTACCACACTTCCCCCCAGTTTGTTTATTTAAATCCATTTTGGGACAATGATATGTAGGAAAAAAAATCTTAGATAATGACACCCAAGCTTGGTAATAGTGATAAAAATATAGTCATTTTGAAGTTTTGAAACTCATAAAATTGCCACATCTAGTTTATTCTGCATTCCCCAGAGCCTTAAGCTGTTTAGCACAAATCTAATTTCCCACCAAACAGCTCAAGGCAGTTAGTGCTCAGTCTGGTTCCAAAGAATTAAACACACTGTTATAAATTGTGATAGTCTGTGTAACTCTGTAGATAAACCCATTTTCCAATATATGTGTACCAAGCATGAAAATATAAGAGGCTGCTGTTGTACAAGGGATGATTACAATGGAAATAAAGGTGAAATTAAAGGGACATTTGCTTCAAGGCTAATTAATAATGACTAATAAGAGAGAAAGCACTAGCAAAGCTCAGCAAGTAAAGGATAAATTAAAGGAATTCACAGGTAAAGGATATTCAATGTCCTAACCATTATGAGGTGTAAATCTTACCATGGCTATGCAGCAGACTCCCTGTATGAATCTAAATTTTTCATGCCACAGTGATGTGGAGTGAGATGGATTTTCTGGGTCCTCTAATCTTCTACTATCTAAAGTCAGGAAAGGGGCTGTGGTAGTTGTGACTTCAGTATATTAAACTGGACAAAAGAGGATATATGAGCTGAGAAATTCAGTTCTGCAGTACTACTATATATGCAGCATAAAAAAAGTATCAGGGACTCTGGAATCTGACCCAAATCATACACAAGGTATGGGCAGAGAGATAAGAATTTCAACTTTCTAAATTCAAAGCTAAAATGAGCCTGGGAGACTAGCACGGCAATAACATGAAAATTGAAATGTAAGTTTTGTCTCCAAACTGCATACACTGTGCCCTTTAGCAGAGGGGAAAATAGTGAGAGTAACTCACTAGTATATAATGGCAAACTACGGTATTAATAATCTAGTATTAGTAGATAATACTAGATTATTAAAAAAGTGGCCACCATTTTCAAACCTATATTTCAGAAGGAAAAGTTAAAAAAAATCAGAAACTTAAAAGACCAAAACCAACACTGCAACTCAGAAATGCCTTTGAGAAATTGAGGAGAGTTTCACCACTGACTTATTAAAACCAGGCTTTTACCCTTACTGTTTATAATCAAGTGCTCTTTTACATTTCTGCATTCTCTGTCTGGGTAGAATAAGCAGAGGGATTTTGGCTGTGGGACCCAGGGATCTCCAAAAGTCAAATGGTTGCTCACTGCCAGGGTGCCCTTTTAAAAGGTTAACTGTGAGGAGCCATTTTATCCCCTGTCCCTCACTTAGGGATGCCTCTGGTAAGCTCTGCTGGAAAAAGTTGTCTTACAACATTCTGAAACACACCTGTTTCCTCCCAGTGACAGCCTGATATTGCTAGATTTGCTGAAGGTGTATTTTCTTTTTTCCAAAGGAAATGTGTGTTTCACAGCAATAGGATCCAAATTGAGAGTATACTGCCTGAGGGGGAAGAAGCCATCCTAATCTCAAGAGATTTGGAGAGGCCCAAAAAGAGTGATGGTATATTCCTCCATTGTTATTTGTATCACATGAACCCCTTGATATCAGAGCTGCACTGTGCTAGGCATGGGAGGAGACCATCTTCCTTTGATGTTCCTAAAGCAGGAAGGATGCGCAAGAAGGGATGATGTCCCTGGGGTGACGTTATATGCCAGTGATGGAGCTGACAACTGAACCTCGTTCTTACTTCCTGTGTTCACTGCTGTGCCTGCAGTGAAACTGTGCATGCCTCTTCTAGCCCTTGCGGGTTTAAGCTAGTTTTCAGTAGGTCCTGTGTTACTGGGTACACGGGTAAAGTTCCCTGGTGTGCTGAAAGGCAACTTGAGACTGAGAGACCATCAAATTCCCACTGTTTTAATGTATAAGTAGGTCGAGTGTATGTTGGATGCTTTGCAAAAGGGGGAGTTTTGCAGACCCTGTTGGTTACGCTGAAATCTTTGGATGCATTCTTGTTATTTAATTGTTTGTCTCTTGAGTTTCTTCTTTTTGTGTGCTATTTTTCCTTCGTTAACCTGACATGTCTAATGCAACTTTTATAGAATTTATTAATCTGACAGGCAGGGAACACAGAGTTCTGTTTTTTTCCTATACATTTCAGGTTTCTAATTAATCCAGTAAATTTCAGTTTAATGCAGCTGAATTACTAGTAGTTGCAACAGTAAGCAGAACTGCTAGCACGCTTCATTGCTGCTTTTGCTACAGTGTAAAACTCCCTTCCAGGAGAGATGGCCAGTGTTCATATAATTCTACACCACACAAAGCAGGCAGATAGATAGCTCTGTTAGGGATGTGTAAAATGGAAGGTCACTGAAATTAGGTCTTTGGACTTAATTTCAATTTGTATGGGAGTTTTCAATGGCAGTTTTCTAGATTTTGTGTCAGAAGTGATCTGTCACAGAGAAGAGTGTAAGAGAAAGTCAAGATTTCGATGGACACAGGTGGCATCAAGCTAATAATTAGTTTCCTGTTCCTTAATGTTTTTCTCTTCACTTTCTTCTAGAAGTTTTTCTCGTGAGCAGATACTTCACAGCAGGGAACCTCTATGCTGTACTGGAATATATGCTGTCAAATGTCAAAGAAAATAGACATAAATCGCATTTTAAAGCTAACCCAGGATGTCACCTAAAGTATTTACTGTACAAATTGTCATCATTGGTGTCTTTATATTTCTTCTCAGTCTTGCCCTTTGGTAGGAACAAAGAAACTGGTTGAAGGTTGAGTTCTGCTCTTTGATGGTGTATTGTTCATAAAGCTAGAGAAGAGGTGAATCTTTGACTAAAAAGAAACAGTTTTATTTTCTTGGTGATGCATTTCCTAAGTTATTTCTGACAATAATTATGTTGAAATGTCAATATCTAATCCATTCTTCTACTATACAGCAGGAATAAGAAAAGCAAAAGTGTCAGACTGTCTTATCTTTGAATACTCTGCTGATATTCAGAATCGAATAGCCTAACTTCTTGTATCCTTGAACTTCTGGCTTTTACCAGTCAAATGCGTCTGGTGTCTTGAAACAGCAATGAAACCCAAGTGATATTTAGAGAGTCTTAACATCACCCCAATTACATTCCAATGAGGAGGTTTTCTGAATGTTGCACATATGATGTGAACCAGGAAGGAACTGTGCTGGGGTGGGGGATAGGTGTGCTTGGGCTGGAAGAGTGCTGAGCAGCCAGTTTCAGTCCGGCACTGTCAGTGAGAAATTGTCTGAGTTTGAAGGGAACGTGCCTGATTTTGACACACTAGAGTAATAGATTAAGACCACCAGGCATCTGGGAAGATATGGCTTAGAAATGCTGAGAACCCTTGTCCACACACTGAGCTGTGTATTACAGCTCAGGTTTTTTCAAACTTGACTGCCTGCTAGCAGTACTGTGTGCTTGAGTGTAAACCATGGTTACATTTTGCTGCCTTGTCTTTAGATGCATGGTTACCTGACTGAAGGTAGCCTTGTTTCTGCAAAGAGCTATGACTGCAAAGAAATGACAGAGGACATTTCTTTTAAATGCAGCATTGTGAGTGAAAAAAGGGAAAATAATATGAAAAGAGATTGATAAAAATCTGGAGTCTATTGTTTTATGGTGTTATAGTTAGAATAGAAACTTTGTCTCTTTCTTTCAGGAATGAGGAGGGCTGCTGAAAAGTAATTGTACAGGGTGGAAAGTGAGAAGGGGGAAGAGGGGATCTTTCGGGGCGCTGATGTTCTCTGAATACATAGAGTGCTCTGTGGAAAATAAATCAATCAGGTTAGCACATGATAGGCTCTTTGACCTTTCCATTCAAAAGATCAGGCATGATAGAACAATAATAATAAAGCCTTTTGGAAACTTTCTTGAATTACTAACTTTTATTAGCCATACTTAAGTCTAAGTAGTTTAAATCTCCCCGAGGGACCACTGCTTTATTCCACTTATTAATCATGTTTTGTGCTTGCCTCCAAACCATTCTTTTTCTAAGGAGATATTATACAGTTCTGCCTAATAATATACTATGTGTTTCTTTACAGTAGATAACATTAACAGGTCACAGTGTCAGCAACATCCCTTAACTGCCCCTCTCCCGTATTGGCTCTCTTTCCGTAGCAGGTATATTTATCATTTCTACCACTCTGACATTTCCAGCTCTGCTTCCCAGGGCCAGCTTCTTTCTCTCTGTAGATTAGCTTGCATTCTTCAGGATTAAAACGGTTTAGAAAGCAACAGGGAGTTGGCAGGAAGAGTACGAGGTTTTAGAAATGTCAAAAAGTATCAAACCAGCAGCCATGTGGGGGACAGCAGCACTTTTCAATCAGTCTGCGCCAGAAATAGCATCACTAAGAAAGGACCGGGGCACCACGGAGATGGTAATAAAACGTTCTTCTGTTCTAAGCTGAGAAGGGGGAGAGATTTTCTCACTCCTTGAGGCAGCCAAAGCTCAGTAAATCAAGCGGCAGGGCTTACAATATAATAAATAGCCAACCTTACTAAAACAGCTCCATAGAGGTGTCTAGAGGGGAGGACAGATATAGCAGGATAAGATGGCTCTTAGCTGGATGTTTCTTTCACTGGGTTTATTCTTTTCACTGTCCCACCTTCCTGTTTTCTTCAGCATTTTTTTTGGCTTTCCTCCTTTTAGAAAATATGTGAGGATTGCTTATAATGTTATAAACTATAGTACATGCCACCTATGGCAAAGATTAACAACACTGCTATTGCTTGGTGTGGTGTAACAAACAGCAGCAGTATCTTGACATGCCTCAGAGTTAATCTCTTTGCATTTAGACTTCAGGTGTAAATTATTCGTGGTGGTGAATTAAATCCCCTGCCTCTCCTGTATGATATATGTCTTGGTTGTGGCTCTTTTATAGGTGATAACTGTGCACAGTGGTTCAATGTAAGTATGGTTTGGTGGGAAAGGGAGAGAAGGGAAGAACATCAGTGAAGGAGCTATGAAGGTCTCTAGAAAGTCAAGTGGGAATGTAGTTTTCTCACTGAGGCTAAACCAGATCCTTTGCTTGGCTGGACCTGGTTCCTCACAACTCTAATGGAAATAGGCCATTTCTGTCAATCTGATGATTCTACCAACAATTCTCCTTCACTCACTTTTCAGCACAACAGGAGTTCATCCTCTACCTGGTTACAGTTACATTACAGGAGAGGGTGATGCAACCATCATATTTATTTTTAGGACAAAGGCTTTTTTATGTTTAATCTCTAATTTGGGGTCACCTACTCCAGGGATCTGGCAGAAGACCTGCCTCAAAACTTTTGCTCTGAAAGCAGTCCTTGTTTTTTGTTTTAAAAAAATCACAACTCAGTCCAGGTTTTAGAGGTTGTTTTATTCTGGGTGAGTGCCAGAATAGTTTTAGTCTGATAAAGGTTTGGAAATAGTTTGCTTCAAGTGTTATCATCTATAGTTTCTTATTCAGATTGGAGTGTGATTTCTCACCCATGTTGAATAGAATAGAGACTGTTGCTTGACTGATTAATTTAGGAGAAGCTTGAATATTAGACTAAGGATTTTTATTATATCTTTCCAGGGGAAAAGGCTGATAGCTGTCAGTGAAAATGTCCCAATTTGCAGACACTTTCCTTGGCTAGAAGGTAGTCTGTGCTCACAGATATTTTTCTATAATGTCATAGCAACACCGCCTCAGATCCTAGACTTAAAAAAATGCAGTCCCAAGTCCTGCAAAGATCTACATAGCTGTATAATCTTGCCATGAGATTAAAATGTGCTAGGCTAAGGGCATGAAGCTAAATCTTAATGAGCTGTTCCAAATCAGAGCACAAGAGTGCTTCTATATATTCAAAAGAAAAAAAAATAAATTCTATGACAGTGTAAGGGCATTCTTATCTCCAGAATCTAGATGAGCCTGAGAAAAAAGGAATGAAACAGAA
Source organism: Neopelma chrysocephalum (assembly GCF_003984885.1). Classification (NCBI taxonomy): domain Eukaryota; kingdom Metazoa; phylum Chordata; class Aves; order Passeriformes; family Pipridae; genus Neopelma; species Neopelma chrysocephalum. Next base: position 27,851,448 of record NW_020897695.1, read on the forward strand.
AAAAAATATTTTCTTAGAAGACCTGTTATCCAAGTGCAAACCAAAAGATTTAGCTCTCTGAAACAGTTGTTTCCACATGGTTCAGACCTGAGAAAAACCAAGTCAGTCAGTGGGCAATCCATAAAGCAAGAACAGAAGGCTGCTGAATTACTTCACTTTGATCCAGGTTACAGAAAGTCCTGGAAGACTTGGCATTTTAAGTCTCAAAGTTGATGAGTGTTGTGTTTTAACCCCAAATGACAACTAGTGTCTCACAGTCACTTGCTCACTACCCACATGGCGGGATGGGGGAGAGAACTGGAAGAGTAAAAGTGAGGAAACTCCTGCATTGAGATAAAGAAACTTTAATAGGTGAACCAAAGGCTGCACACACAAGCAGAGTAAACAAGAATTAATTCACTGCTTCCCATGGATGGGCAGGTGTTCAGCCATCCCTGGGAAAGCAGGGCTTCATCGCGCAGAGTGGTGGCTTGGCAAGACAAACACCATCACTGTGAGCATCCTACTTCCTCCTTCTTCTCTCAGTTTTATATACTGTAATGATGCCCTATGGTATGGGATATCCCTTTGGTCATTTGGGATCTGCTGTCCTGGCTGTGTCCCATCCCAGCTCCTTACACACACCCAGCCTCCTCACTGGAGGAGAAGTAGAAGCAGGAAAGGCCTTAGCGCTGTGTAAGTGCTGCTCAACAATAATGATACTCCCCCTGTGTTATCAACACAGTTTCTAGCACACAGCCAGAAACCAGCTACTATGGAGAAAATTATTGGTTTCACACTCAAAACCAGCACAATGAGCACTTAAAGTGCTTTCTTTTTCAATCGGTTCTCAGGTATTTTAGCAAACTAGATTTTACAGTATCATCTTTAGGTCTTTCAACATATTTAGGAAAATATGCCAAATGTCTGCATCATAAGATAACCATGTGTCTAGGGCTCCCTGTGGAGGAACGGCTTTGATGTACTATGGATGAAGGAGAACTCTCAAACGAGCACTTCAAGAGCCCAGACCTCTTACTTTTCTCTGGAGCTTTAATTTAACAAATACAAAACTGACTCCCTTCCTGATTTCCTACATTGTGATATAAGTCATTCATTCCCTTTCCCAAATGTGTGTATATAAACTTCTTTCTGGACTCTCCCATCCAGCCCTGCAATGAGTTGTTGAGTACAGGAGGCAGCTTGGGGAAGTGGAGTCAGGCCACAAGGAGATGGTGTGGATGGGTTGGTTTTGCAAGATTACAGTGTCCTTGAGTGATATGATATGGAGCCCCCCAAGGCTGGTGCCTTTGTCTGGGGATACTCTGTTCCTCCAGAGCTGGGATAAGACATACGAATCACAAGGTTTTTTGCAAGTGAAGGTGGTAGCTCTGTGCACTTTGCGTTTTATTGTCTCATGGTCTGCTTTTTATTCCTGACTAATGCAGAGTGGTCTAAACCCCTAGAAACTGGCTATAGGTTAGGTAAGGGCTGTCTTGTGAGTAGGAAGGCTCCCTTTTTCCCATGGAAGTGCTGGGTGAAGAGAAGCTGCATTTCATTACTGCCTTTGTCAGATGGCAGGCTGTGCTCACAGGTTGGGATCTCTCATGACAATTCATACACAGGGTTTAAATCATTGTCATGTTCATAATTTGATTGCTAGTATAGCCTGGACTGGTGGCTTCATGTATTATCTCTGAAGTGATAATGTTCAGGCATTATTAGGTTCTGTTACAGCCTCTTTGAACCCTCAATAAACTGCTCTTGTACAGGCTGTAATCTGGCATTATTGCAGGCTTCACTACAGGAAAAAAGCACTTTTGCTGGATACTGTGTTGTCTCAAGGCTGAGCTTCCAAACTGCTTTTTTAATTTCAGTGTGGCACCATGCCCCCATGTTACCTGGAAAATGCAAACACGTAGGTGTTCCCACACCTTGTGTGTGTGTATATCTGTCCCCGGGCAGAGGCACCTCACTAGATGGCAGCAGCACCCCAGCTTTATGAAGTAGCCTCTGGGCATCCTTACCCTCCCCCAGACTGCTCCTGTCTACAGCAGCAAGGAAAAAAAAAGGAAAAAATAAAAAAAAAAAAAGAAAGAAAAATCCAATACAATCCAATACAATCCTTCTGCTGTACAGAGCTTGAACAGAAAAGCTGTGATATGCTGAATTCATATCACATATCTTCATCATATCTCTCTGTTATGCGCATATATATATACACACACATATATGTATCCATGTGTGAATGTAAATATATATATACACATGGATGTGTGTGTATGTGTGTATGTTTATGTCTAGGCTTTTCTTATAATTAGGAAGCTTACAGCTGAGACTGACTCCCCTAGAGTCATAGGAAAGGGAGAGTCAGAGCTGGGACGGGCTATCTTTTGGCTTGCCATCTCCCCAGTGGTGTCCCCCAGTGTCCTTTGTCATAGACTTCTGCACTGCAGTGCAGTCAGGTATGGCTGACTCTCACACAAATCTGAAGGAAGCAGTCAGCCAGGAATGGGCCTTGTTGCCTGCTCTGCTGATGACACCATGTGGTAGCAACACTTGATAAAGGAAAACAGCTGCTTTTTTAGAAGATGCTAAAATTTGGTGGTGATTTTCTTTCTCAGAAACCCCCCAGCCAGTTTCCTGGACTGGTTCACAGGCTGTCACAGCTGCAGCCAATTTCTTCTGTTATAGGATGGCTCAGCTAGTTAATAAATATCATGCCATACATTTCATTGAGCTCAGGATTAAATGTCACATCAGTGTAAGAGAATGTCACTTTTCCTGACAGCTGCTGGCCATGTCCTCATCCTCTCTGTGGGCAGTCACATATGCTAAGTGTGATGCCCTGAACCTTCTGCAGCAGATAGGCGCAGGAGTGCATGTATCAGGGAAAACACAGAGGTGTGAAAGAAAAGTGTTCTTGGGTTTGCTTGGCTGGGGCAGTGCAAGGGCTGGAGGTTGAATATGGCAGGAAGGAAAGAGAGAAAAAGAACTTCTCTAAATGAGTCTGTTGGCCTCTCTCATTCAACATAGATAAAAATATACTTTGGACAGGGAGTATGAAAAATAGTTTCAGCTCTCAGGGTTGCATGTAGCCTTCTGCATGTGTGCCTGTAAGTCTAAGGAGTTTGGGTGAGCGCTACCAAGTTTTGGAAAAAGCTACACCTGAAATTTGAAAACAGAAACTTTTGGTGACTACAGTCGTTACCTATGTGTTATGAAGGGTATTTGAAGCTAAGGAGGTATAGTGCTGGGCCAGTGAATCAGGGTTGTTTTCCATCTGTAACCTGTCACCAAGCTATCCAAGATCTGCTAATCTTGCTTGTGTGAAGCATGAGAGAAAGTAGAAAAGGGCAATAGCCTGGAAAGTACCACTCTTGACAGACAACACCCATATGGGTAAACACAAATGAAGAAATTGTGGAGGCTTTGGAGCACAGCATGGCCTCTTTTAGAATAAAGAAAGATCCTTTGGGACACTCTTGCTCGGCGCGGTCCCTTGTCTGTATGAGGCTGAGGTTGCTGCGCTGAGGGATGAGGCTCCCTCGGTGCCCTTGGTGCTGCTGCCTGCACTGTCCTGCTGCTTGGCAGCAATACCCAGCAGCTGCATCAGGGAATTGTTTCCCCAGTGCCCCTCAGAGTTTATATTTGGCTTGGACTAATTCTTACTTTTTAACTTGGTAGCTGCAGTAGTGACAATGCACTTTTATTTGACTGGGTACAGGCATACAGAAGTAGAAAGCCTTTTTTTTGTGATGTAAAGGTGTTGTATGTATCTTGCCCACACCACTAATCTCCAAGTTCTCTACTAGACTGTTCAAATGAACATAACTTGTGTCCACAGAAGACTAGGTGCACTGGTGTCAGTGCTTATTTACAGGTCAGAACTAAAGAACTGCATTCGTGCTTTTTCACCATGTTTTAGAAACTTAAATATGCTTTACATACCACTCTCTGTCCATGGGTTCTGTCTCTACTGAAAGCATAAGTAATAGTGAAACAGTAGTGGTATTACAGCTAGAACTGTGCTTGCATTTCTATGGCATCACATTTTAGCTGAGGTGAAGAAAGTCAAGTTTCTGGAAACACTGATTACAATTTTTAAGATCAATTCCAAATTAGCATAGTTTGTGAGGTTTTTCAATATCTGTGTTCACTTATGGTTTAAAAGTAGTATAATATTGATTATGACTTAAAATTTCTCTTTGACTAAAATGTCTATAATATCTGAGATATTTTCAGATTCTCTGACAATGAGATTGATTGTGTGTGATCCTTTGGTGTGAGCAGGTTGTACAAGTTTGTTTAAAGTATGCTAGTTGAATATAGCATACTTTAAACATACTTTCTAATTTAAGGTCGGGAAAAATTCCTGTCTTTGATATAGTGTAACAGCAGGTCAGGATTGTTGTCCATGATGCAAGGCAAAACGTCCCTGTCCGGGACAACAATTAGCTTAAGATCTAGGCTGATAATTATGTCATGTTTTATCACGACTTTATGATTCAATATCCACCTGATGTACTGGTTACTATCAACAGGTGCCCTTGTATCACACAATGAAAACCCCTCTTCTCTTTACAGGAAGCAGAGCCTAGAAGACTCAGTTATTGTATTTGCACTTATTGAAAGATCATGCTTATAGAGGATGGTTAAGCACTTGCTAAAACATCCAAAAATCTGAAAAAAGTACAGGTCACTTAATCTTGGGGACATCATCTTCCCTACCTAGAAGTATTTTTTGGTTATCCAGTATTGTCCTGAGTGTTTGTAGAAGTTTAAGGGCTGTCTACTGCCCTTCAATTAATCCATATGATATTTTACCAGCTGAGGCAGTGTTTCTTGTCATGATTAGACAAAACAGTCTGTGATGTATAAGACTGCATGGTTACTCTCACAGTTTCACACGACAAAGAAGCTGGGACACATGTTGTGTGTTGATAGGCACTGGAAAAAGCAGAGAAGTCTCTCCTGGCAACTTGTGCTGCTGATATGAAAATGGTAAGGAATCCTGGAAACTTTCCCAAAACTTCTTGTTTATAGATTGTGACAACGTGGGGATTCCTTTAGTCCTGGGCTGTGTCTCTGTCACTTGTCCTTTGCCAGAAGGCACTGGTTAGTGTCTCACCAGAATGACTCTTTCCATGTCTTGGCCCTTGATGGTTTTATCCTTCAAAAGACTTTAGCAGGTTGGTGAGAAACACATCCCAGCTGCTAAGACACTCCAAATTCATCTTGGTTTCTCAGCACCAAACGGATTTTTCTGTAACAGTGCATTATTAATACTTTTTTTGGCATTTCTGGGAAAGAAAGGTGCCTTGTGCTCATGGCATTCTTTGAAATCTTCCTCAAAAGAGTAAAAATTTTGTTTGTTTCTTTCTTTCTTTTGTTGGCTTTGTTTTTTTGTGGGTTTTTTTGTGTTTTGTTTTGTTTTAAAAAAAGGATACATCAAGTACATCAAAGGAGTAAGCTCGTGATTCTAAGGAAACTCAGCTATAAGTGAACACTACTGAGAACAGGAATATGAAGACTCAGCAAGTGTGCCATGAATCTCCTGCTCCTGCTGGCTCTGAGCAGTCCTTCATGGCATCTCTCAGCTGCAGAAGATGAAGGCACACCATAGCACTGCTGGTCTCCAGGGCTGCCCTTAGGAGCATGCTGCTTTGAGGCATGGCCCCACCCCACTGTAGGATTTTGGGGACACCTCTGCTTCAAATGTGCTCTCTCAGATGCATGACACTAGTTTGAAAGCTAAAAGCCAAATTCCCCTAGAATCATGTTGCTTAGATTTGAGAGCTTGCTGGAGATACATTTTTTTAAGATGGCTCGTGTTCTTCTTTCTCTCAGCCCCATGAAGGATGTCGTCTGAGACCTGCTAATCTCGCAAGGAGGAGGGCATGGAAGTGGGGCTCAGAGATGCAGGTGGCATCACAAGCTCACAGGAAGCCATAGGCAATTTGGGAAAAAAAACAGGAGGACCTCGAAGTCCCAGTAGGCAATCATAGTTATATAAAGACAAACAAAACAGAACATTAAAATGGAGGGTCAGGGTTTACTTAGGAAGGACTGACTGACAGAAATGAAGGAAATGAGGTGTGAATAAAAGGATGCCTATACCAAAAGAGTCCAAGAGGTGAGGAAAAATAGTCCTCTTGATAGCCTCAATGTCATGACAAAAAGAGAAAACAGGGATGTTTTAATGAGTAGTTGTCTACTGTCAATCTATAATAAAACAAGGGAATTTCTATCACAGCAGAATGATCAGATGGATGTGGATTTAATCTAGCAAAGTTATCCAACATCTGACTGTCAATAGGGATCTTTTAACTACCTGTCAGGGACTGACTGCAGCTGAACAGAAGGGGTTGTCCAAAATTTTATCAGACTGTCTTGGAATAAATTTTTTGTATGGATGGAGAACAAACGAATTAATGGGGACCTCTATGAAATTTGATTCTGACAAGAAAATCTTGCAGAGAATGTGAAGGAGAAAGGCAGCAATTAGGAAAGGAGAGTTAAAGAAAGTCAATCCCAATTGAACCAATTTCAAGAAGTTGATGAGTTTGATTTCTGTTAGATTCTGGGAAAACTCTCTAACAATGAAGATGGTTAAGTAAAGAGGTAGAGTGCCAAAGAGAGTGTGAAGTGTTCATTGCTGGGAGTTTTGAGTGGATGAGAAAACTGGGTTAAGGGTCTGGTAATCCTGCATTGGAGCAGAGGTTGCCCACTTGTGGTATCTTCTGTGCCCCCCCTTTGATGATCTGATAATAAAGAGATCAGATAAAGTGGTTAATGAGTTTATATCATAAGTCATATCCTGCTTATGACTAATTACCTATAATGATATTCTGTAGTCCTGTGAATGTAACTATCCGTTTTGTAAAACATTTGGAATCATCAGATTACACAAAAAGCACCATTAGCGTGCAAGTTGCTCCCTCACAATAAACACCATTTAAAAAAGCAGTAAAGTTGCCAATATTTTATCTGATATCCCTAATTTGTTTTTTTTTCCCCACTGTACTCACCAACTGTTGTTTTCAGACCATATTTGATGAGAGAAAAGTCTATATTAATCTATTTGTATTTAAGGAAGGGATAAATCCATGCTAAAGCAGTTGAAGAAAAATGCACAGCATATTAAGTGAACACCACAAAAAGTGGCCCAGAATAGTATGGAAATGCCTGACAAATGTGAGTCTGCCGACATGGAAGAACACTTTTAATGCATTATTTATAGCTATTGCTTTACTACAAGCCATTGAGATCAAGGTCACCCAGTGGACTTCTGGGCAATGGGTCAAGACTTGAGAGGCAATATTGATAACAGCAGCTGACAGTTTCTTGGATACAGCTGGTATTTTTCTAAGCAGCAGCATTTTCTAACTTCTCAGGAACAATGGAAATCTGTTTGCTGTGAAACTGGTCACAACTCATTAATTGTGGTCAGTCCCAGGCTTGGTGTAAGTGCTCTCCCTTCTCCCTGCATCTTCCCTACAAGTAAATGCATCTAATACAACAGTTCTAGGTGGGGGTTTATTTTTTGTTTTTAAGTTTCCCAGACCCCGTTTTTTCCCTCTCCTTGTTTTCTGCCAGTCAAATTTTCTAATATTTCGGAGTCCCAAAGCTGAACACTTTCAGTGTGCTGGGAACAACAATAACAAAATATATGCTGTGACAGAGGAAAATATAAATAGTTTTTGTTACTCTCAACATAAGATTTCTCTGGTTTTAAAGTTGTCTAGTCCCTTTATGACCTGTTCTTCATGATTTTCATGACTTGTGCAGTTTTATTTTGGTGCCATTTTTTGTTGGGTTTGGGGTTTTTTGTTATGTATGGGGTTTGCTTTTTTTACTAATGCTATTAAACATAATTTCTTCTCGGGGTAAGTTGGAAGGAAAAGCCATATTGATGTCTTTAGTCAAATCACATTCTTATTTAGCAATCTAAGTCACATTTCAAGGTGAGCTGTGATATTTTTTCCCTCAAAATGCTTTTGCCTGACAAGGACTCCTGACTATGTAGAACTTTTCCTCAGTCTTCTTGCTCAGAAAGTCCTAATTTCTCTCTGACCTTCTCCCGTTCCTTCAAGTATTGTTTCTTATTGCTTGCCTAGTGCCTTGGTTTACAGTCTAAACCAGTTAGCAAACTGCTGATGGAAGGCTTGATTAGCATTTTATTAAAGTCTTTCTTTTTTTGTCATTTCTTTTCTGTGCTTTTATCTTACAGTTACAATTTCAGTGGCATTAAACTAAACATGTTTGTATGTGCATCTCATATTGGACAATATACCTTCCTTTCCAGAACAATCTGTCAGCTTTTTTAACATAAATAATGATTTTCATTGAGAAAATAAGCAGCAAATCCAGGTGACCTCTTTTCCAAAAGTGACTAATATGTATAGGTAGTGTTAATTTTCTTCTGAGTGACCAGACTGCAAACTAGCTCAACATCAAATAGAAGAAAGAAAAAATCTTGAAAATATATTACCTCTTATAATCCCCATATTTCTTTAAGAGACTTTGGAAAGACTTCATTCAAAGTAACCAATAATCCCTAAGAATAACCAGAGTGAGGTGAAAATTGATGAATTCTCTCTCTACATGCTTTAATCACTTGGAAAAAAATACAAGATTATACAAAGAAAGCTAAAATCTGGGCACTGCATCTGCCAGAGTTACTGAGTTTCCATTAACTGCCAGACATTGTGGCATATTTTGCTCCTAGTGATGGTGGTGTAAATTATTCTTATTGAAATTGAAGGAGTTGCACTGAAATTAATCTGGCATAATCTAGTGCAGACTTCCTCTCCTTCCTTTTCTGAAGCAATTTGGTTCACATAATGTATATACAATAATTAATTTAAACTAAGATGAAATAGCCCATTTATCCTTGAAAAGATTTGGCACTTGAAGACTTCTAGTCCAATTTTCAGGAAGATTTCTGTTTATGTGGAAAAACCAGTTGCAGAAATAAACTAGGGAAGCAGCAAAAAAGGAGAAACTCTACCAACTGTACTTTGAATACTTGTTTTGTAAAAGTTTGATGTGGAAACTTTTTTTTTTGTAATATATGATGCTGAATCCTTTCCTTGTATTAGTTTAAAAAAGAAATTATCTTTGGTACTCCATGATGAAAGACATGCCTTAAGAGACAAAAATGTGACATCTATATAGTCTGTAGGCACTGGTGTGTGTTGTGCTACTCATCAATCAGTGATTTTTTATTGCTGCAAATAAGATCAATATTTGTCACTTGTAAAATGTGGCTTCTAATCCAATATTTACATCGATTTCAATGGCTAGTGGCTACGTGCGTGTCTACTGTTTACTAGGGCAGTGAGGATCTGAGATTGCCTGGCAGGAGTGAAGCATTGATCATTTTGTTGCCACTGGGTTTCACTGGAGATTTAGTGCAGGGCCACTTCAGTGTCACTGATGAGACAAGGGTGAGTGCAGCCATAGATGTTGGGTCCAGGTCCTTGGCTCTGGTCATGAAAGAACGAGACTGGCTCCCACAGACCCTCTTAGGCGTGTTTGCAGCAGTCCCCAGCTTCTATTGTGGGGCCTGTTTGATTTGGCACACTGTAAATGCACAGAGTTGGCCCCAGCTAGACCCAGCAGTAAGGCACACAGGTCAGGTGGAAATACTGCATGCTGGGGTGTGCAAACAGTACTGTTGGTGGCATCAGCCTGGATCCCACGTGCACAGCGATCCCACGAGATCTATACCCTGGTGCACACCCAGCACATCTCTTCACTGTTCTCTCTGCTTAGTGTATGCAATGGGAAGACACCAGCCCTGGTTCTGTGTGGGCATAGCCGACATAGAGCAGTATTATATCTGTTCTGCTGTGATGCTGCACTAAAACTGCTGTGCTCTCTGCGGAACTCACCTGGCCTGGGAGCAGTTTGGCCATGTTTACGTGCCAATCACACCTGCAAATCTGACCAGGTGAAGGTACCTCTGTAGCTGGGATGTGAGGATCCAGCTGCTAGTAAGCAGGACTTAATTGCAGGTCCTCATCTGCTAAAATATAAATGTCCAATCCAGGAACTGCTTAACAAAATATATCTTAAAGTGGCAGGTGAGGTGTAATGATGAGTAATAGCTGACGACATATATGGTCTCAGAGACAAACCCTGGCTTTCCACACACACCTGTTTCAGGAGATTTCATCATCTGACATCAAGGATTGTTCCTGCAGTATTTCTTTCCTGTATCACATAGAAATAAAAGGTCTGTTAAACAGATGGCACTGACCCAAATATTTCTCTTGCTGTCACTTTCACAAGTGATTTCCATCCTAAAATTATGAGACTTGAAACCTTGTGGCAAAGAAAAGGTGAACCTTTTCTGCTGCTTATTTACAACACCAAACAGGAACATATTCCTTTGCTCAGTGTTTAAAACAACCTTGCTCAATTTAATTTTTGCTTTTGATTTTATTCTGATGTTTCTATGAATTTTTCAATTTAATTTGGAAAACCTAGTGATTAGTCAGGACTGTATAGTGAATTTGCTGATTTTTATGAGAAGTATTAAATGTTCCTTTACCATTTGCAAGATGGTGCTTCTTCTTTTTCCTGCCCACCATGAGCTTGCCAAGTATCTCTTCTAAACACTATGAGGGAAAAACACTCCGGCTAATTTTCAGTTTCTTTTGCTTTAATGGATTTTACACAGTTTGCTGGATATACCAACTTTTTCATAATCAAGTATTTCTTAAAAAAAATCACATATATAAAAATAAATCCAAGTTATCTACTAAAACCTGAAAATGAATTAATATATCAAAGCTAAAAGCATAAGGTTTACTTTCCAAACTCTCTGGAGCCATGCTCAGCTGTGTGCTGCTGTGTGGAAGAAGACTCAGCGTTAAATTGCTTTTATGCCTCTCTAATCCCAGGGCCAACTGGGAACTGTGTTGGTCCCTGGCCACTTTGCAGTAATCTCTGAGCCTTACTGTTACTTATGACTCCCAGAAGGTTAATGTAGAGAGATGTAGTATTACTAAGGTGTGGACTCTCTCTGGCTACAGTTACTTCCCCCTGGTAATGCCTCTTGCAGTAAAGACTAAAAGAAAAATTTTATGTTGCTTGAAGTCACACATGTGCAAGGTGAGGGGTTCTCCAGCTGAGATGGATACCTTGAGCTCCTGGCGAAGCACAGAGTGTCTGGGACAGGGGGATTGAGGTTAACGACCTGTGGCACAGCTATGTGTATTAACTAAACATGAAAAGCGTTATTAGACTCATGTTTTGCATGGGAGACCTTGGTGGGAATTCCGGATAGGAACTAGGTCTTGCAGGAAGTTGGTAAGTGAATGCTACCAGAAAGAGCGGCATAGTGGCTGATGGATGCTGAAGTGTGTCACTGAAATATGCAGGTAGAGTGACTGCAACTCCAGGAGACGATCTTGAGGACAGGTTGTCGTTTGAGCATGCAACATTGTGGAGTCATTCCTTCTTTCCCTTTTTTAAGATTCACCTTCCATCATCTTTGCTTCATTGTATTTCAAATACTCTTGTTACACCAACATATTTAAAAGAGGTGAAAATCATAAACTTGACAAAGGGGAAGGGCAGTTAAGTCTAGACTAAGTGTTCGATCACAAAACAGAGCTCAGTTTTATAGTCCAAATTTAATGTAGCCTTACTGGTCTACCTATAATCAGGGGACATGATTCATTCCTATGTCAAGGCAGATTACAGTTGCTATACTGTATGTTCTTATGTGCTTTGTCCTCTCTATATGCAAATAACTTGAATGATGGTATTTCCATCTATACACCCTAGAGACCATTCTGTGGGCCGATACACTACATTATTAAAGCATATATTTTCGTTACTAACTGTGCATGAAATTTACTTCCTTTCTTTTATTTATTTATTTATTTTTGTTGTTGAAATCATCTTGTCTGGGAGCTGCTTTATGCTGATGACGCTGCCCTTGTTGCCCACAAAGAAGTAGCTCTGCAGCATTTAACTTCTTACTTTGCAGACACTGCTGAGCTTTTTGGGTTGGAAGTCAGCTTAAAGAAGACAGAAGTTCTCTATCAACCTGCACCTCAGGAAGTCTTCCATCATCCCCATATCACCATTGGCCAATCAGAGCTCAATTCAGTCCAGCAGTTTAATTACCTAGGTAGCATCATCTCCTTGGATGGTAAGATTGACGGAGAGATAGATAACAGGTTAGGAAAGGCATATAGTGCTTTCGGAAAACTCCATAAAAGAGTTTGGCGAAATAAACACTTGAAGAAAAATACAAAGATCAGTGTTTACAGAGCCATTGTGCTGTCTACTCTCTTATACGGATCCGAATCATGGGTCATCTACCACCACCACCTCTTAGAACGCTTCCATCAACGCTGTCTCCGCACAACCCTAAACATCCATTGGTCAGATTATGTGACTAATACATCTGTTCTAGAACAAACAGCAGTATTGAGGCCATGTTGCTGAGAACACAGCTGTGTTGGGCAGGACACGTCTCAAGGATGAAGGACTACCACCTCCCTAAGATCTTGCTTTACGGTGAACTTGCCACCAGCTGCCGCATGAAAGGAGCCCTGAAGAGAAGATACAAGGACTCCCTGAAGCAACATCTCAGCCTTGGTCATATTGATCAACATAACTGGTCTACTCTGGCCTCCAATCGGGAGATCTGGAGACACACTATCTATAACTCTGCTGATGCTTTTGAGAAAGCACGCAGGATCACTCTCGAGGAGAAAAGACAACGCAGAAAGAATTGTGCCTTGCAGAATATTCCACCTAAGGAGTCCTTTTGCTGTGCCTTTTGCAACAGGACTTGTCTGTCTCGTATTGACCTTTTTAGCCACCACCGCACTTGTAACAAATGTGGGTAGAGACATTCCCAAATCTTCGTTTGCGAAGCCTAGCCATAATGATGGTGTTGTAGCAATCTCAAAAGCTTTTCCTCTCTTTGTGATTATTCTTGGATACTTTGTCACATATAGTTGCTATGGCAGGAAAGAGATCATTTTAGGAGTGGATTTCCTGTACTAACAGATTGGACATATATTTCCTATGTTTGTGATGAAACAGCTAATGACCTGATAAAGTGTGTTCTATTCCTTACTCATATTGTACCTTTTATATTTAATTTTAAAACTGTTGATGTCTTTCCCACCAACCATGTTCCTCTTGCAGTTCTTATAACTCTAAGGAATCCTGCAGATGAAGATATTGTTCCCTACCATGCTTTGAAGCAAGAGACCTCTTGTGCAAATAGCAGTGGGAACGCAAGGAAAAGTAGCCATGGCTTTCATTTACTGTGTCTGAGCTCTGATACTTAGCACTGTAAGTCCAAGTACAAAACTTTTACCTCACTGCTCATTAAAGGTGTGACGTCTGATGATACTAACCATGAGCTGGTTCTCTCAACAGTAAATTGTTGACAAGTCTGGGTGGTGTGCGTTTTTAAACACGGAAGAGACTGGCTGCAGATAAATATATGCAGAGAACTTCAAAGTAACAAGTTCTTAGAAATGACAAATTGCATCCCCTTGGAGAGTGGTTTCAACTGGAATGAGACTAACCGGCAGATGATTTAGCTTCAGCCTGTGTGTGTGTTTGTGTTGGGCTTGGGTTGAGGGGAGAAGAATATCCTTTGCAAGCAGATGGACTCTTTGCAATGGAGAAGTGCTGTGGCTGCAGTAATTTTATCTGCTGGAGCTTCAGAGGAACAAAGCAGGGAACAGGAAGTACTCTTTGGTACATTTTCCATCAACAATTTCAGGTGTAGAATAATGGGATCAATCCAGAGGCCAGGGACTAAACTCCAGCTAAAAGCAAACGCAGCTTCTTGCTTTGACTATTATGGTAAGAGTTAAGTTTAAGCTAACTAAAGAGTGGATGTTTGAGCAGTGGCTGACATGATTGACAGGATAGTTGTAAAGTCAGGATCATCTGAAAGTGGAAATGACAGAGAAAAGAAGCTCGTGAAGGGTGCAAGGAATGAACAGCTGTGGTAAAAACAGCTTCAGGGTGCAGTGTTTGCAGTAGCATTCTGAAGAGAGGTCAGCTGTGCCAGATTACAGTGTTCAAGGTTTCATTTTTCAAGGAGTACGGAAAGTGGATGTGGTGTTAGGGGAGTTTCACCTCTGCAGTTGCATGGGAGAAAAAAAAAATCTAGATGTATAGCACTGGGACTCAGACTACAATAATAAGTTTGAGACTGGACAGGCTGTTGTCAAAAGGGACACCATGTTCCTCTCAATTCCATTAGTTTCCATGGAGCCATGCTGCCAGCAGGATTAGGGCACTGATCCAGCTTAAACCTCACCCAGAAAAATTGAGTTACGCTTTTTGTGGCAGCTCACACTTAGGCTGGCCTAAAATGATGGAGACTGCCAGCTCAGACTGCTCTCCAAAGCTGATGTCCATATTGTGAACCTGAGTGACAAGCAGAATAATGGCATTGTCTACACAGATTGAGAAACCAGGCTGGGGAGGGGGAATCACGGTTTTGTTTTAACCTCTCTGAACTTCAGCTGACAGCTAAACACCCATGACGAGATGTCAGAGAGACAGACCCAGATTTTAGCCCATAAAGAAGGAGACAAGTCTGGAGCAGAGAGAGATGTCTATAGGTCATCAGGCTAGCAAGAGCAGATGAATTTGGATTGGTGTATAAAATTACCTGTGTTTTTTCCTACCTTTATCAGAATTCTTTCCAGTATGTCAGTTGATATATTTCTGTTAGAGAATGGCTTCACACTCACCATATTGCAGCAGATTGATCTTCATCAAGATCGTGACGTGATGTCCTGTATCTGAAGATCAAAACTGTGCTGGCCCCTCCTCTGAGTTTGGAGTATTGTAAATTCATGCTCTTTTCCATGCTTCTACTCTGTGTTTCTACTTCTAAGAAATTAGCTGATCATTTTTCAGGGTATGTTTTTTAATTTCTCCAGGGGCTCTGAATAATATCTTGTTATCCTTGCACTGTATGCAGTGCTTCTCGTGGTACAAGTGAAATGAGATTTGTAGAACCTCATTGTATGTACACCTTGTGAAACAACCACATAACCTGAATAAACATAGAAGATAAAATGTTCCTTTTCAGCAGTCATGATCATCTGAGTATTTCAGATTATATAATTTGCTGTTTATCCTGTGTGGCCTTTTCTAGTCTCTCTTTCCTTCCCACATATACCTTGAGATACTGTAAGCAGTTAGTTCCTATTACCTTGGAGGTAAAAAACCTCATAGATTTTTGTATAGAAGTTGTGAGGTCTCAAAGACTTGTTTAAAACGATGTTGTCAGTATTGTACAGTGATTTAAATGTCTTACAATACATTTACAGGACACGACAGTTATATTATTAAGCATCACAGATTACTGCAAACATAGACACTATACTACATTAAAAAATTGTCCTTTTACATAAATGGCTTAGACAAGCTCTGAAAACATGTTTAATAAAATGAGTAGCCTTTATCATTGAATAAAGGAAATTTTGTTGACTGTTGATAAGTTATAACTATTTAAAAAACCATTCAAAATAAATTAAGCCATTCATGGATGTACAATGAACAATTTATTAGAGTATTAGTAAAGTGCTCTGCATTTGAGAGGGTGTTTTTTCTAATGAAATTTGAATTTGTAATCTATTATGAAATTTCCATCATATTTTAAAAATTATTTGGAATAAAGCAACCTTGAAATTTGTATATTAATTTGTTCATACTTGAATGTGTTAGAAACAAATAGAGCCACTTGGAAATAGTGTATATGTTTGCATACACATATGTATATGCAAATATGAAAAGTTTACTGAAAATACTTTTCATTTTTGCATATATATGTATAAAATATGAAAATTTAAGGAGGATATGATATGCTAGGGGAAAAATATTTAATAAAATATTCCCAAGCTTCTCATAAATTTTCGGTTGGGAAAACTACTGTATTTTACTCCACTAGAATAAGATAGTGTTATTTTATGGAATAAAATAAACTGAAATTTTATAGAATAAAATACTCCCTGAAATAAAATATTGGAAGTAGAGGAGTTATTTTTCTAATACACCGGAAGAAAGGTTAAAAGGTCCTTAAATTGACTGTCTTCTCCCTAGACAAACCGAGGAGCGAGAAACACAAGGGGAAAGAATTGTAAAAGTGAGAGAAAACTTTTTCATCTTAATTACAAAAAGTTTCCATTTTGATTAAGCCCATTTTTCAGTTGAGACTCTTTTACTAGGAGGAATTTTAACTGAAGTTGCAAATAATGGATAGCCATCTTTCCAGAATATTAGGTTAACCCTCTGCTGTTTATTAATAGATGGAATTGAAAAATGATAAATCATTTGTCTTTCTTGATATAATTGTATCTATTTAAGGTATTTATTAGTGTTTCCAGGAAGAAATCAGAGGTGGATTGGTTTTGGAGTAAATTGTTTTGTGTAGACTGATGAAAAAGAATGTTTCAGTGGGAGCGGAAGTGGTGGTTTATGTGATGACTGTCATCTGCAGCCACACAGAGGAGCACAGAGGCACAAGGGCAGGTGGGAAAACACGAAAAACACCCTGTCCCAGCCACTTCTAGGGCTGTCCTAGGGGAGCCTTCAAATTCATGGCAAAGATGAGTATGTGGACAGGACTCATTGGGATGCAGGGAAAAGCCTTTTGTGATTACACAAAAGTTTTTATGGGTTCTTTAGGGTAGTCACCAAAGGGGGGGAAAGGGAGGGATTGAAATGGAGGAATATGGGAATAGCCTGGCCATCCAGAGTGGGACAGGGAAGGGGCTGCTGGTGCTCTGTGTGCTTGTGTGAGTGCTGAGTGTGACTGTGATGGTTTGTGTGGCCGGCCATGTGTCTCTGTGTGTGTGTGTATGTGTGTGTGTATGTATCATATATGGGTATTTACCTGTGCCCCTATTGGGAATATGCGCTCAGCTTGGCTGCTGGATGGACCTGGGGGCATGTAGTTGTGACAGCCTTGCCTCGATTGGTCTGCTGGGTTTGGTATTCCCTGCACACTGAGTATGCTGAAGAAATCACCATATACCTATCATACAATGCTCTCAGTCAAACTTGCAAGGTTCACTTACTATTGAACATACTGTAATACTTTTTGTGTAAGTGTTCATTGACAGTGACAAAGTCCTGGTGTGTTAACTTAGCTGAAGAAGCTGGCAGAGTTCTTATCATAAGCATATTAGTATTGCTCAATATATTTTACTGATATATGTATATATAGTATAGATATTGTGTATATTGTGTATATTAATATTTTTAACATTTTTTTTTTACATATTGTACTGTGGTTCTTTCTATGTTTCCAAATTGTGAGAAAGTTAATATCCCATCACCTAACTGTACATTTAGCCTCTTTCCCATTCCTTTTTGTGTGGTCTGGAAGTAGAGCAAAGCAATAGTAACTGGCTGAGAGCTTCACTGTTTTAGGGAGATCTGAGGGTGAGTGCTTCCTCTGTGGAAGGAATGCTGCTCTTTTGCCCTCCTGACATACAAATAAGGTGCGTGTTTGCAAGCAGAGCAGACTGAGACAGAATGCCCTTCATTAAATTTATTTATACTCTTCCAGAGATGCATACCTCTGCAGAGCACTAGGGTAGACTGAGCAACCTCCATGCCTTAATTACATTCAGAGTTTTCCAATGCAAATCATAGTGGGATTGTGTAGAGCAGGTGGAATCCAGTTTTTGCTATCAGTTCTTCATATTTTTGGGTCTCACACTGCTAAAGTGCCCCAGGAGCACTCAGAAACTGGATCTCTGGATGTATGATATTTTTGGCCAACATAGACAAAATCTGAGGAAAAAGGTAAGATGAACAGGAGTCTGGAGCACAACAGTTTGCCTGCCTACTCCTAACCTTGCCTACTGGCAGCTCAGCTAATCTGTCCCTGCCTCTGTTTTACAATCCAAATTACATGGACTAAATACTCCAGGATCCTCATCTCCTGCAGTGTATGTCATCAAGTGTTGCAGAGAAGTGACTTTGTGCTGCCCTATATAGGTAAACTTAAATTGCATATGCAGAAAAGGAGGATAATACCTTAGAACTGACCTTGGGAATTGCTTTTTTTTAGTTTTGTTTTGCTCTGCTTGCTTTTTATTCTATGCAGGTTCTGGGAGACAAAGGCAGCTCTCTGTTTTTAATTACTGTAAGTAGCTTGTGAGTAGCTGGGACAGCTTTTTATGCAACCTGATTTGAATGTATTCCAGGCTGAAGATAGACACCTATTTTAAAGGCACCGCATGCTCATCGTGGCCTCCTGCCAATCAAGCAGTTGTCACTTGCTAGACAGTCCTAAACAACTTCTGCTCCTTCCTCAATTCGCTGTCTGTCTGACTGATGGAAACGGCAGGGCTTCTCCCTTCCCCCTCCCCTTTCTTTTCCCCTGAACCAGTGTCACCACATGGCAGGAGAATTCAGCCACTGCTGCTGAGAACAAGGCACTGTTTGTCCTGCTGGCCCCAGGACTTGGATAAGGAGCCCCAAAACAGAACAGGGTAGGTTATCAGTGTAATTCCCCAAGAATCCTCTCCTTTCCGCAGCAACTTGGGGTGGATATGGAGGTGAATAGGGTTTAGTTGGTTTTATTTTGCTTTTTGAACTTCTCAAGCTCACTCAAGACTGAAAAAAATGAAATCCAGATCTGTTTTTTTCTGAACTCTGCCTAGCCAGATTATGTATAGATTGTGTCAGTATTGCGGTCTGGCCCTGTAACAATAACACTCAGAGACCTAGTCTGAAGCAAAGCTAACATGATAAGTCCATGGAAATATTTATTTTTCTGTTTTATCTCCACAACACAATTATGGGTAAGCTTTGCTACTATATCAGATCAGCAGCAAAGCAACCAATGTACCTCAGCAACCCTACAGAGGACTCAATTGAACTTCTGGGGTTTCAGTATCTTTTACTCTATTTCTTCCCTTACCTCTTGTTGGACTCCTTGCTTGCTTGCTGGGCTATAGGCTCCAAGGATTTTGAAGAACATCAGAGAATCAGAGAATCACAGAATGGCTTGGGTTGGAAGAGGACCTTGAGGACCATCAAGTTCTAATCCTCCTACCATGGGCAGAGCCACCTTCCACTAGATCGGGTTGCTCCGAGCCCTGTCCAATCTGTCCTTGAACACATTCTCTCTGGACTAATGAAAATATTCCAACTTCTGGTTCCTGATTTTGAGACCTTGATTCTTTGGAGTCCTTTATGGTTTTATATACATTTTTAAGTCTTCTTTTTAGCCAGTGACTTTGTCTTAATTCATTTAAAATTTGACTGCTGGCCATCTGGGGTAAAAGCGTATATGGGTATCAATCCTGCAATTGATGGTTCTGTATTATTTGTGATTTCTAGAATTTTTCCATCTAAGTTTTCAGGCAAGTTTTGCATTGCCAGCTTTACTAAGCTTTTGACCCTGTGATGAATAAAAAAAAAAATCTTAATTCTGAGCATTATGATTCTTTATTGTATCCTTAATAATGTTAAATGTAAAAGTCTTTTTTCCCTTGGAAATGGAAGTCTTCCCTAACTGACCATCATTTCAGAGACTTAGAGTGCAAGGTATGATTTCCAGTCTCTTTGTTCTTTCTTTGCTTGGCTTAGATGAGATTCATCACTGCTATTAATTAATTAATAAGGAGAAAAAGAAAGGAAAACAAAGATTTCCCTCTGTGTCTCTTCTCTTTAAAACAAAACTGCTGCACATTTTGTTTCGGACTGAAACTCTGTTTGGCAGAGTTCAAACTGCTGAAGGAGACTGTTCTCGGTATGAAACAATTTTATCCCACATCCCTTTTCTTGTTTACTCTTTCTCGTTTTAGATATTGCCTATGGCTTTTCCTAGAACTTTATTTGAAGAATGCTATAGTTTTTATTTAAATAACTGTCACCCATGATGACTCACTGCCTGTCAACAACGTCTTCTCTGTGTCTATGGTGTCCCATGCATGGTATCCAGGTTCTTCATACTCTGGTCTCTGGACAGTTATAGAAATAAAAAATCAGAAAATGCTCTGTTATATTGTTCAGCACATTTTCTTACCAACACGGATATAGGATATTCTGTAGTTTTCCTATATTTCCTGTATAATATCAACTATATGCTTTAATATTTCCATTTGTTTAGTTTGTTTTCTGCTTCATTCTCTACGTTCCAAACACTAAGGCAGTGTACTCTTAACCTTTTCCATTCTTTTACTGGTATTAGTAAAATAGATGTCACCTATAAAAATGTACTCTGTGTCTCTGACCTCCTCTCTTGTTAGGCCGCCCCATGACTATAAGTGTCCCTAATGTGTTCTATGACAGCATGTGTCTAACTAGAGAAATTCTCTCATGCTCAATGTTTATGTAGTTCAAATATATTTAAACATCTATTTGTCTTTCTATCTTTGTCAAATGTTTGCCCTCAGCTTTTTCAATTTTTCCTTGCAAGACAAGTTTTCTAGGCTCTATGCTTTTGTGTTTGTTTTTGGCTTTTTCTCAGAAGTCACAATCTGTCAATGCAAAAGTTAGTTGGAAATTTTCCAGTGAAAAGCTTCTTTGTTTTGCTTTTTATTTGAAAAGTAATTTTTGCAAAATCAGAGACAATTCTCTTGTAGAAGGTATTTGCTTCCCCTGCCCCCAGACATGTTTTAGGGTGGTATGATCTGAATAGACACATTTAGTTTTTGAAACCAAATGGATGCTTCTTGCTTCTGGTTCACTGGCCAAAATATCTGAACTACTCTTAAATATTTTTTGTGGAAGAATTCAGGCACCCAATCACACAGCAGCCCCTTATCTGGTTGAAACATTATGTTAAAAATCCCATAAAAAAAACCCAACCAAACCAACCAAACTCTAACATGATGTATAGTGACCAGTAAGGAATAAAGGAACAATTATCAAGCTAAGATGAATACTGGTAGTATTGGCTGCCTTTCCCAATCACAGCATTATGCAGCAGGAAGCTTTAGGTGATTCCTAATTCCAAACTCAGCAATGTTTGGAATGACTTGTCATTGCTGCAGGTCAGCAGCAGGTTTGTTCATTACTCTTATTACTGATTTCCCAGAGAGATGAGCTTAATTAAGCTGGCTGCTACCATCACATGAATTTTAAGGCAAACTTCTAATCCGAGCTATTTATTCCATGCACAATTGAACATACTGCCAATACTGCATATAATAATACAAAAATGTTGTTATGATTACTAAGAGTGTGTGCTAAATGACTGAAGACATTTGTCACTTGGTTTCCATAAGGTTTAAAATATGTTGGCTGGGGTTTAGCACCAAAAAAAAGCCTAAAGAAGGGGGAAAAAAAGATGGAATAATTGTTACTAAAATGTCTTACCACTCCTAAACATATCGTATTATGTGAGGGCAACTGGGTGATTGTTCTAATTGAGTCTAGCACCTCTCTCCGGGCACTGTTTTTTGTATTTCCCTTTCTTGCCTGTGTTGGGCTCACTTATATGTATTTACTGCTACATAGGCTATGCTGAGACAAATCAAAGAAAAAGAAAGCTGAGGGATGGAAATTCAAAGCTTTTGGATTAGTAATAACAAATTCTCAATTATCCTGTGATGTGTTTCTTCAGAAATCTCTTTTCATACATAAGGCTCTTTGAGTGACCTCATTATCTCCTGGTATGTAGAAATGTATTTTGCCATTGCATAGCCAACACTAATATATTTATTATTCATCTGATACTAGACCAGGCTTTAAGCTGTGCAATGCTTTCCTCATCACTTCATTGTTTATTTGTTTTAATGAATATCCATGAGCTGGAGCCTGAATGCAGACCTGTTGTTTTACTCATACTTCCAGAAAAGGCTTCAAAAGAAAATGTCTTATATTTTTTCAAGATGCTAAGCTCCTGAATGGAAGTTATTTAAATGACAGTATTATTTATTCTCTTCCAGATATTCATGTACAAAGATACTGTAACACTTAGCAAGATGGAACTCTTTTAACATTATTTTACATCAAGGTGTTAGCACATGACCATGCACCATGAAAATCTTAGTTCATGGTTGCTTCAGTTCACTGTAGAAAATAAATGCATCTGATCATTGCTAGCCTTGTTTATAAATTACCAAATTTGAGACTAATTAATATCTCCAAAAACAGTGCCTTTGAGAAGGACTCAAAAAAAGAACCATTTGAACAGGATGTCCATGTATGATGTTGGAGGTACAAGAGCCAATTGAATCCTTAGAAGCCAAAGCAGGGGAATACTAAAAAGTGAAATGAAATTGTTTTTCCTCTAGCTCATTCTAGTGAAACCTAGAATGGGGCATTTTATACACTGTTCCATAGCCATCCAGTGAAAAACAAAAATGCAGGAAAATAGATAACATAATTTGCCATGGTATACCTAAGTAAATTCAATCTATTGCCTTTGTAGAAGAAAATAAGAAAAAACTAAAAGAATTTATTTTATCATACGCCAAAATACAAAAATGGGAAGAGGATTCTTTAAAAATAGAGGCCTAATCAGTAAATTACAGTATAGCAAGGTATAAAGCTAAAGCAAAGGTGTGACGTCATTAAAAAAAAAAAGCAGGGTACTGTGGCAGTTGACAAAATCGGCCGTTTGCAGAAGTGACTTAGTAATGCTGACTATTTCAGTCTTTCATCCAATCTGCTCTCTAGCCAAAGGCATGAGAACAGATCAGGCTACCAAATGACCCCTTTCTACCAAGATGATCTTTGAATCTGCCTTTTGGTGTAGGTTGGGTCAGGCACCAGGTCCCCATAAGGCTGTTCCTCCCTGCATGGGATCAGCCAGAACTCAACAGGCTCCCTCCCTGCAGAAGGTACTCTCCCTTGGTCAGCAATTTGGCATGGGAAAATTTTGGCTCCTTTCCACCTGAAGGTCTTACTGAAAAATATACGACCACTTTCTTTTTCCATTTCTTGTGCAGTTTGACTGACTTGGGCTCACAATTGGAACCGAGTAAATTGTTTCTGTGTGAGCAGCTGAAGTATCCCGAGTTTGACCTATATTCAGCTACAAACAGCTTAAAATAAAATATTGAGAGAAATCAATGGGAGAATGGAAAAAATCATGCTATATAAGTCAGAACATATTCACCCTCTATGAATTTAAGGCTAATGATAATAGGCTTGCCCATGGGTAAAAACAATAGGCTTTATTTACAGTGTGTTAAGTTTCTGTTACTGTAAGGCTGAAGTGTATACAAGTGTGTAAGTGTGATAAAGCGACATGAGCCAGGCCAAACCTTGATAGGCGTGTGAATTCTGCCAAAATACTTCAGTATGACAACTGGAAAATGTAGAGGATGAGACTGAACTGAGAGAGAAATAAACAATGGTGAAAGTACTGGAGCTGCACTGGCCATGTGCTCTGTAAAACAAAAGCAGCTTGTGTAGGATCTCCCATACTAATGTCCCTGTTGGGTAAAATTCAACTCACTTTGTTAGTGTAAAAAAGACTGTCAAAGACAGTCTTCTATTAAGACAAGAGAGGTAAGAGAGAATAATAGCAATTAATAAAGTGTGCTGAGGCCGACTGGATATTCTTAGGACAATGGTCTCCCTGGCTACATTTTTACTAGTAAATAAAATGGATTGGAGATTGTTCCCTGGCCCTCAGGCTAGAACATGAGCATGACTTGTGCCCAGAAAACTGAAAGTTTGTTCCTAAAATAGGCTGGGAATCCAGGCTGCCTCTTGGCACCGGCCTTGGACTTGGGCTAACCCATGAGCCATCACCATCACTCTTGTATGGGATTTCAATATATCTTCTGATTCTCTTTTGTTTTTTGAGGAGCAGCAGAACAGAGGACCTGCTGTCCCTGGCAGGGCTTCAAGTGAAAGATAAAGCAATTATGTTTTTCCAAAAGGTTCATAGGATATTTAAAAATAATGTTTTCTTAAAAAGAAAAAAGAAAAGTCTGCAGTATCAGGTACAACATGAAATCAACACAGCTTACTGGAAAAAAAGTGATGACATATTGGGTTATTGAGAAACAAACACCTTTTTTTTCACCACAAATAAAGATCATTTTACTTGGCTCTCTGCACCTGAGTGGAAGTGCTGTGAGTGGGCCTTTGAGCCTTGCTGTGTGCTCCTCAGCTCTTTGGTACTTTTTTTCAGTGACATTCCACTGTAAAAAAAGCATAAGCAAATTCTTTATCTGGCACCAGAAACCAAAAACCACCCTCAAAACAGAGGTTCTAATGTAAGCTAGACCACAGAATCAGGCTTGGCTTTTCTTAGGCTGTGTCACTCACTTGCCCCATAGAGATGAGGTATTGCAAGAAATGAAAGCACTTTGATCCCAGCTCAGTCTCAGTTGCCTCTTGGAATATGGGAGCAACACATCAAGTCCCCCCAGGCTGACTCCCAAAATTATTTCCATCTCCCTGTGTGAATGTTGTATTTAAGAAATTATTTCACAAAGATGAGGAGTAACAGAAGTATTTTATCTCATCCAATCATGGTGGGATTTTGGATTGAAATGTCTAAGGGATTTAATATGAAATCTAAATGTACCAGGCCAGTCTGGGGTCTGAAGTGAACTTCTGGAGTTTTTGCTCAGGTGCCTAGGGAGCTCACTAGTCAAAGTGGAGAAATCAATTACTTTCAGGTACTTTCAGGTACTTTCAAAGCTGAGAAGATGTCCAAGAATAGCTTCTCCAAACTCCTTTTCAAAGATTAGACTCCTAGTTTCTGGAGACTCCTAGTTTCAGGTCAAACTGAGGCAGAATTCAATTAAGAACAATCAATCTTCAAATTTTTATTTTTTTAAATTTCTATCTATTCTTATATTCTGCCCTTCAAAAAGAATTATTCAGAATACATGGAAAACAATGAAAGTATTTTTCCAGTAACTAGAAGGAAATGAAGAGACCTGAATGTGGCCAGCAGATATCTTGGAGGCATTATGAAGGGCTCATCATGGCTACGGGAACAGCAAATGTCCAGTGCAGGACACCTTGGTGAGACTGCCACACCTGTTGTCACCATTTTATACTGGGTGGCAGACCGAAGCCCCCTCCTAGGCACTGATTTGGCCCAGAGGATGGACCCCTGGCCTGGGACACATGACACATATGTAGGTCTTGGCTGCACTCTGACAATCAGACTGCAGTGCCTTGTACCCCTCATCCCACTCCTGCCTGACTCCCAAGCCTACTGGTAGATCAGCCAGCTCCAGTGCCACCCGGCCGGGGCAGAGAAGAAAGTCTTGGCTACTGTCTCTGAGTGCTGCTTTGCATATGGCCAACTTTGATAAACAGCCTTCTTTAAAATGGATATATTTAAAAGGCTTCTGCAGTTGTTCAAAAGAGGCAAGATGTTTTGTGTGAAATGAGAGCAGATCGTTTAACGTAGATTTTTATCCACAGTTTAAATGGAGGTTTCAGAAAAATGAAAGAGACACCAATAAATAAGTATTAGTTATTTCACAGAATCACAGAATATGCTGATCTGGAAGAGACCTACAACGGTCATTGAGTCCAACCTTTAGCCCTGCACAGAACCATCCCCAAGAATCACACTATGTCCTTGAGAGTATCATCCAAACACTTCTTGAACTCTGTCAGGCTTGGTGCTGTGACCACTGCCCTGGGGAGCCTGTTCCAGTGCCCAACCACTCTCTGGGTGAAGAACATTTTCCTAATATTCAATCTAAACTTCCCCTGACGCAACTTCAGGCCTTTCCCTCAGGTCCAGTCACTAATCACCGCAGAGAAGAGTTTCTACTGACCTCTGGATATTTCAGTCCTGCTTTGAAAAAATAATAATTATTATTTTTTATGATTTTTTTTCTCAAGTGGCTTTTTACTTAAACAGATGTTTTCATTTGTAAGATGGATTTTTTTTTTATTTTCAACAAAGTGCCAGGCTCTAGTGAAGAGAACATGCAAATCTAAAATCATTTACCTCCCCTTTCTTGCAAACACAAAAATCTTTTGTTCCTAAACAGAAATTAAAGGGGGTAGAGAAGAAATCCCAACCCCCTGACTTGAAAGAAAATGTAGTGATATTTATCAAGCTCTCCCTCTCTTTTCTTAGTATTTAGAAGGCTCAATTATATTTTCTTTTTGATATTAAGGTTGTTAATTATGCAGTTGTCTGTTTATTTTGAATAACTGAAAGATTGTGCCAGAAAAAGGATCAGAGAGTAAAAGAGAGAGGGGGAGAAGGAAAAGATGGAAACTCATTACCTCTTGCAAACCGCTAATCATTGTAAATGGCCACAGAGGCCAGAGGAGACTGCAGAAATTACTATCAAGTGTGAAGGAATAAAAATACCCTAGACTATTTTACTGGGAGGGGAAAAAAAAAGAAAAAAAAAAAAAGGAAAAAAGTAAATAAATCTCCTTGATACTAAAGCAACTAAACTGGAAAGAGTAATAGAAAGGAAGCACAGTAAGGGGTCCTGGCAAGCCCTGTAAGCAAGAAAATAAACAAAGGGAGGTAGGAAATGGGAAAAGAAATAGATTTTATCATTATGTGCAGAATATATTGGCAGAATCCCTCACTATATCAGAGGGTGCTCTTTGTGTTTTGTTAGCAGGGCTCCATGAAACCTTGTTTTTCTGTTTTTCATGTCATTTCCTTGTCCATTCCTACACTCCTTCCTTCTCTGGCTGTGAGCTACAATGAGGACAGCAGCTCTGCTTCCCAAACCCAGCAGCCCCAAGACCCTTAGCTGAGCCAAATGGGCAGACAGCACCACCCTTCTGCCTTGAAGGCGACAGCAGTGACTTTCAGCTCTGGTGTTGACCTCCAGCTCCAACCCTTTGCCCACGGCTGTGCTCTTTAGGGTGGATCAATATGAGGGATTACAAAAGAGGCTTGGCCGGATGCAGATAGAAAGCTCCAGGCACTGAAAGCAATATCAAAGTAGCAGCCTTTGCAGGCCTGGCTTCATGAATTCTTCACAGCCCTGGCCCCAGTGGTCCCTGAGCCATTTAAAGGGTTTATTGCTTGCTCGGCAGCCCAGGCTAAAGCCGTGTTGCTACCAAATGAATTCTGTGCTAAATATTAGCACTGTAGCTAAGAAAGCTCTCCCTCTCCACCTTTACCTCTATCAATATTAAAGAAGATAAAAATAAGTCACCGAGGGGGAATATTGCTCCTGGAGTACAACAGAGGCCTGCTGAATCAGAAGAGCATAATTTAAGAACTTATATTTCAGAAGAAAAAAAAAAGAAGCATCTGTGCAAACAAAAGAAAAATGAGCTTCATTTTGCTAAAGAATAGTTTACAAAAAGAGCCTTAGACAGCAGAAAAACTGTGTCCTGCAGCCTGGGCTCTTTTCCTTGGTATTGTTTATGTCTTTTTATATTTAGAATAAACTTTCATTCAGGACTTTCTTTTGATTGGATTCTGTTTTAGAAACACTAAGGTGATATAAAATAATGCAAACAATGCCTGATGTCCTCAAAAACATAAAAGAAACATTTTCAATATCTAAAAAAACCCCTGAAAATCTACATTAATATTTATGTTAACAATCATCTAAATTTCCAAAGGGGGTTCCTACAGTTCCATATCCAAACCCTCACATGTACAGATATTGTTTATGTGTACCAAAAATTAGAAATAGGCAGTTGTCTGGGCACAGTGGAAAGATATATTAATATTTAGGGTTTATGAAAATGTATTTGAAGAAGGAATTTGTTTATTCGAAAAGAGTGTTACATCTTTTGACATGAAGTTTCATCTCAACTAGTGTCTAACCGTGACTCAGCTTAAGGTAGAAAAGAGTTACACAAGACTGAGCTCAGTCTCTGTTTAGGGTCTTTGTTACCATCCTAATGGTGCCAAACCATGTTGACTGTGGATAATTCTCTGTCTGAAATCCTGGTTGTGCAAAGCACTACTGTGGCCAAACTGAAAATCTCTTTAATTCCTTCCTCCTGCCATCCTGAAAGCAGTTTGATTGCTGTGCCCCTCGTGGTTGGTAGGGCTAGTGCTCAGAGCCTGGGGTGGATGGGTGAGTAGTTTCTTGAGGGTGAGCAGAGTCATTAGTTCTTCAGGGTGTTACTTTGAATGGGTATGCGGGGGATGGGTCCTACATGAGACTAATTTCTTCTGTGAAGAGGTTTCCTAAAGAATTTTTGGTTCTCTAGGACACAGGAATACAGGAAATACACTTATCTTGTCTGTTTAACATGGAAAACTAGGATTTCTAAGTTACAAGGTAGCAGAAGACCTTTCTCCTACCATTCTTTCCCTTTCCCTCTGTTCTGTGCAGTGATGAGCACTTTCCACCACTGACATCACACTGGGCTTTAGCCATGTTCGGCACCTCAGCGTGGTGAAGTTTCTTCAGAGAAAACATGAAAGATGAACACTTACAGAGGGCATTTGTGAGTATCATGTTTTCTGTACATGTGGCAAGCTAAAGTTAAGTAAGCACACATTGTGCATATGTTTTATGTTACCATTTTATAAAATAAAAGGCTCCTGTCTGCTGTTAGCATGTATATGTTACTGGGTACAGGATCTATGTCCAGCACCAGAATATTCCCAATTTTCTTGTGAAATGTGGATGAGAAATATATTGTGTGAACACTTTCTGCATCACCTGGTTTAGCATAATGCTAGTTATAATTGTGATATCTCTTGGGAAAGGGCTAAGAAAAATTAAATGGAGGCATTATTAAAGTAAGGCATTATTAGAGTAAGAGGAGAGCAAAATTTAGATTTGCATGAATTCTCTAGCTTTTGCTTATGGGAAAAGCACATATAACCTACAAATCTGTGCATGTCTGTGATTTGGTGTTACTTTTTCTACCAGAGGCCAGTTGTTCATTATTCTTTCAAGAGCCAGCTGATGTATTTTTATAATAAGAAAGAATCGGAAAGGAGGCAGTTCTGAGGAAGCCCTTACTGGTCAGACCAGGCTCTGCACTACCCCTCCAGGGGCCGTTGGATCTGCATTGCCATTCTAGGACTTGGAGTAAGTGCTTCCATATCAGCTCACATATATGTTGATCTAATGAAAACCATAAGAGGTTCATTTCTCAACTGATGTTTAGGCCAATTTTATCAAATGTTGGACCTGACACTTTCCTTTGGCTGATTTTGCTTTTTCTTAACCCAAACCTACAGAGTGTTCTGCTTATCAAAGCAACAGCACATCAGAAAGCTCCCTGGACATGTACATACCCACATCAGGAATGCTAACAGCATACTTACCTAATCCTGCTGTGCATTTTCTAGCCCACATTTCTTTCCTCTCCCTTCCTTTTTCCTTCTACTTTCTCCCTCTGCTGTCCCTATTATATTTTGTGGTTCAAATGCATCTGAAATGGAACACTTTTTGCCAGTTGAAAGAAACAATAAGGAAATGGAAGTACAAATCCATTGTAATTTTCTTGTTGTTCAACCCTTGATTGTGACTCCATGGCCTGTCATTGTCTTTCCTGGGAAAGGGGGAAAAAATACATATCAGAACATGAGTATATGCCATCAACCCATTGCAAAGGTACAATCGACAGCTTCATTCTGACTTTTGCAGTCTCTTTTTCTTTTTTTTTAACCTGACTGAGCTAACTTAGCTAGTTTTTTGTTTATTGCTGGTACAGATTTACATTTACATCTTGATCTCTCTCCTGCTTCTGCTCTCATGTGACCTATGCACTGGTTATTATGTGCTGAGTAGAGCATCCCAACCAAAGGCCAGGAGCAATGCTTCATGGCAGCAGTGAGCAAGCAAATAGCTCTTGGCAAAATCCTCTGCTCTCCCTATCAGGAAAATGTCAGGTAGCTACAGTCCCAATGGCAGTGATGAATAGGCTGTTTTCCAGTGTGGTGGAAATGAAGTGCCATGGCTTTGTTTTGGAGGGGTGAGACACAGGTCCCGTGCAGCTGATCGTCTCAGAGTCACCAAGCGTATTTAACTGGTAATGTATTAAGATGTAGATGATAAAATATACACCAAGTAGTTCACATTTACTGTTTTATTTTAATAAGCACACAGCTCATTACAGATCACTTTGGATATGACTGATGCTTTCCATGAACTAGTTATTTGACAGTAATCTTTCTTTATTTTACATAACTCAAGTTTCAAGATATTTTTCTAAAATTCTGTTTCCCAGGAGAAGTCCTGCTGAAAAGATGTGCAGCCTTGCCAAAGACCTGCATTATGTAAATTTTAAACTGACAATTCGGCTTCAACATTTCAAATCTAATACCTAATATTCTTAAAAAGAAAGAAAAAAAAAGGCGTAGGTGGTCTTCAAGAAGTTTCCATTCTGGTATGGTGCAGAGAACTACAAAGAAGGAGCGCAACCTTCTTTTAACCCTTCAAGAAAGTAGCCCTTTTCTTTCCAGACTGTAATCTTTCCACCAGTAGTAATACTCTCTGCTATGTTTGCTTTAGAACATGCAGGAGTTGAACACAAATATTATGATAGCAGAAGTGCAATGATGTGTTCCTTGGCCCAGCTAGCCAGATATTTATTTGAAGAGCTTAAGGTAGTGTCAGATGACTGGTGTCCATTCCAGGACTCTCTGCCCACCACATGTATGTAAGGGTGGTGGTAAGTCTCAGCACTGTCAGGTTGCTCATTGTGGTGCCCTGAGACCCAGTGTGACAGTGCTTGAGTCAGTGAAGCGCTGAACTCAGAGTGCAGCAGAGGTCCTGTGCTCCCTGTGCCAATTCCTTATGACACCTCTTCTGTGCAGGATGCTGTAACTGAGGTTGTAATACCAGTTGGAAAACTGTCTTCTATCTTCCTCTCTCCAGAGGGTCCTGTGCATGGACTCTGGTCAGATCCTTACTACCCCCTCATTACATCTCTCTTTAATTTCATATTCAGCCACTCTTGTGCACAGTGTTGTTTTCAACAAGACAGACTAAACTTGGCTCTCTGCACTGTGAAAACCAGTCCTTTTTAGTCATCTGGAGAAACTGAGAAATGCCTGAGCTCTCCCACTCTAACTGGCATGTAGAGAAAGGGAAATTGTGATCTGCTATCAAACTCTTTAATGTCAAAGGACAGTTTAGTGCAGCATCATGAGCTTGCCAGGCAATTGGCCCATGCCTTGGTGGGAAAGGAAAAGGCAAAATATGAACTTGTTCAATTTCCAAGACTCCTTGGGAACCCACTGAATGAGTTGTAAGAGCTCCAGTAAATCTCAATTATTGTTTGTTCTAATTATTCTGATAAACAGTGGAAGATTCAGGGTCCAATGGCAACAAAAGATGGATGGATGGATGAGTCCCAAAAAGATGAAGTGAAACAGGGATAAAATAATGTAGTCATAAAACTACATAATATTACCATCCTATATATAGAATTTTTTCAGCAGCTAGCCAAAGACAAAATGTGTTCTTGATAGACTCCATAGCTTAAAAATTAGAGAAACTCTACAGAAAGGGTTTTGCTGTGGGGAGAATGGGAAGGCTAGGCCTTTTCACCTAATAGTCCTTTAGGTAGCTGGCATTTTGACTGCTTATCAGAAAACAGCTTATGAAAACAGCTGAACCAGAAATTATAGAGTTCAAATACTTCAGTCAAATTCTACAAGCCTTTATCCTGACAGCTTCACTAGAAAACTAAACATCTATCACTTCTATAGGATCTGTTGGTAATGTTTGTTGTTATACTGCTCCATTTTAAAAACAAATATTTAAAAACAAAAACTTTCTAATAGCACCTTCTTTTGAAGATGGTTTCTTCCACACAGTTTTCAAACGCTGACTTCAAGTCAGCCTGGAGATTTTGCCGTGTGTTCAGATGATTTTTAAGAGAAGATGTTTGTTTGCAAGGGAGTAGCACAGTCCTCAGTGGCGTTACTCCAATAGGTTATAACACATCTTTATGAGGTATGATCATACAATGCAGCCCCGGGTGCAATGTGCTGTGCTGCAGTGTGATGCGTATGAGAAGGGTCAAACGCTACAGACCCCATGTTCTTCCTTTTTCCTTTGTTCTCTTTCATACCATAGGACTCTCTATGTCTGTTCCATTTCACCCCCTTTCACTAGTCTAGCAAGCAGTCAGAGAAGATCAGAGCCAATCTGGTTCAAGGACAAATGGAACGTACAGAGAAAAGAAGTGTGGGACTGAAAAGGAGGGAAGAGAGTAAAGGAAAACTAGCTCTTCTTAGTTGGTGAAAAGCAAATATTGGCAGCTTCTGACCTTCTACACCCTGAAATGCTGGGTCAAATCTTCCCAGTCGAAATTGAGCTATGATTCCTGGATTTTGTTGTTGTAATTTGTAAAATTTTGATATATGTCTTCTTCATATTCTGGCAAGACAAACAGTTTTCTGCACCTTTAGAAAATTCAGACCTACCATGCAAGACAGGTTTATGACCCAAATGAAACCAATTGCTGTGTAATACCATTTTATGCCATAAGAATACCAGGATAAAATATGGTACAAGGCACTGATATTATCTCCATCAGCATAGTAGAAGTGTCAGTGGGGGTGGACTTTCTGAAACAAGGAGAACTCAAAGTGAATATTATTCTTTGAAAACACAGTGCAGCGATAGGGTCTGTGAAGGAAAGTGCACAGGGCATCAAAGACATGGATCAAAGTCTTTCTTTGCAATAAAAATAAAGCTTGTATAACTTTGTGGGAGAGGAGTGACCCAAACCTGTTGGATTTTCTATTTTTATTTTATATTCTTGTTTTGCTTTTACCCTTCAGAAAACTCAGTGATTTTCAGAAAAGCAAGACTACAGTATGCTAGTGAAACATAGTAGAGAATTATTCTACTGTGATATTTGCACGTAACCTGGCATGATTGAAAGAAATCATAATTTGTGCTTAACAAACATGTCTTGATCTGCCTTTTACTTTGCAATCTCACCTGAAGAGAACCACAATTTGTGCAAAGTACTTATCAGCATACCTAAAGGAGTTGCGGAGTTGGCTGAGCATGTAAGGACAGTCATTGGTATTCTTTTAGAAAAATGTCACCTTAACTACGAAGTCATGGCTAAAATAGACCTTCTGTGCAGTGAGATTTATCTGTTAGTTGCATCCCACTTATAGATTCGAACATGCTTTGAATTAGTGATAAGCTAAGTATGTGCTTGCCATTTCCTCTTCTAAGAACACTTTGGGAACTTAGGTAATCATGTAACTCACAATATTACAGATTTTTTCATGTCTTTCTTTAGAACTGAGTCACAGGGATAGAAATTCTGCCATAGATAGATAGTTAGATAGATTGTTCTGTTTAGGAACAATTACAAAATAGAACTGGATGTAATAAACAAATACATGGCAGGCAGATGATGCCTCAAGTTCACTACAGAATAAGACTTTATTTTAATTTATCTTGAACATCAAAAGCCAGGTATTCAGGCAGCACTCATGAAAATTTAAGTCAGGTAATAATTTAGTAGGGTACATCTGAACCCAAGCTGTAATAGAGATACTCTGGAGACTGATATACAATTTTCAGCCCCTATAAAATCATAATCATCACCAAAATTAGGCAAACAAGAGTAAGATGAGCCATTTTTTTCCCTGCATTTGCTAAAAAACAGTATGAACCTAGGAAGCTAACCTCAGTTTAATAGCTACCAGTGAACTGTAGGTTTTTATTAAATGTTTTTCTGTCTCATTTCTTTCTGCTCAATTAATAATTTAGACAATATATAGTTGATAATAAAGTTTATCCAGTTCCTACAAAGCCAATCCGATAAACTGTATCTCAGCTTGTCAGTTTTGCTCAGACATGTGTCCACCTAACATGGTGGTGACATTCCATGCTTTTTTCTACCCAGGTAAAATTTAGAACCAGAATGGTATCATAGACCCATCTCTAAACATATTCAAAGACTGATTTCTCTAAATTCATCCAGTATCATCCCACTTGACAATCTACAAACTTAATAGACTTACACATTGGTGATAACTTATTAGGAAGGCTCCATCTGCATTGAGATTTGGACAATCTAGCATCTCATTTTCATGCATGCCAAGAGAAATATATTTACCTTTCTGAAGCATTGTTTTCACAGACAAGGTTAATACTAATTTAATTCACTTTAATAGAAATCTAAATTAAATATCTCCAAGAAAATGAAGAATCAGAGAGACCTCTGATGAAATCCAATCAAATTCCTGTTGTTTCAGCAGTACAGCTTTATCAAATAGTGGGTAGTGAACAATATCATTTTCTTCTGTCCATACTGTTAGTTTGGTGAGAATATCACTTTCCTTTAGCTGGGCTGAAATGAATGGAGTAACCAGCAAATGATTGAACTACACGTCTTGGTCTGGTATCCAGTATCTACACTCATCTGGTTGGGAACGGATAGACTTATATCGGTATCATCACCATCACATCAGATCTATATGGTTAAAGATTATCTATCTGTCTGGATTTATCTAGATATCTGTCTATGTAGATATTTGTAGATCTAGATAGGTAACCATACAGCTCTAGATATCTGTAGATAGGTTAGATAGATATAGATAGATAGATAGATAGAAAGATTATCTATATCTTGATACTTTTATCTACCTAGATTTTGGTATCTGTATAGAGCTAGCTAGCTAGACATCTGTGTATCAAACTACTAGGATGTAAGATACTTGCATGTCTATATCAGTAGCTATCTGCACCTAGATACAGTAGGTAGATAGATATCCAGATATTTATATCTATAGCTTAGTCTGTCTGTAGATATGTAGATGTCAATATATATCTGTCTTGCAGATGTCCCAGTCACGGAGAAGCGGGTAGTGTCAGAAAGCTCTTAGGTACCAGTGTTTTATAGAAGCATGGCAGGGAACAGGTCCCCCAGTTCATTCTGAATCTGATTCAGAGCCATAGTTTTGATTATTTAGTCAGGAGGAGGATCAGGATGGCCATCAACTGCTTCACCTGGAGAAGGAAGTAATTCCTTATGACAAAAGATTTGCAGTTGCTGATTTCTGATCCCTTGTTCTTGGAATGATTTTAGTGACTGTACTGCATTTCTATCATAAAGGTAAGCCGGGTGAAAATGAAGTCTTTTTTTGGAATTCCAGCTTGGGAACAAGAGTCTCTGATGTCTTCTCTGACTACTAATGAATGTGATATATGCTAACCAAAATGTCAATCGGCCTTAGGGTGTTAACAAGCCAAGTAGAAACAATCATGTTGCAGCAGTATATTAAACATGGTGGATTTAGTGAAAAGGGCACAAAGCTGAAGGTAAAAATGAGTATCAGGAGTCCAGGCTCTGTCTCAAAGACTATCAGTTTTCATGGTAGTCTCTCTTTCTCTCACTCTTTCTCTCACTCTTTCTTTCCCCCGCAGTAACCTATCCCAATAGTTAGCATGAACCCTATGGGATTACAGACACTATTTTCTGGGTTCTGAGTGATGTCTGTTAACTGTAATGTGCCAGGCTAATAATGATATGACATCCTCTTCAGAAACTGTTAAACAGCATCTCACAGTTGTGCAGTACCAGGTTATTAAATCTGAGCAAAAAAGACCAACAGATTGATTTGGACCACTGAAATTAAATGTTTTTCCATTCTTCATAGAATCACAGCAGGATTTGGGTTGGAAGGGACCTTACAGATCTTTTAGTTCCAACACGTCCTCCATGGGCAGGGACACTTTCCACCAGACCAGGTTGCATGTAAACCCTATCATCAACCCATACTGGAGGTGTGCATGCAGATGTGACTGCACAAGTGACAGTTCGCTGTTAATGCTGGAAAATGGAATTCCTTGCAGCATTCACGGGCAGAATGTTGTTTTCATTTTCCTTAAACCAAAAACATCAAAGCAGTGGATTATTTATTTAATATGGTTTTGTCAAAGAAATGGTGAACTTCAGTAAACTGACAGACTTTCAGTGTAGAAACAGAATGATGTTTAAAGAGTTATTGGTGCAAAACTACCCTATAGCATGTATAAAATATTATACACAGCTGGCTTAGCAAATGTACACATAGCTATGATTTATAATGAATTCTGTGGTTTACTGCACATATTCCAGACATGCAGTCTCTCTTTCCTCCCTCTGCTAATTTGCTCGATTGTCCTCTTCTTTTCTCTGTGTAGAAAAACCATCTGATCAACATAATCTTAACACTGGCTTTGTAGTTGAAACCCTGAGGCTTCAGATAGCAGCTACCCTATTTAGCCTGAATACAGTTTTATCTTGTCACTACAATGCTGCAGTGCTCATTTCTTACTGCTCTTGTTCTTCAGCGTTGTGAAGAATAATGGTAAAAACATTGGATGATTGTGATGGGACTGCAAACAGCCCTCTGAGCCTGCTCTCTTCCTTGTCTGAATGACCCAGGTCCATAAATAGCTTATGTAAAACAGACACTACATTTTGTTGAACGTTGTTCTGTTGTAAGATTCATCTGTCAGGCTGTGGCAAGGACAGGCTACCCTGCAGGAGGAACAGAGCAGGAGCTGAGGGTGAGCGAGGCTGGCAGGGCTCAGCCCTACCATACCTGAGCAAGGTGACCACAGGCAGCTGCAACCAGCCAGCTCCTGGGAGGCTGGACAATGTCCCTGCCTTACAGGGAGGCCACATGTATGGTACACTCAGAAAGGCCATAGGGTGTACAACACAAACCCTCAGTGACAGGCAACAATCCTTCGGTGGCATACTCTCCAAGAAAAATCCTCTGACTTTCAGATCTCATGCTGTGTTCTGCAGTTATAAGATTTTAAAATACCCTCTGCTTGATGCCTTCCCTTGGAAAGTAAGGCCATTCAATAGAGCTAATAAAAGGAGAAATTCCTAAACAGTTTTATTACATTTTTCTAATCCATCCTTCTTCTTCTTTCAGTTTTTATGTCACTGGGCAGCTGAAGCAGGCTTAGTCCAAGCCCCAGCTCTCTGCACTGTGTTCACTTTCCTTCCTCACAATGGGGTGACTTGGCTTTCCTTCCCAGTCCTTACCTCTCAAATTTATTAGGTCTTCTTTCTTTGAAAATTGCAGTGGTTTGGCCTTGTTTAGCTATCAAAAATAGCAGTGCCTGACTGGATGACCTTGAGTGGAGCTGGCTGGCTTCTTACCAAGGTAGAGCCTATTACCTTCCATGACTTGCATTGTGTGGAAAGTCAGAGGCACTTTTAATTTTGAACTAGTCATCATGATGAGTCAGTTATTACTTCCTGGAGCAAAGCTGCTTTTGCAAGGTCACTCTTAAGGAGGAAAATTAAATTGTTTATTCTGTGAGTGCATTTTCACCCATATTCAACTCAGCTAAACATTCATTTTAATTGGCATGATGTTGAACAACTGTGTTATTTTCAACTCCCCTTTCATACATTGAGCTGTGGCTTTTGGAAAAAGATTGAAAAATGAACATTCCGTGATAAGTATTAATTGTATATTTTTACGTGAAAATTAATGAAAGCCTTGGAAGTCTTTTTCTTTTGTGGGGCTAAGATATAATTTCTAATTGTTTACATGAAATCCTGTGTGTGCGGTGGTTTTATACTAAGAAAACTTACAACATTAGATGACATTTAATATATTAAGTAACTGTGATCCATGTAGTGTCACTTACATAATTCATATTTTTTTGCTAATCTGTTTCATTTACTGGACAAAAATGTTTTTCAAAAAATTAAAGCAAAATAAAGTTTTGTTAATTAATTTCTCCATCCCCCTGCAGATGTGGTGCATGATAATTGTTAGTGAGAGAGGATACCTATATATGCAAGGCAAGCCTGGACAGTCTGAAATACAAGAGTAGTATGAAAGCATCCATCCACACCAATGTAAGGAAGACCGTACACTCATCCTGTAAGGATAGCTGGAAATGAGTTCTATCCATTTGTTTAATGAAGCTTCAAGAACAAAGAGATTTAAATGGAACTAATTAATTAAAGACCTCTACAATAAGAAGTATAATAGTGGTCTAATTTGTGAGGGCACTAGTCAATATGTAAAGAGATCAGCTAGAGTGCTGCCAAAGATAACATCAAAACCTGCTGAAGATATGAAAACCCTCGGGAATATCTCCAACATAGTTTGGATAATGCCTTGTGGTGTTTGTCTGTAACTTAGGAAAGATTAACATGCAGTTATCAACAAATTAATCTTTTAATAATAAATTATGCTTTGGAATGAAAAATTCTGGTCTTGACCACCGTGTTCTTTCCCTGTGGGGTACAGAGGAAGAAGGAAGGAAAAACCATTCTATAATAGGCATGGGCTATTGACAAGTTGCCCTGGAAGCTATACTTCCCCAAAACTTACACAGTTAAAGCTGAACATATGTGATGGATTGAGGTTAAGTGAATGTGGTATAAATATTTATACTCCACATTCACATTATACATTTTTTATATAGTACATGGGCAAAATATCCTGATAGAGAACATTTTGCTTGTAAGGTATCATGGAAGACTAAAAACTGCAGCCTTTTTTCAAGTTTAAATGTTATTAAACCTCAGTCAGATGTAAACAACGCATGATGTAATTGTTGTGGGGTTGTGTAGAGAGCTTATTTTAGGGCTGATATAAACCTACATCAGGCAAAGGTAGAAAACCACTTAATTCTGCACTGCATCTTCTACTTGAGTAATGATTGACCTATGGACACTCTAAGAAGTGCTTCATTTTTAATGTCTGGCTTCTACATCTAAATAATATCCCCAGGTTATCTTAACTATCTCTTGTTAAATTAATCAAATATCGATGACCATGACTTTGGAATTGAAAATATGATGGAGAAACTTTGGCAAAGAAAGAAGCAGATTGCATGTGAATGGAGAAATTCATCATAATGTCACTGAATACCTGGGGAGTGGAGTTCAAACTGATTTATTACAACATTGTTTTTCATTTTTACTGGACACTGATCAGGCTTAGGCTCAAACAGCCTCATTGTGCTCTCCAGTCAAGCGGTGACAGTGATGCTGCTACTCAGTAGGCACATTTTTTTATGCTGCTGCTAGGTAACATGCAGCTTTTCGAGGCAGTCAGCCTTGTTGGTATATTCCTCACACCGTCCAGAGTTGTGAGACTGCAGCTGAAGCCACAGTGGAGAGATGTCTTGAGAATTTCAGCACTAGAAAGTGTGTGTCTGCTTACGGGATAATGTAGGCTGCATCATGGGCAGACAGTGCCATGCATTCAGAAGTCCTGAGGCAGATCCCCTCTGATGATGAGGTACGCTTAGAAATGTGAGATCTTCAAAAACAATAAATAAGGATTTTTTTTCAGCTACAAAATGCCTAAAAAGGTTACAGAACTGGAAAAAAAGGCAATAAAGTAGCAAAACTGCAGACACACAGAACCTGTTCTTTCCAGTTCGCTATGTTGGGAAATTCTGAAGAAGATGTTAAATATGCGGGGAAGAGATCCGTTCTTCAGGCTAGGAGTCTACCTATCCAAGGCTATCAGCGTAACCTCTGTGCTTCCCTTTCCCCATTTTTGTTCAAGTCATTGACTCTAGAGTTGATGTGAGTGAAGAGATCAATAAGGGAGGTTGAAGTTAATGTACCAGATTATGACCTTGAGTAGCTGAGGACCCAATGTTTTCAACACCCCTACCATGGCAGAAAAGTGGATAAAAAGCTGTAATCCCTTCAACTATTTCTGCTTTTTGTGTCATGGTGCACTGGTGAAAACTTGATGGCACGTACTCTTCCACCCCTTGCTACTTGCACAGCTATGGGCATTTTTGGGATGCAGCCACCAGATCATGATGCTGAGACTGAAGAGTGTTTCCAGTCCATGGAACAGTGCAACAAGAGATGATGTAGCATGATTGGTCTAGAGGAGTGCTCAGGACTCAACACTTAGGCTTTCTGCTCCATTTGCCTGTGTATGCAACCACCTCCTGCTATTCCTTCACTGCCTACCTTGTTCAAAATCACTGGCTCTTGTATTTTTGCCTGTGCTCATCTAGTACCCATTGTACCTGCCTCTCGCTCCCCTGTGATGATTTATGAGGGATTAATACATCCCTGCATGCTACTGTGGCTCTAGTACAGCACACTGAGGTTAACCAAAGAGGCTGAAGATGTTTCAGCACCCAGAACTCTCACTCTTGCTGTTTGCCAGTTTGCCTGTATGGTTAGGGCTCCCCAGCACCTCTCTGGCCCTGTCCAAGGCTGCAAGTTTGTGCTGTATGGAGAGGAGTCCCACACTCGAGCCGCCACTTTGAGTGGGTGCCTGACTGCTGGGCAGCAGGGGTAAGGGGCAGGCAGCCAGAGACAGCTGCTCGGCAGAGATGACACTGAAGGAGTCAGGAATGGCTGGGACGTGACTCCAGCTCAGCCATATCACCTAAGCATGGTGGAAGTCAGCAGCCGTGTGTGGTCACATACTGCTTAATTTTTTCTTGGGAGCTGTAAATTAGGATGGAGCCATGTTGACCCTCCTGTTTATGGCTTACAAAATAAAGTAAAAAGAAATTTGAAAGGTACACCAGAGAAGGAACAGTAATGGATGGTACATTTCCAGTAGTACTTCCCAAGAAAATTAAGGGAATAAGACCACAAGTGTACCACAGATTTTGCTTCCTCATAGACAAAAAGAAACAACTTTATGTTTATTTGTTTGTTTGTCTTTTTTAATCCTCAGGAAAGATAGGTGATGGAAGCTAAGCAAGAAAAGGACATATCTCTTCTGCACCTCTGTACATGACTCCAGAGAGCAGCTCCAGCTGGTGGCAGGTGATGGTTCATTCCCTTTTGCACCACAGGATGTGCCTGGCCGCAGGCACAAGCAAAACTCTTCCATGCAATTTCTGATATTTCCCTCACACAGAGCCCCTTTCTTATCAGCATCTGCAGTTACTGTTTTTCTTTCTGATTAAAATATGCTCTTGGGAATACAGGCTATTTGTGCTGTGCTCTTAGTAACCTTTCTACTGCATGGTGGGGGTGAAATGTCAAGACTGATAAATACCATGAAGTGAACCCCCAAAAGACAAGCTTGGATACTGCATCATTATTTTTGCCAGCCAGAGTAGTTTGGCCAAGCCCTTAGAGTATTGGTTCATGCAATTTCACTATAACATGTGTAAGCAGTGTGTATGTATGTTTGTCTAATATCAGAACCATTTCTTTAAAAAATCAGAACATCATATGTTCCTTACTTTAAATTAGGTGTATTTGTAAGAACTTGATATTGTAAGGATTTTTTCTATATTGCATAGACTTTTTTCTTACTGGCATTGAAAGGGTAATATTTTCTCAATAATTGACCAGTTTTTTTCAGCACTTTGATTTTAAATGAATGTGGAAGATAGATCTATTCTAATAACAAAGGGAAGTATTTTATTTAAGGTTATAATTTACCATTTTTCCCACTTCTTAGTGGGAAAAATAAAGAAGTTAAGAGATATGAAAGGCAAAGAAAAATTGATGGGTGAAGGAAAAACAATGGAGAGGGAAAGAAAAACAAACATAATTAGGAGTTAAAACAGAAAAATAAAAAGACCACTCCTATAGAAATATGGGGGGACTGTATATATAATCTGAGAAACCTAATTGAAAGGAAGAGTCCATATCATGCTGCTAATTGCATTATAACTGTAAGGCTGTAACACACCTGGGGTTTATTTTGGTTTTGTTTTCTTTGCCTAGCAATGAAATTAAGTGGGTGTGATCACTTGGTGGAGCTGGCTTTCCTTGAACTTATATACTTAGCATATAAAAATAATTTTCAGCAAGAGCTACAGCTTTGGGAAACTTGCACCATTTACCCATCTCCAGGATATGAATAATACATCGAGAACACGCTTTATGGAGATTAGGCATCATTGTTTAATGCAGCAGTCTGGTTAGAAAGTCTTTGGATATAACTGCAGGCTGTTAAATCAGTTCAGATAACATAGTCTATAAAATATTAGTAAAAGCATTGAGAACATGGTCTTTTAGGAAAGGTGCATGGCTTCTTCAAAAGGAAATCCTGTCTCAGTAACCTGATCAAGCACTTGGAGTGTGTCAGTGATCATGTCAATAAAGGATAAAGGACATAATCTGGAGTTTCCAAAATTTTTTAAGGTTCCACACCAGAGGTTATTATGGAAATTAAGTTGTCATGGATTTGGAGGAAAGGATCATTTATGTAATTAAACTTAGTAAAGGGACAGAAAACAGATAGCTGTCCTTAAAGGTGGTTTTTCTAAATGGATATGAGTCAGTAGTTTGTTCCCTCAGAATCAGTGTTAAAACCAGGTTTATTCAGAACCTTCATCAATGATGTGGTGGTGGGAGTTCACAGTGCAATCTCCAAGCAACAGACATTAAGCACTCTCAGACAGCCAAATGCCGTGCTAATGGCAAGGAACTTCAGAAGGACCTCAGAAAACAAAGCTTGGGGGTAAAAAGGGGGCGAAGGATTACCAATGCAGATAAATATAAACAAATGCATCTGGAAATAAAATAATCTGAACTGGTCTGTTGCACTGAGTTGAACATAGAGATGACAGTGATGACTCAGGGAAGAGTTCTTAGTTGTTGCTGAAATCATTAGCTCAGCATGCAACAGCAGCCAAAAAAATGCAGGGTGTTGTCAGGAAGGAAGAAGGAGGGAATTATCTAAAAGCTTGATGGGCTCACATCTTGAATGCAGTGTATACTTCTGATCTCCATAACTGAAGAAGGATATTGTGCAGCTGGTGAGGAGGAGGATAACAAAATGTTCCAGGAGTTGGAGCAGCTACTTTACCAGGAGACAGTAAAAAGTATGGGACTGTTCAGCTTCAAGAGACAGCTGGGTTAGGAGAGACGCGATGAAGGGTTATGAAATCCAAAGCCAGTGGGTAAGGCAAATACAGAACTTCTCTTTGCCACACTCTACAATGACTGGACTTGGGAGCATTTGGAGCTAGGATGAGATTGGTTTAAAACAGAAAAAGGGGTGTCTTTACACAGGGTGTTGTGAGCTTTTGTGACATCTTGCCATTTGAAGCTGTGGAGGCAGAGCATACAACTAGGTTCAGGAAAGAATTAGAGGAACTAATGGACAGTAGATCTGCACTAAGACCTAAGTGAAGCAGACATGAATATGTCCTGGAACATCCTTAAAACAGTCTTTCTGAATGCTCAGGAAGTATGAGAAGAACAGACCACAAAATGTAGCCAAGCTCACATATTTTCCCTAAATTACACTGTCCTTTTGATGGTGTTGGACATCATTAGCTCTACCGAGCAGGTATTTTTATTTTCTTAGAAATAAAAATAACAATATGTAATTAGGATGCAAAGAATTATTCAAAGTTACTCTGCT
The DNA here is from genome assembly GCF_003984885.1 of Neopelma chrysocephalum. NCBI lineage: Eukaryota > Metazoa > Chordata > Aves > Passeriformes > Pipridae > Neopelma > Neopelma chrysocephalum. The sequence continues at coordinate 27,894,610 of NW_020897695.1, forward strand.
ATTCTTCTGGACAAATGGCCCACATTTTAATGTCACAGTGGAAATTATTTTAGAAAAAATATATGTTAGTTTTATAATGCTGTGCATTATGAAGAAACACTACTTCCATGTTCTTTCTATCAGCAAAATTCTTCCCAGATGTTTGTGTGAGATTTATGCTATCCCAGGCCATATCAAATTACATTTGGAAAATAAGTCCCTTCTGGTTTTGAATGCAGCCCAGAATCAAAACCCAAGGAGATTTGAAGCTTGAACTTTTCCTTCAACCTTGAATTTCAAGGACAAGAGATGTTCAGTTTTAAGTTTATGATTCAGACTAGTTTTCACTGAAGTGCTTCCAGTCCTTCTTAAAACTGAATCGCACACAGTTTAACACAAAATCCACCCCTTATTCAATACAGCTTTACTCATTTACTTTTTCCATTAGAAGAAAGAGAAACAATATGCAACGAAATGCACTGATGACATGGTAACCAAAACATCAGCTAAGGTTTATAACACTATCCCAAGTCTCTCATAGCAGAGGTTCTCTCTTGCTCCTGTTCATTCTTGCAGCAAAACTCCCAAAGGCACAAGCACAGAACAGGGCCTTGAGTTACTAGTAAAGTTGAGGCAATGGGAAAACAAATGTGGAGGGAGATAACAGGTCACTCTGAGAACATTTATTCAGCACTCATGGAAAAATCTCAAATACAAAATGAGCATAGAAAAGTTGGCATCAGGGGCTAACTGTATCATATAAGATGACTTCAAGGAGGGGACAAATTGTGGAGCACCTTGGAAGTGAAAACAAGGATGTCATAGAGAGAAGGAAGCCACTGAAAGATGTGAAGAGAGGTTTGATACAGTCAACCCAACAAGCTAGAAGAAGGGAAAACAGCTTTCCAGAGAGGTGAGACTGCTTTTGATAAGGGTAAGGGAAGGAACTCTGCAATATTCAAGATGGGGAATGAGAATTTCTGCTCCGAAGGAAAGACTCCAAGAGCTTTTGAGCAGAAAATACTAACAACTTTTATCAAGGCAGAGCCTTGATAGTAGTACCTCAGCATGAAGCTTGAATGGAAGATGTCCTGCAGAGAGATGAGGCAACAGCAGGCCAATAATAATGACAGGTTTTGCACTGATGAAGGAAGGTTATCTATGTAGGGAAATCAGAAGGTCTTTTGCAGTAATGCTGAACTTGGGCTGATGCGGTATATCCCCAAAGTAAAATTAAGGACATCAGCTGAGATGTAGGCTAACATCTTTAAGGTATTTCTTTTTTAAATATGTTTGCTTTTGGCAGACTAAGCTATGTTCAGGTCCTTAAATTCCCATCTTCCCACTCACTTTTAACTCTTAGCTGAGGTACTGTTTACAGCCCTAATTCTTCAAGATGGTCTCAAAGTTTCACACCTCAAGGGGTTGGAGACACAGCTCAGGAAAACAGGCATTATTAGCTTCCAGAAAATTTTTAAAATACCATATGGTTCCTTAATGAAGCAAATGTTTAATGTACATAGAAAATATTGTAAACAGTAACACTAAAATGTACTTTGAATACCCTAAAAAAAATTTAAACAAAACTTACTAGAGTGTTTCTGTTTGTATTCTTTATGCAGTCTCGCTCACTTTCTTACTGTTTCATATCCAAACATGAGGTTTTGGGCACTTTTTATTGCATACAAAGGAATTCCATTCTCATCTTGTTCCCAAGGCAGTTCTTAAAATTTGTAGCATAACCACAGTATGTTTGTGCAAATGTCATCTGTGCTTGGAGTCTGAGAAGACTGTCCCTGCCACAGCATTTCCTCACTGTTCACTGGCCTTCTGAAGTCTGTCAGAAACTGTCTGGGGTGTCTGACTGTTCTCCCAGCAATTCTTGTCTGAACTGAAACTGATAAAGTTCTGGGACTTGGCCCTGCCAGCAGACATATCTCTTGGTTCTTAATCAGTCAGGCTCAGGACAGTCCTTAACTTTCACTTTTACAAAGAATTTCTCATTGAGCAAATGCGGATGACCCGCCAGATGGCTTTCCCACAATGGAAAGTTTTTTAAAGCTTCAGAAACAGTTACCAAACATCTGAACATATTTAGTAAGTGCCATATCCTATGTCTACAGATTTCTGTGAAATCTACCCAAGTTGCTCTATCCCACAGTTTTCAAATGTTTGGAGATCAAATTAGATTCCATATACTCTTCTCTGGCTTGCTTCCACTTTCTTGAGACAGAAAGAGCAAATGTCATAATACAGGATATGTGACTTTTCCTCCAATTTTTCAAAATGTAGCATGTAGCATGTTGATATTTTCCCTACTCTCTCACAGAGGCAAGCCCATGGGTCTTCCACCATCATACAAGCGTTCACGGATCTGAAGACTCCTTTTAGTGTAGAAAGGAAGGATAATTTTCTTTTGTATTCACAGTGGAATATATCCGCCTCTGAGTGACAAATAAAGTATATCTTCATGTTCTGCAGAGTTTTTGGTCTCTCGATTTAGGTAAATGAAACTTAGGCTGCCTCAGCTTGTGGAAAAATTAAAAATTGCATTATACGTATGGTCTCTTGGTGTTGTATTTAGCCATCATCTTATATGGTCCAAAATATATGATTTATCTAAAATCTCTGCAGTTGTTAGTAGTCAGTTCTTTCTAATTTAGTTAGATTATAGCAAAAGAAGGTGATTAAAAACTTTTTTCTTTCGATTTCTAGTCATACTTTCCCACTAGAAAAATTCTGGAAAGACAACATCTTGTAAATGTACTTGTAGTCTGACATTACTTCACATTTGAGAGAGGCAGAATTGCTGATGCAATGCTATTTTCTGCTACTTTAAAAGCTACCTACTCCCATTCTGGTGGTCTAACTGGGGTGTGTTTTGCTACTGAACCAGTGGCATCTCAAGAAGAATCTGCTCTCTTGAGAGCACATTTGGAGACTTGGGCAAACTAATGCAGAGAAGCTGGAAGTTGGATACTTACTGGCCTTACATATAGCTCCAGATTTAGTGACAGAAGCATATTTTAACTGGCAGGGGCAGAATGATTAGGGAGTGATTTTCAGTGGATTGGAGTTGCAAATTCCTTCTGCAAGTGTTGGAGTGAGGCAATTAAGAGGTTCTCTGTCCTTGCAGCTATAAAATACATTGTTTTGCAGGTTAAAACCTGGCCTTATAAATTTAATTTGTTTTTCGGGAGTAAGGTCTTTCTTATTCACAATATCTTTCTAGTAAGAAATTTTAAACCAAGCACTCAGTTCCTCTTGCTCAATTTAAAGCTTTATGAGGCTTGAATTTGCTTATTAAATTAATACAAAGTCAGAATTAAGATTAAAGGGAATCTCCACATATGAACAGTCTAGAAGGATGCATCTAAATCACTTAAAACATTGCCTCAATACAGAATGTCTTAGTCTTTTGTACAGATACAAGGATACAGGCAAAGGCATGTATATTGGAGAATATGAGGAACTATGATAAAGCACTATTGTAATCCCCTTGATCATTATGTGTGGACAGTGTTTAGATAGCAGTCAGACAAATGGGGGTGAAATAGGCATCTGGACTAGAATATTTTAAAATAACACATATTTTAAAATAAAATATATTTTAAAAGAAAGTATAACCAAAGAAGAAATGTCTTGGTATTCTTCAGGAATGATATCTCTGACTAGCAGATCACTGTAATTCTGTCTCCCTCAGTCACTTCTCATTTTTGGAGAAAAAGAGTCTCTTTGTCTGTGTGGTTTTAAGCTTGAAATGACAGACTCATTTCTCCTGCCTCTTGGATTCTGTAGCAAGGATGGATGGTACAAGATGTGTGATGGGAAGAGGGAGTGGATTGCAGAGGGGACAGTGAGATTTTTTCTCTGCTTACCTCTTACCTGTGTTATCCCATTCTTCCCTTTGCTCCCCCAATTCAGGATGCAACTGTCAGTCAACTTTCAGGTAAAAATCAGTGCTCAAGAGGCTCCTGTGTTAAGTTTTGTGTGTACTAATGAAGCTAGCAGTGACGACTAAGGAAGAATTTGACCTTTCTATAAAAAGTCACTCAGGGCTAACTCACTAACGATTTAGTTAATTTCTTTGTCCCCATTGCTGATTAATGCTGCCTATCATTTTTTTTAGGCATCAGTTTCTATCCATTCTAATAAATGTACTTCATTCACTTAAACTGAGAGTTGTCTTGGAAAAATTACTTGGGAGGAGTTGTTTGAGGAAATGCTCAGGATAAAGCATTGAAACATAGAGGTTGTGCAGGACCATAGGCAGTTATTTCGAAAACACCAGTTGGCATTGCCTGGAGAGAAAGTGAGGCACGTTATGTGACAGTATGATACCAAAAGGCTGTCTGAACCTTTAAAATTGTCACAGTCAGAGTTTAAAAATTTTGACTTAAAAAAAGAGGCTAGAGACATTTTTTTCCATCAGCCTTGCCTAAGTCGAAATGGAGAGCCTACAAAAGGCTGTGAGCCCAAAAAATGCTAAAATAGAGCAAACCGAGAATTTGTGAAATGAGCTGAGAACTTGGGCATAAGAAGTGGACATTCAGATGAAAGAACAAGCAGCTGTTTATAAGCAGTCAGAAATCAAATTCACCTGTGCAGCTACCTGCCTATTTAATTCATCAGAGATACCTAGAGATGTCTGGGATACTTATCCCAATAAAGTGGGACGGCATGTGTGTCTAGCAGGTAAACTTACCTTGACACTCAGGCCCTGAGATTGTCCGTAGGAAGACAATGCCTTTTAAAAATCCCGGGAAAGAATTTAGGAAAGTAGCCAACACAATTGACTCTGTTAGTGTCATTTAAGACAGATTGTCTGAGATATTTCTCTTTGCCAATGTCTTGAAGGTGTGTTTATCACAGACTGAGAAGAGTTGTGTACACACACCCTGTCAGGTTAATAGAGTTCAGGGGCTTGTATGTGAGCACCACATGCAACATCAAGAAATTGGAATCAGAAAAATAATCCCAGCTCTAGGAATGTTAAAGAGCCTCTCCAGTATCAGTGATGTTCCACATAATCTCTTATTTATAGCATCAGATTTCACCATTTTTCCTGAGAGATTTGACATTTTCCACATTCTGAGTTGGAGATTGCCCTTCGGTACTCTGATCACACTTCTTTCCCCCTATTTATCTTCCACATTTTGTATGACAAACTCTCTGACTCCTGCATTGGGCAAAACACATTCTGCGCACGCACGAAGCCCATGTTGAAGGGGTTTGACAGAAACAAACTGAAGGATCTGGGCTGGTAAATGGATGTCTCAGAAAGCCAAGAAGTCCATAGACCTGAGTGGTGCACAGGCTTGCCCTTCACCATGACCTTCACTGGCCATCCGTACAGTGGAATTTACCATCTGCATGGCAAAAGCTTATGCACACCCCCAAAGCCTTGTTTTAAAGACTTGTTAAAGTCCATGTTAATAGTGTGTGGGCATTCTCCTGAATCTGCCAGACAGTTCATTGCAAGGCAATTTTGCTATTGACAACTGCCCCATGTAGTGCATGACTCAGCTTTATTCCTTATTCATTTTAAAAGATGAAATATGTAACTACACTTGGGAAAGCCTGGCACTTTTTGCTTTAGAGATGAGGAAATTCTGCCATTAGATGCATCATGCAAACTGGGTGACTTCTGAAAATAAGTTTAATCATTCTCCAATAACTCTGATCCAGTGTGGTTAATGGCAAATTTTGTATAATTAGCTTTTAAGAAAACATATGTTGTTCGTTGTCTATTCTGACCAGGAATGGCAACTATAGTCAGTTATACAAAAGTCTTGAATGATACCAGGCAGAACTGTAGTTGAGAGGAAGCTCAAATATTTACTATAGGCTTGAAGGTGCACCTGAGATTAACTTTGCGAAATGTGACCTCTTCTTAGTTTCCCAAACTCAGACAGCTTTATCTTCTCCAAGGCCTAAGGAAGAATCTGGTTGCTAGGTTGAGGAATCTATATACAGGTGAAAAATTGATGAAGTTGTTTTCCTATGTGGAAAAGATTCCATTTTTTAATATGTAATATTACAATGGCTTGCGATATTCTAGGTTCTTAGGTATACCATAGAGATCAAAGCATTGCAGTATATTTTATCAACTAGCCTGTATTCTGAATCTATGAAATTGTATTTTTAACTTGTTCTTATTCAATTTATGATTTATTTTTCTCCCAGTATAAATCAGTTTCTGTTGTGTGGATACGTGGCAGGTATTCCATCTTGTTTTTCAATATGCTATGCCTAGAACAAATATCTAGTCAGTCATGGGCATATAAAGTATTAATCATATGTGTTTGAAGGTATGTTGCTATAGCAATTCCTTTAGTGCAAGGAAAAATCAGCATATAGCAGGCCAGGAATATGAGAACAGTAGGAATTACGAAGCTATAATAGCACTATTAACACATTATTGCATTGTAATGATATGATTTCCTAGCTATTCCAGTCCCCAGCTGGCTAATTTTTAGGATAGAATTCTCCAGCAGGGATTTCATAAATGACTCTGACACAAAAGACAGTTGCAATATGAAGAAGATATTAAACAATCTGAAGAAAATATTTTTTAAAAGAGAAAGTGGGTAAATATGCAAAATATCTTCTGCTCATGACATGCCAGGTCCCTTCTCTTCCCTATTCCAATGTGATCAACCCTGAGGTGCCAACCTGACAGGGCTGAATAGAGGAGATTAGCAAGACCCAGCTTAAGAAAAAATGCTGTGCATTTAGCATGTAAAGCTGCAGAGCAGGAAAGCTGGGAGAGCTAGCGGGAGAAGACATGGAAATGTAATTTCATCTTGTATTACAAATCTAACTGGAAAATTTTAAAACCAAAGCAGAAAAGACATTGTCTCTGAGAGGATTATAATTATCTGGGGCAGAAAGGAGGCTGTAAGTTATGGTGTAGTTCATGTCTGAAAAAAGAATGCAACAGTAAATTGAACTGTTTGGGAGTATGGACTGAACCATAGCATGAAAGAGGAGCTAGTCAGACATGGATACACTTAGCCTGTATTAAGGCTGCTAATCCTCTGTGCGAATTGGTAATGCCTTCCCTGGAAGGTAGGGTCAGCTTCAAGTAATCCCTCTCTTGGTATTTAACTCTTTGAGTTTGATGCTTTCCTAACGTAGATGTTTGCATTATGTTGCAAAATATCCTGAATCGCCTACAACAGCTCTAGCCTTGCTATGCTCTGTGTCTTAAATATTGAGCTCTTGAGGCCCAGCTATGTTAGTATCACTTTTTCAACACATTCTTTAAAACACAGAAAACAAGAATCCCACAAACAAACGAACACTGCAGTAGACCTTTGGATTTGTTGCATTGATTTAGTGTCTCGATGAACAAGAAAGAACATTTATATTCAAATGGATGGGATCAAACAGTAAAGATCAGAGGGAGCTAGCTATGCATCATCCACATCCTTTCTTCTTAATTAATGACAAATATAGGCCTTCAAGAAAAAGAAGCAGCAGTTCAAATAGGTATTAAGTTTAATGACAAACAACCTTTACAGAGATGGATCATTTTCTTGCTGTTCAGTTGTACAGCAAAGTGACACTAAGAAGCAAGAAAGGGAAAACCTGGAGACTTTACCTGTCACAGAAAAACAGAAAGCAGAAAGAGGCTACTTCTGTTGAATAGGATTTCCAAGGTGGAAAAAGATTTCAAAGGAGGAGGGAAGGAAGCAGATAGATTTTTAAAAAAATAATAGAGTTTAAAGGACACACTTCCTATTTCTAACTCCTTGGGAAATGTGTAAAAAGTTAATCAAGAAGCTTACTTTAAATTGTGATGGAAAGAACTACCTCGGGAAAATAAAAATACCTAGGCATTTGGAAATGAACAGCTATGCTTCACCACTGGACTCTTCTGGTAAGCTGCAACTTCCACCCAGATTTAGTTTTCCAGCTACCTAAGAGCCAAAATTAGAATACCTGAAAAATTCATTAGAGGTATCAGCAGCATTTTACATTTGTATAGCACCAGATTAGGCTGCACTGCAGAGTAAAACTTTTCAGCACTGTATAGTGCCAAGCTTGTGGCAAGAAACTGTGATATCACAAATGTATGGCTTTTTTGTAAGGAAAAACTCTCAGCATCCAGAAGGTATAGTTACCCAAAAGAGGTTATGAAAGTGCCAAGTAAAATTATTAATAAAGTGATTGACATTTAGAACTAGAATTTTGCAAGCAGTCCTGGCTGGTGAAACATTTGTGGCTGGGGTCTGTAAGATTTGAAAAGGAGGGTCTGCACAGTGCATGTGCATTCAGGTGAGAACAATACAGATGGCCGCATTATAAGTGTCATTATTTCTTTGTACATATGTACATTATTGCTGTTTATGTATATGTGAATAGGGATTGCAATGTCTATGAGTACCATCTACACATGTGCATATATATAGTCATTAAACGTGATCTGAAATTTTCTAATTATGTGTTCCTAACTACCTTATCGAAAACTTTGGACAATATTAATATTTTCCGAATTTGAAAAATATTAAGTTCTTAGTGTAATCTTGCATAGAAAGCAGAATCCGTACAAGAGGCTATTCCTACTTCTCTCAGTTATTGCTCTTTCTCAAAGACAATTCCAAATGTCATAAGAATGCATCTTTTCCATTTTTATTATAAGGCCATTTCCAATCATTGGGAAACTGACTTTTACAGACCTCCTCAATGCTTCTTTAAATCAGGTTTCCACTAGTGGGTCTAATCTAATATTATGTCATTTTAAAGTAATACACAGACACAAACAGAACACAGAGTGAAAATGCAAAACCCCGAGGAAGGCATTGAGCCAAAGCATACATCTACTGCATGTTGTTGGTCTATTTGGTTTATGTTTTCCAATTAGCTACATTGGACCCTTATGGATCAGCTATCTATTTGCATTGCACCTTCAAGGGCTCCACCCTGTAGGAACCCTGGAACTAATAGAGAGAAAAATCTGGTTGCATTGAAAGCTTGGACACTTTTGCTACTGACTTCACTAAAGCCAGGATTTCACCTTATATGTTTGTCCAAGGAAGAATGGAGCCCTTTAACCACAGTATATCTGCCCCTCTACCACCGCTGTGAGTGCCCTCAAACGCTCATGCTCAGTGTCAGGAAGCACAGTTGCCATTTATTTGCTTCTATTCCTAGCTCAACTGAGCGTGCTAAGTGAGAGATGCGCCAGCCCCCCTCATTGCAAATGGCCTTTTAATGAACTAGTCAAGGATTTAAATTATCCAAGAACCTGGGAAAAAGCATTTTAAATTTAAGACCCTTTTAAGCAATTAAAACCTGACATGTTGCCATTGAAAACAGGCCAGGGAAAAAGCGATTCCACCTCTTGAGGTTCGCCACTTACAGGGAGAATAATGGCATTTCAGGCACCCCAGGTACTGCAGCCTTCAGAGGGTGCTTGTATGTCAGCTTCATGAATTGATTCTCGCTGTGCGGCATCTTGAGTTGATCCTTCAGGCGTGAGAGAGTGTTTGGTCACTGAACAAACTGGATTACTGTATCTTGGGCCAATGCCATTTCAAAATATGGGGGAGGAGGAGAGTGAGAGAGAGAGAGAGGAAGATTTCAACAGCTAAGAGATTTGTTTCACTAGAATAAACAGTTTTATTTCTGCTTTTGGGTTGGTTTGTTTGTTTATTTGTTTTAAATATGTGATCAGATTTACTTCTATTTGAGAGCAATAAGAGTTGAATATCTTAATGTTAAATGTATTCAGTTTGCAAACTAGAAAGTAATTTGCCATTCAGAATTTGCTAAATATCATATCAATAATGTACTTTGAAAAAAAAATTGCTGAGATACACTGCTCTGCAGTAATGGAAATTTTCATGTCCTTTCCAGTTACCTCTTGTGTGGCACTGGAGAGGCTAAAACATTAAGTAAGTATACACATCATGCTGAAAAACTTCATGGTGTGGCCCTGAGAAAATAACTTCCTAAAAAATTCCTTGGTGGTTAAAAAGTCATAAAGTCAACTCATAACCACAAACATCACTCCTATTTTGATTCTGTGTCAGGTGCTGTGTCAGGGTCACGATTGCTATGCACAAACTCTTCCCATGTAGACTTAGGGAAGCCAGGACGCCTTTGCCTCCCAGTGGTTACATCTCAGAACCCTTATGCTGGAGATCACAATTCAGTATGTTTTTCAGCTTAGCTCTGTCTGTCTGTTATCGATGGTCTCAGTTTTTACAAGTCTAACCAAAGCATATGTTTGCTTCTCAGTCTCCTATTGATGTGTGGCAGAATCAATTCTCCCCTTAACCAAGTCCCTTGCATTGCACGTGGTCTGGCTACTACACAGGTTGGGCTGGCCATGTTGTGAAATATTGCAGGCAGCTAAGGAGCAAAGCACTGAAGACAACTACCCGGTTTCCTGGAACATAGGACCAGAGGAACTGCAAATGCTGGCACTGGCTACATGAGTGCTGGCAAGGCTGTTTTGTGAAAGCTCACAAAAGTTCAAAAGGGAAACCTGTTCTTCATCAAATCCACTGCTGCTGAGGCAGAGACCTTCTTGCAATGTATCCACCTTATCCCTTACAACTAAATCCACATATGTACTTAAGATTAGTTAATGGAAAAACACAAAGCTCCCCTTTAGGGAGGTAGAGCAGCTCTGCTTTGGAGTGATCCGGAGAAGTGCCTGGCTGTCCAGTGCTGTGAGTTCCCTGAAACAACTCTTCTTTCACAGCCACCTTCTAACACTGCAGAGGGCAGAAGATTTTTCTTGCTTTTCTAGTTGTAAAATACCATGAGATAGCTGTAGTATGTGTAGAGAAAAAGCATCTGTAAAAACTGAATTCTTAAGTTTACCATTTTTTGGGAGAATGCAGTTATTTATAGCACATCCACAGAGACAGATGTATGATGGTGGAAGAGATGGGAAGTTGGCTTCTGATGTGGTTGGAAAGCTGGTGGGACTGGACCAGGCATGATGCTGGTGGCTTGAAGTGATTCATGGTGGCTGTTCAAATGGAGGATTGTTTGCCTCTAGGTGATTAGACAAATATGTGTTTTTAACTGCCTTTACTTCTTATTCTCTGTTTTTCATGGAAGTCCATTAAAGGTGTTTTTTACACTGCACTCAACTCTCATGCATTTAGTCCTTTTGTGCACTGAATGACCTTTGAGGGCTGAAAAGAGCACTCTCACATGAAATAATGAAAAAAGTTTAAGTCATTAGTTAACCTTTTTGTTCTATCTTGTGTTTGGGCCTAAAGCATAAATTCACCTCATTATTTCTGAAGCTTTTCCTACAGAATGCTAGAGAATTACTTTTAAAATAAAGCAATTATTAAAAGCATGTTTCATGTTGTCTCTGAGCCTTGAGCTTTGAAGAATACCAATATCACAGAACCAGAGCCAATGGAGAAAAGTGGAGACCTCTATATGGCTTAATATTAATTTTTGCATTACATAATTTCATTTCCTAAATTTTCTATATCTTTTGGATTTTCTGTTCCTTTCTCTGGGAAGATATATATTTAATAATCCTACCATGCACTGAAGAAGCTATAGATCTAAAAAGCCTAATACTGTGTTTCACCTTGGTGCGATGTCATTTTTGCTATGTCTACAGAAATGGAGGATATGAAATTTGTCAAAATAACTATGTTTTGCCTTTATATATTTTTACTCAGGCCAGAAAAAGAAACACTGGCTTCCAGTGCCACTTGGACTAAGGGCACCTATTCCCAAAGGCCATTTCTCCACTTTCCAAGCTTGTATACATTTGTGGCCCTAAATTTTGCCATTTATGAATGTATGAAGGGTATTTCATCTAGGTTTTGTCTCATCATTCTGTTCATGAATATCCACATCCTAAGAAGAGTTTGACAGCAAAATAATTAAAATAGAGCAATGGATCTAAAACACTGATCACAGTTTTTAGTGTGATATCAGAAAAAAACCTGGCTTCTAGTGGAATATTCCTTAAAGTTTCTGTTGTCATAACCATTTTCACTCACATGTAATGTTTATAAGCAAGTCTCACTGCTCTAAGACCTACTTATTCCAAATAGCAATGATAAGGTTTTATGAATGTGAAAACAAAACAGTTTGAACTGAGTTAAATCTGCAGCAGTGCCAGCACTTGGTCTCTGAATATTAACTCATGAGGAACAATAAACTTATATAACTTCAAAATTAAACAATTAAAAAAAATCCTTCTCCCTCCCTGTTTGCATGTCCCCCTCCCTTTCTTTACAGCTAATAATTATAATAACATACTCAGATGCAGGCAGTGTTATTATCTGATAATACCTGAAATTTGAAATAGGCCTATTAGCCACCCGAGGCAAAACATAATTGCCCAGTTTCTGTGCACTATCAGATGGCAGATGATGTTGCTGAATGTTATTACTTAAGTATTTCAATTTTTCATATGGTGGAGAAATTAAATTTCAACTGTGTTCTGCAGCAAAACACTCCAGTTTGAAGGGTATTACTATTTGTGAAAGGTTGTGATGCTGGTAGTGTTACCCCTCTAACCTTTGGTAAAGTTAGTGCTTTGACAGCATGATTAAAGCTGAAGAACATTGCTGCTGAGAACAGTAACGCGGTATGTACTTCAGTGAGTATTTGCACTTCCAAACAGCAATCACCCTGTGTCAGCTTTCCCAAGTATGTGAGACCTGAGTCCATTTCATTGCGGGGCTCTTTATCCATTGACATAGAATAGTTACACAGCTCTAGCACTAGTTGAAATCCCCCCTGGCTTTGTGGAAGTCAAGGATTTTGATCAAGCAGCAGTCCTCCTTGTCTGTGCTCCAAAGTGTGCACAGACTCATGTAAGAAGAGCAAATTACTTTCTTTTCACCTGTCGCTTCTGAGAGAAAAAGATGCATACATTCATTCATTACTAAACCTTGAGATGGCAGACGCCAGCCCCATGACCTTCAACAGAAAGGCAGCTGAGCTGCTTTGTACTAAACAGTGCTTGATTTTAGTAGTGTGAAAATACCTTTTTTCAGTTTCTTCAAGACAAATCTATTTTGTTCCCAAGTCTGAGTTCTTTACTCTACACGTTTTAAATGTTCAAAATAAATTCTCAGCTGCTGCTTTTTTTCTCACCTGGGAGGTGGTGTGGGGCTGTGGGCCAGCAGGACTGATGTTGCTAATAAGGCCTGCTAGTGTGACTCATTATTAAAGGTTACTTGCAAAAAAAGAGCTTGGATAATTTCATGTTAGACTGAAACCTTAGGGACTCCCTCCCAATGGAACAAGTGTAATAACACTGGCTGGGCAGGATAGACTATGGGCCTTAATTTATTGGCCTCACCTACAACAGCAAGAAGAAACTATCCTTTATAAAAATCGCAATTTACTGGTATTTAGCATCTTTGTGCTACTGCCTAAGGCAGGCATGAAACAGTAGTTATTCCAATCTTTCAAAGCATTGCAAAGAGTTAAGCTCTTTACAGAGCTGGCTTTTTAAGAAACTTCTGGCTTTTAGCAGAGGTTATGGCCAGTTCATCTTTATAAAGCTTCTAAATGCTGTGATTCCCTCTGCAGTGTCCCAGTTACACAATGCTCATTCACAGGTGAAGAGCTAAGTGTTGAGTGAAGTCTAGTCTCCTGAAAAATTAACTCTGCCTTCAGGCCCCCTGCCTTTACTTTCCCTTGAAGGAAAAAAAGTAAATCTACAACCTGACAAAAAAAAAAAAAATCATCTATTTGAATTGCCTTTTTTTTTTTTGTGAGAAACTCATAATGTTTAATTTTCATATTAAAATGCTGACTGAGAAAAACACTTAACTGTTGAACATGAAAATATTTCAATTTCTTCTCCCCTTCCCAGATGCTTTGGTGAACTTTGCTGCATCCAGACAGGTACATTAATTGCTCTTTCTTATGAACCAATGAATCAAGGATTCGAATAAGCCAGTGGCCTTCAGCACCAGCTGACAAAGAAAGTCCTATACTGACCTAAAATTGTATGGTGTTTAGTCACGGAGCTGCAGGACTTAGCAAGTCTGGCTGTATTTCAAGAGAATTCAGTGAGGAGGCCAAGGAGTCAGGCATCTTTTGGAATTTGTGAGTGCTGGTGGTGGTGGCGGCGAGGTTCATTGCAGAGAAATCAGCTCTGTTGAGTTGATGATACTCAACAGTCTTCAAACACAGAGGAGCATCCTGGAGGATGCTCATCATCCGGATGAAATTCAGTGGCCTGAGCAGGTAAAGTGCACTCTTGATGATTTTTATTGTATATACACACCTCCTGGACACTGGGAAAATAAGTACAGCAGTCTCAAATCTTTGTAAACACAAGGATGTTACTCCCAGATACAGGATACACAGGGGAGAAGGAGCTTTATTTGCCCTTTAGCTTATTGGAAATCAGTATAATGTTGAGGAAAAATCCATCTCTGAGGCCCTAATTCTTCCCTCAGAGTGCCAATAGAAATGTGAAGAACTTCACTGGAAAGCAGTTCTTCCAGAAGATGAGAGGGCAGTCTGGATTCTGAGTGTGACAGGTCCTGACAGCCTCTTTCCCCTAGACCTTTTTGCTAGTCTGTGCAAAATGAGGAAGACCAGTACCGTCAAGGGTTTGGCTCATGCCATCTCTAAAACAGAGCTTTAAAAGTGGAAGAGCAGATTAACTTAGAAGATGTAAACAGATGAACAGTTAGTAGCTTAAATTCATTTTTAATATTCATCTCCCAATTGTTTTGGAGAGGGGGTTAACAAGACTACTCAGAAATTCTGTCTGAATGCTGCATAATCAACTGTGCTTTGGCAAAGTTGCTGCCAAGCCTCCCAGAAGCCCTTCACAGCACATCAAGCTCCCAGAGTGGTATAGCTTCCTCCTGGCAAGGGCATTTGATAGTCCACAGACTTCAGTGCCAGATCTGGAAAACAATAAAATTGACTATAAGCTATAAAGCAAAAAGAAAAAAAATAAAAGAAAAATTATACTCATTGTAATTGAGTCAGCTTGTTGAGGGACATAAAAATCTAATCAATTGTTTTTGCATAACAATTAGTTGTCACGATGGGCTCCAATTGAGCAGCCAGATGGAGCCTTGTAGTTGTAGACTGTAGTAGTAGTATTCCTGGGACACACAAAACCACATGAGGCGATGAACATTACGTTCATCTTTCTATTAATGTGTAAGGAGAGCTCTGCTTAATGGGTAAAAACAGATTTCCCAAACCAAACATATTCAACTCAAAGTGTTTCTCACCTATACATGGCAGATAGAAACCTTTTTTATAACAGATCCTTTCTGGGTTTATAGGTATTGCCGAGTACTCTGAAACTGGAGCATGAGTGGCTTCCAAATGCCCAGATGACGTGGTGTATCTACAGAAACTTCATTTCCTTTCTAACATTTTTGTATATGCTATGTATGTGTGGCACATTTAAAAGGACACTGACGAGACATTTTTCATAAACATTCTGTTCCTTAAGGTTTATAAAAGCCTCTTGGGAAAACTGAAGCTGAACTCCTTTTCTTGAGTGAATTGTTTTTCTCCTTCATCTGGATACTTTGATTTACTTGGCTCTGAGCTTTCTATTAGCAGCAGAAGCAAGTGGTAATAAGGAACTGAGAGTATTTAACAATTTATCCCTAAAATTAACCAAAAAAAGGTAAGTCCCATTTTGGCTGTGCAAAGCTTGGCAGCATTCTCTCAAATAGGGTGTTGAATCAAACGTAGAAATTAAAACGACCAAACAAACACTTTTGACTTAAATGCAAACTGTGTTTCTGTCCCTGTCTGTATTCCCTAGGATCTTCTTTGTCCAATAAAATTTAGTTCCTTTGGAAAAGGCTCAACAGAACCACACAATGTCCAGTTTTATTTAAATGTATCTGCTTGCCAACAGGTGGGCAAGTAGGCAAGAGTTTTGACTTAAAGATTTGGGAAAAAAAGTTGAATTTGGTGATTCTTTCCCTAGCTTCCAATAATAATTAAAGCAACAATAATTCCTTTAAGATTTAATGATCTCTCTCTTCAATGGAGGGGAACTGCTAAGGGCAGTTACCACTGCTGCACTGCATGAATTTAGCATGATGCTGGTTGACCTTGCACTGACTGTGTTGCACACATGCTATGGGCAGCCACCCTTCTGCTGAAGCTTTGGTCAGCCTGCCATATCAACCTCTCCTGGGAAGATATCAACCTCTCATTCTTTTTATTGATTTAAGATCTTTTATCTTCATCATGAAACCTTCTTTTTTATAGTCTCAGGTAGTCTTTGGATGAAATTTCTTTCTACTTTTCTCCTACTTTCACAGTTCTCTGTAATTTCTTCTCCCTTCTGTCTTCTTCTAATCTGACTTCTAGTTTCACAGCTATGCAGACTACTTATTAAGAGATGTCATATTCTTTCTCGTCTCTCCTCCTACTACTTGTAGCTGAAGATCGCAGCTACAAATATGTAGGTTGTGTTCTGGGGATTCCACAACAATTCTCAAGGATCAGTGCACAAGTTGTTTTCCCTGCTGTAAAACAGTATTTGATAACTACCCATGAAAACAAAACTCTTCCAGAGATTCACTTCCTACCAGAAGACGTCCTAATTTGAATTCTCAGGAATAACTCTGTGTTCCCTTTCACTGCAATTTGCAAAAGAATTATTAATTTGAATTGTTTTCTATTTTATATATCTATTTTTATCTATAAATAATATATGTATATCTATTACTGTATTGAAATAACATATCTATTACTCTTTTGAAGTCATTCTAATGTAATACTATATTAAAACAATCACTGATAACTGAAAGTAATACTTAATACATTTTCAATTAATAGCTTGTCTAAAAATGCATTATTGTCAAAGAGATGAAACACTATTATTATTTCTTAATGATTGAACTAAAATGAATCAGTCAGGGCCTTGTTCCTCTGAGAAATCATCAAAAAAAAGAACCTCTTTCTTCACATTTCAACCAAGGACATCAAAATTTCTACATGCTTGTGGAAAGGCTGTCCCTTTTTGGGGACATCCATTCCCCATATATATATCTGAAACATCTGAAAAACTCTCTTTTCATTTAGCCTGAATAGGCATTTGTAGTCATAGGTACCAGAAACCCAACAATTTCGGTTTTTTGTCTTAGCCAACACTTTTCAAATGTGAGATGCTACAGTTTGGTTAAAGTACACACAAAGATTAGGAGAAAAAATACTCTTTCTTATAAGAGAAAACTGCTTAATTGTTTCATTCGTATTAAAATGCACACAAAGATTTACTTTCTTATTCTGAGCTGGGACAGCCCTTCAAACTAACAGTACTGGTATATTGCTATTATGCTGTCATGTTAAAAAAAAAGAAAAAAAGAAAGAAAAAAGTTTTCAATTTTAACAATTTCTTGGCTTTTTTACCTTATAATTACAGATTTATTATGGCTTTTAATCTCACTTTTTAATGTGCTTTTTATTGTTAAGGATGATAGATCCAAGAGGACTTTTGGATTTAAGATGACTCCTTTGGGAGTAACCTGTATAAGAACTGCTGGATGCTGCAGATAGGCTTGACAGTTCTACAAAGCAATCTATGTGTGGGTTTTGATGGGACTGTGTTAGTGGCTCCAACCACTACCCAGGGACAGTAGGAGCTCATAGTTTGCTCGGTGTTCTTGACCCTACCCTGGTAGAGTGTTTCTGTTTGGTTTCTTGCTGAGGCTATGGGCAAAGGCACTGATGAGATTCCTTGTCCAGATGTGTCACTGAAAGGTCACAGGCAAATTCCCAAGTGACATTTTTATTGTAAAAGTCCGTCTGCGCTTTGGTGTCTGTATATGAAGACACACACCCAGGAACCTCTGCTTGCATTGGTCATGTTCAAACGAGATGATTCTACTGTGGCTATGTCTATTTAATCCTAGGCCTACCAGGGTGAAATTTTAGACTCCAAATAACTACCTACTGCTGTGCATAGCGAATGTAGTATTCCTAAAGGGAAACCCATATAAGACAACCAACTTCCCCCTATCATGGCAGGAGAGGTATTTGGAAGTACACACAGTCTGTGAGGTGTTTGGTGACCACATCTAGGCTCTTGGGACTGTCCCTGATCTGTCATAACTATACACCTTTTTGCAAGGGAAGTAGTAGTTGTGTCCTAACTAAGTGTCTTTCTGGATGAATCTAATATGTCAGGAGTATGTGTCTGTCCCATGCTCCCATGTGGGCTCCGCAGTCACAGCATCAGCCTTAGAGAATCTCAGGATTCCTTAATTGCCTACTCTAATAAGATCTCAAACTTGAGGTGTAGTCTTATGGGTCATGGGACTTGTTCTGGCATATTGCAAACAGTTTCACAAGGTGTTCAAATTTCAGATTTTTGTCTATGGGCCTGGGACTTTAAAATTTTTGTTTTATCTATGTGTGTTTATTACTTTGGTATAAACAACATCCAAAGGTGCCTTGGTTTTTGGTGCTGCCTTGGCATATAGAGTGTCATGAGATTAAGCATTGTTAATATGTCCCAGGCTCCAGACCTCCTAATCAGCCTAATCAGGCTGGCTGGGCTGTGCAATGACTTAGGAGAATCTTATCTTGCCAAGCTCGGTATTGGCAGCTGGAGAGAGCCCATAGAAAAATACCAGTGAAGAAGGCTTCTCAGGCAATCATGAAAAATACATTTACAGGAATGTTCTGAGCTGTCTGGAGATGGAAGTTTTGCACTGACACTTTTTTTTCCCAGGGAAATAAAAAATTTTGTAAAAAAATTCTCATGGCAAAATTTTTATTTGCAGTTTCTCATTTCCTGGATGACAGCCACAGATTGTAGAAATGGAAATCTGCCTTTGAACTAAGTAAGGAAGCTGTATGTGTGGACACCCAGCTGTTGACCTGCATCTGTCAGATTTGATACATTTTCCTATGTATCAAATGATACATCAAATGTATAATTTGATACATTCACTTCAGTAGGGGAAGTGTCAAACCTGAAACATCAAAATAATATACATGCCCAGATTACAATGTACAGTCTTTGCCAGATGTCTGATAACAATCTTTCCAATTCACTTCATCCAATGCTTTAAACATATAACAAATTAAGCAAAGTCTTGGTCTTTTGTCACTGAAGACCTCAAATTGCATCTTATCATTATCGGAAAATGGAAATTGTATATGCCTGTGTGTGGTCTATCCCTTATTCACCAAATTCCTCTCTATGGAGATGCTTTTTTTTTATTAAGTTTTCATTAAAAATCTATTGCAAAACACAGATTTAAGTAGAAGGAAAATCTTGTGTGTGGCATTGGCAGTTTTACTAATTGACTGACTGACTTGTGGGCATGGATTTACCTGAACTTCAGCATCTGGGCATTTTTTAGGAAACTGTTTGTTGCAAAAAACCCACCATATTGACATTTTGATGTCTTCTACTATCTCCATCAATACTTGTTTAGAATCCTTATGTGCTGTCGACCCCTCAACCTTGGCTTAAGGATTTAGATTTATTTCGTTAGCTGAAATTAAAAAAAAAAAAAAGATGCCCTTAGATCAGAAACATTTACACCCCGTTCATTGTAATATCATCCTGAAATTACTTTAACCTTAGTGTAATTTTCCCAGAAAATATTTTTACATAAATGATCTATATTGCAACAAATACGCATCTGTCAGGCAAAAAAGAAAAATAATAGTTATAGGTAGGTTTGTATTTCTAGAATATTCCTCATATAAAATTAATGTAGTGCAACACATACACACAAGGCAGTAAAAAAAAAAGAACATTGAATTAGTGATTCAAATTTTGTTTCCAATTAAGTTGTTGTATACCCAGAGCAATTCCACAGATTGCTGCATTATTACTTTTGATTTATTCCAGTATAATTAAGAAAAACTTATGTCATCAACTCCAATGGAAGCCACAGTCAGAAAATTTAAACTAGAGAATAATCTAAGATAGTTTCTGACTAATGAATTGAAATATAATTCAGAATCAAAAGAAGCAGTGATTTAATAGTAGTATCCTTTAATTGTCCTACCTAATTTTGTATTCCAGGTATACATCCCATTTGGAAAAAAACCCTAAGTACTAAGACTCAAACAAAAGCATTTTTAATTGTATTTTTTTATATTAGAGATGTTTGCCTGCCCATCATTCAACAGTTAAATTCATGGAACAATCTAGACCTCTAGCAGAAAAGACTCAAAGCAGAATGGGTATACTATGCTCCACTAAACTTGTTCTGAGTCCAAAATAATCACATTCTGCTCTATTTTCCTCATTCTGATACTTTGCTTTCCTGATACATTCCTCAATACGTTTTTTTTTCTGAGTTTTACCTCCTGATGCCTACTCAAATCATCACTTTGTTTGCTGTGTATATCAAGTTGTATTTAGCCCTCATATTCCCAGACTGTAGTTATCTATCCCCCTTTCTGCTAACAACCTTGCAAGGATTAGTGCAAATTTGTCACTTATAAAAGCAGATGTCTTTTTGCCATTAATTCTTCATCACCTGTTTGAGTCAGTCAAACCTTATTCTGAATTATTTTAAACACATTCTCATACTTGCTGAGTGATTATTAAAAACTCTGTCCGGAGAGAGGCAACTTTAGATGGCAGTATATGGATGACCTGGCATGAGAATTTTTGGGCAGTCCCAGAACCTGTACTGTCAGTACAGTACCTGCCTGCACCTCGGTCTTAGAAAACAAATTAAATGTTGCTGGCCACTTAATCAAGTACCATGAATCCTGCTACAAAATCTAGTAATAAACTAGCCAGGAAAAGCTATAATTCTGTATTCAATTAATTTTTTTTCCAGAGAAGAGGGGATAAATGTCAAACTCACAGAGAGAGACTGCTATTTCACTGCAGAAATAATTAGATGGACCTTTCTTGACTTCTAGACTACAGAGTAAAATACTTCTTCCAGGTAATAGTGCCCTTTGTGCTGTTTTTAAGAGTCAGTGACTGATGCTTCCTCTTGCAAAGGCACACTTCCCTCTGTGATTAAATATTTACTGCAGTGAGAGACCAGCATTAGGACTATGTGTCTCCAATTAACTATTGTGGAGGTTCATGAGGGACTACAGTATATGCATAAATATTTTAAAAGATCAGGTCAGAGCAATGTCCATATCAGGCCATCTTCCTGTAGATCAGGGTGTGCTGTTTGTTGGTAGGCAGATGCATGCCTACTTACCAACAAACAAAACCTCTACTTCACTTGCTGTGCCTTTGCTATAGATCACTTGTTAAATTATCACATTAATCATGCATATGAAGAGCTCTGCTTTGCTGATGATTACAG
Organism: Neopelma chrysocephalum; assembly: GCF_003984885.1. NCBI lineage: Eukaryota > Metazoa > Chordata > Aves > Passeriformes > Pipridae > Neopelma > Neopelma chrysocephalum. The sequence continues at coordinate 27,915,843 of NW_020897695.1, forward strand.
AGGGCAAGGAAAACATAATTAAAGGTGCCACAATCTGTTTTGTTTGTCCAGGGCATTGTTTTTGTTTCCAGGGTACACCCACAGGAAGGAAATTCACATTTAATTCTCTTGACCGAGAGATGTCTATATTTATGGGGATCTTAGCCACAGGGGAGTCATCTGTGTCTGCTTTCATTGAAAAACAAAGGACAGGGCATCTTGCCCCAGGTCTGCTATCAAGGACATTTGGAGGGAGTGGAAGGGAGTCAATAATGCTCTCCTAGGCTGGCTGCTGAGCCAGGGCATAAGATCATGCTCCAAGAGGAAGGTTGGCCAGTCCTTGGCTTATATCTTAAGGAAATGGATGGTCATTGACAGGGCTTTGGATTTAATGGCCACTTGCGGTTTTTTCACTTCTCTGTAAAGAACAAATCTAACTTGGAGTCCATCTAGAACCTACAGCTATGGAATTCATCTGGTTTGCCCATACCTTCAGTAGAGTCCCTAAAGAACCCAGGGTTTGCAGTCTTCTGTCTACAGTTCTCATCCTGACTACATCTTGTTTGTTGTATTAGAAAGAACTGAGGGGGGAAAAAAAAGACAAAAAAAAGACAAAACCTGAAGCTGTGATTCTGTTGTTACAGACTGGAAGAATCAGAATAATAATTTGTTTTATACTGAACTGTGGTCATATAAACAAATACAGTTCTGGATGTGATCAGGAAACTAATTAATCAACAGTTTATCAAACATATGTCTGAAAATATAGTATGAAACAAAGTAATTTTTATGCAACCCTTTGAGATTTGAGAACACATCTTTATAAGGTGTTAAAAAAGCTTACAGCAGTTTAAGGCATGTCCATGAAACAGAGTCATTGCTACTAAGACTGGGACAATGACAAAAGTATATTTCAGGCAAGGGATATACATTGCTGAGTTTGAATGCATTTCCTTTCCTAACAGGTCTGTTTTCAGTTTCTCCATCCTACTTCATACAGGCATGAGTTTATCTCAAGCTTAGACTCTCTTTTCAGGATCACCTCAAGCAGACTTGTGTTTTGGGGTGCATTGTAATACATTTGGAGCAGCACAATTTCTCCTCAGCCACAATGGAGCCTGAATTCACTTCCCTTCAAACCCTATATGGGAACTGTATGATTTTGTGAAAGGTTCGTGGTGGAGCACCCCACTCCCTGCGGCAGCAGAACCCAAGAGAAGCGGAGCTAAGCTGCAGCAAGGCTTCATTAGCCATTAGCTATGTTAATGGGCAGCACTGGGAAGCAACAGAGGCTCATTAGGTTTCCTGAGATCTCACATGTGTAGGGAGGAGAGGCAACTGCTGGGGTTTTCTGGGAGTCCTTGCCTGTCAGGCCACAAAAGAGCTGTTTATACTCACAGGATCTTTCAGTATGAACCTGTTTTGCAGTCAGGTGCTTAAAGATGCTTCGTGCAGTTGGTTATTTCTGGTGGGTAACAGGCCTTTCGTTTCAGCAGTTTTTTGTGCAGGAGTTGAGAAATGTCTTTTTTTTTTTCAGGCTAAATAAAAAGGAACTTATGAAAATGTGAATACTCCAAAATTTAACAAAAAGTCTGGTTGATAAGAAGAGGTTGCCAACACTACTTACATTTAGCACAGAGAGGCATATTCAAGGGTGGGACCTACTGAAGCAGGAATGAGGTAACCCGGTGCTGGAGCTTTTGGGGATCATCTTTTGTAAACTGCTCTCCTTGAGACTGAGGAACAGCACTCCTGTCTCACCTCTGCTTGAAGGACTCCAGGGTCTCAGCAGTGCAACTATTGTTGAGAAAACATCCAGAACCTTTTAGAAAACATGAAGCAGGGCAGGTAAGCAGTGTAGGACCTTCCTTTCTTTTGCCCAAAGAAAACACAAACTGCCCTGTAACTTCTCCGATGAAGGGTAGCACTGTATCTTCACATGCACTTGTGCAGCCTTGGCCACGATGAAACTGTTATTCTGGTCAGGTCTTCTGTAAGCCATGCCCAGTAGGTGTAGAGAAGGCTAATAGCTCCTGCCTGCATTATATGGAAGAGATGAGATTTGTTTATTTATTTTTAGAATGGAAAACAGCCTCAGTTTTGGCAGAAAACCGTGAGATTCTTTAACATATAGAACAGGTTGCAACAATGTCCATGGCATGTAAACAGCCTTCTTTTTCGTATTTAACAGATGTACTCCTTGCCTCAAAGTTCAAGCTTGCACACATTTTAGTCAATGGACACCAGTCAGGACATACCCTCTTCATAGTCAGTGCCTTGAAAGACAGACTTCACTTTTGGATCATATTAAAGAAGAATGGACAAGCGTTAGGTTGTTATTTCCTTGGATATGTAAAGATATGTTTCAAGTGTACTGATCTTGTAATTGTGATGTGTTCATTTTCAGTAAATCTGACTGAGTGGGGGACACATGAAAAATACATTTCAGGCAGCATCTTATTTTACAAACTTAAAAACTACATACCTACATGAAACACCTTAGCAGGTTCATTTCTGGTAAAATGAGTAACTACCAGCACACATCAAACAGGCCATCAAGCCACCTGTGACTGGCTTGGCTGAGAAAAAGAAAAGCTTTCCTATGGATTATTATGATAACAATGTCAGAATAATAATAATCTTTTTCTCCACAACAACATGTACACAGCAGTGTGAAAAACCCACTTCTTAACATGTCTGTCACCTCAAAGGAATCATAATTTACCATTCCAACCCTATCAAATGCTCATGCTTCAGTTTGTATCAAATGCTACAAACTGAACATGTTCATTCCCATTTAAAGCTGTTTTGACTTCAGTAGTACCCAGAGATCCTACGTAGGTCTGGGATGATAAATATACTCCAAGATATGGCCAAGGGCCAAGGAACTGTTCTTGCAATGCTTCCTGCTCTTGCTCCTTGACAGGGTCTTTAATAAAGCTGCATCTCCCAGGATGGACCACAGCCTTGTAAGCCACAAAAGTTCACAGTAGGGGAATGAACCAGACTGAGAAACCCTGGGAGGATCTGAGAGAGTTTTTCTCATTTTTTTTCTTTTTTTTCTTTTTGCTTAGAAGGGGAATATTCTAATATTCCGTAAAATGTTCCTGTATTAAACAAAAAGGATTAAAATTTTCCCCCCCCCCCTCCCCCCCCCTTTCCCCCCCCCCCCCCAGAAATAATGTTGGGAATTTTTCCAAATATGCCTACATGGCTTAAAATTTCCGGTTAACACATCCTCTTTTCAACCGTATTTATTCCTATCTGTAGCACGTGCTACAAATATATTCCTTAAATAAAAATCGGAAAGGAGAAGGAGCTGCAAAACAATGTATGATATCCTTTAAAAATTCAGAAGAGTGAGCACAGTATTTGGCCAGAAGAATGGGAGGATTCGGAACTCTTCATCTTTGTGAGTTTACAGAAAAGAATAAAAGGAAATGCTTGCACTTGCTGACAAAATTTGGAGGATGCAGGAGTCAAATCCTCTAGCAAATTAGATACATTGACAAAAATACAGAGAATTCCGTTAGGTATTACCTAAATCTTTCATCTGGAGATGTGAAAGTATTTCTTAAGGCTTTAAGAACTGCTTTCATAGTGACATCTGGGACAGCTACTCCTTCAAATTACTTCTAGAAATATTTTGGCACAAAACAACACAGAAGTTAGGTCTTATAAAACTGGAGGTGATGGTGGTGTTTTAATTGGAGGAATGGTAACATTCTACATAAAAAACCAATTGTCTGAAAAATAAAACTGTATATGACCAAAACTATTCATAAACTTTGGATAAATTCAGAAAATTCTTTTTACACAAAGCTTTAATAATGATACACAGGGGACAATATAGCTGAGGAAACACATGTAGAAAATAGCTTCATTATTTGATTGAACAGCTTGAAAATGTGGAACAAGTTCAGACAATGAAAATCTACTTCCTGGCAGAAAGGGGAGCATGAATGAAATGGCTGCATGACTCAACTAAAAATAAAGGCAAAGCAGAAAGTTGAGTGCATATTTAACAACTGTACTTCAAACCCAAGTACCTAAAGGTGACAATTCAGAAGAGGATGGGTATATATGTCATGGTACGAAATACTGTGAGATGTGTAAGATGTTTTTCTGATTAACAAAGATAATTTAGGAACCATTCAAATGCTTTAACTCAAAGGGACTTAAAACTATATGGCTGTCTGGTTTAATTGTTGTGTAAGATGTGATTGGGTTAAAGAAATTATGCACGCAAAATAAAAACATAATATGCCTTGAATTTGATTTGTCAGAGTTACAAATGGATTTCAGAGTAACCACAGATCATGTCACTCATAAGAGGACTAAAGAGAAGCACAGTGACTGTCCTGTGGAAACACAATGTGCTGTGGAAGCACAATTGCAGCAGACTTCCTCTTGGGATTACTTTTAAGTTTTAACTGGTAAACATAGATACATTTCAATAGGTTTTGGAGTTTTTTCTACATGTACCACAGATTCTTGGACTGGCAGGTTGAGAGGAGGTATTCTAGTAATCTACCTTGGTTTACAGGCAAGACTAAGAGCAAATGTTAGTACTTTAACTGAACATGATAGAAACATAGGAGGCTATACTGGTTTTAGAGTAGGTTTGGGGACAACAATGAGATGTAGCACTATGAAAAGAAAACAGTGGTGTTACATAAAATTTCTTATTTTCCTATTCTGAATGTTTGTCAGGTACGCTTTCAGTGTTTGTGTGAGAATTCCCAACAGGCAGAAAAGCAGGTGCCTCCACTGTGGTTTGAAGAGAAGCAGTGGCACTGGCAGAGAAAGGACACATGGAGCAGTTTGGGATGATTGAACCTTCTGTATCATGCCAGCCTCATTCGTAGAGGAACCAGGGTGGTAAAATTAGTATGAGAGGAGAGGTATATAAACATACAGGAGGGTCCCAAAGTACTACCTGTATTACTTCTTCACTACTAGAAATTTTTCCTATTTTTCACAATGGGTACTTCTCGCAGTTTCTTCAGCAAAAGTGACACTTTCCCCTCAGTGAGGTTATTGTCTTAGAAAGACTAAAAATTGGTATGTTACATGGATTATATTAATAAGCTATAACTAAAAAGCAACTTTTTTTTAAGTAACACAAGGCTTCAGGCCTCAGAGTTCCTGCAGAGGAGTATATCAGGACTTTGTCACGTCCTTCTAGGCTGGAGTGCTGGGCCAAATACGTCTCCAGGACCAAAAATTAGATGTAGTCCTTACTAATACAGTGGCAGCCAGAAACACCTGAGCATCAACTTTGAGCAGACATGGGTAACCTCAGCATGCCTTGCAGAATTTGTGCAGTACATGTGCAGAGTGACTGCCAACCTAGTGCATAGGTTAAAGAAAAGAGACCAGAAGAACTTTCCTAAAATTCACAAATGTCAATGATAGATCAGGAGCACAAAAGACAGTCGGAACAAACTGAAATGAGAGTTTCATACCGCCCATGAGGGTAGCCAAGCAGGCTCATGAACATATTGTGCAGTCTTGCAGCAGGGTGTAGGGTTGGGTGTCCTCCTTCCATCCTGATTTATATTGTGATAACCAACGTGGATATCACAGGTTCATAGATGTTGCTAAAAAAAACCCCCAAAACAACAACAAAACAACCTAAAACAAACAAACAAACAAACAAAAATCCCAAACAAAACCCAACCAAAAAAACCCCCAAAAATACAAGAAGTCTTTTATTTAATACTGCGGTGCTCTCTAGAAAACCAGAAAAATGGTGGTGGGGAAGTGCAGACAAATATTTATACAACACCTGTTATATATGATATATGAGAGATAACCAAAAGAAGTTAAATTGCTCTCAGCAAGAGATCAGTGAAAACAGACGAGATTTGGATGAAAAACAGGCTTTGAACTTGCATTGATTAGAACTTCACAAGTTTAGTCAATGAACTAATGTTAAAAAGTCACCTTGGTCAAGTGAAATTATGAAGTGGAAACATTTTTAAAGGGAGCAAAATGCTTGCGAAAAGGATATGACAGTCTGACAGAAAATAAGCATCTGGTAGCAGACCGAAGTGAGAGCAGCTACACAGAAAGAAAGAAAAGAAATGGAATATTTTAGTTTGGTTTCAATATAAGAGATCAATCACAGGGTTCAGGTTGGTCTTGCAGCAACTTGTTCTACAACTGTATTACAAAAGGTGCTTTAGCACCGTATCGTTTGAGCCCTGCTGTTTTTATAAGAACACTAGAGGAAGGGAACTTAAACTAATATTTTAAAAACTCTTTGGGAACTTTAGTATTTCATTGTTTTATTATGATAGACACAGTTTTCATAAAATTGAAATTTTCCCCAAATGAATCAGAAAATGATACCTGAGGTTTGCTCACCTGATCAAACTCAAGGGGCATCTTTTAAGTCGGATGGGCAAAGAACATTCATTACACCTGTTGTCAGAATAGGATCTGATCCACCAAGGAGATCGTGGACCTGGCGATATAGACCGTGGATTACAGAGTTCTCCACCCCTGTTGGAGAAAACAGATCTGTGCTGAACATACCCTCATCCCTCCCAAAAGTTCTTGTGCTGTTAAGTGAAATGAGAGAAGTTTGCAAACAACAAAATATTTTGACTTGCTTGGCAATGTCAAACTTCATTTTGTCATTTCCAAGCCACTTCTATGAAACCGAATCCTTTTGTGAATAATTTGAAAATGTAGATTTTTAATTTTAATTCTGGATGCAAACAAACAGTGAAATATTTGAATTATCCATGAGGTGAAAACTGATTTTGACCAGTTCTATTTGGTAATCAGTTTAGTCACTGAATGGATTTTAGTGATTTACAAAGTTCCCAAGATATGCCAGGTATTTTTTCTTTCTCAAGAAATGGTGAAGTGGCCTTGAGCATGGTAAAATGGATGAATTTCTCTAATCTTATACTGACCTGCAATGACTCTGTCTAACTTTGATACCTTTTGCTTTCTTTCCCCCGTGTAAGTATATTATATCTTGCTTAGTAGGAGCTGTGAAGTACAGTTGTTCATAAAGTGTAGTTTTTGGACCACAAGTTATGATATACATAACATACGAGTAAGGTTTGCATATAATCTGCCTTATCTGCTGCTAAGCAAGTGTGTTTAGGTACTTATCTAGAGCCTAGTATAAAATTCATCTGCTCATCACTTTTCTTTGTTTCAACCCCTCTCCTAGAGTGATTTCTTCCCTTGCTGTCAGACCAGACCTCCTCTAGGGGTAAGGAAGGATTCCCGGATGAAATTATCATATTTAATGAGCATTTTGCTACTTATTAGACTTTACTCTCTTCATTATCAACATTAACATCTCAGGTAGTGCATTTGCTGAAACATTTCCTGGATTGTCAGGAATATATCTCCTTAGACATCTGGCCTGCATTTTCTATGATCTTCACATGAAGCCAGTGTGTGCCCAGGCTAAGTTTCCTCAGCATAAATAACAGTGTATATTGGTCTTTCTTGAAAGTTCACATCAAGGTTGAAAGACTTGTAAGTTAGTATACAATGTCAGTGAACTCTGAAAATTGAAGCTGAGGATCTTGCTGTGAATAATGACAAGCCTAGACATGATCAATAGCGGTGTTCCGAGGCGTCTGTGTACAGCTGGTGGTAAAATAGGTACACTTTATTTCCTCATATATCTGTTCAATTTTAAACCATGATGTACCTACATGTACAGATCAGATTTTGAATTTCAGTAATTACAGCTGATCATCTGAGTGGATCTCAGAAAAAGAATAAGGAATAGGAAAGCACTTGATTACTTGGCCTAGATCTTCTATAGCACAACAAAGGTCAGCAGAAAATTCTGTTTTCAATAGGCTGCTCTGGATCTTGCTTCTATTGCTGAATAGCAAAAACATTCATTTAAAACTGATCTAACACTGTGCAAGTATAAAAGTACAAGATCAGAATAAGAGTCAGGGGAAAGCTTCAATAAACATTTTTATCTTTGTAGAACGGTTTCTCACATCTTTAACGTGTTCCGGAAATGTAAATGTAAACTTTATTGGGAAAAAAGACCATATGGGAGAAGGAGATTGAAAATAGGGCCTAGCAGAAAACACAAAAAATCTTGTGGATCTTTTCACAGAATTGTGAAAAAATGAAGCAATCTCTTCTTTTTTTGCAGAATAGCTCTAAGATTACGATGTGCTATGGCTGTATCAATGAGACTGTGATCAAAGTAATGACTTAAAACTCAGTGAGATATGTTGGGTTTTGGTTTTTGTTTTGGTTTTTTCAGGATAGCTATTAATGGAAGAAGTCCCAAAGACAAGTGCTCGTTGACCAAAAGCAGGCTAATTCGCAAAGATCAATGGTCCAACAGCATTCATCTATCATCTCAGACATGTGTACATGGTAATCAATGGTCATCCATCTCTTTCCTGTAAGTTGATTAATCTTTTAAATTTTGTAGGCTTTCTATGCTGGTATAGTGCTTTTTATAATACCTGCACAAGCTTTTCTTTTTATATAAAATTAAAAAAAAGGATGAAACTATCTAAACTGTGTATGATGTAGTTCTTCAAAGTATAACGGGAATAACTGTTTGAGGTGTGAAGTTAGCTCATGGCCATTTCTTGCTGATGTTTTGAGGCCACACAGTTTTAAATGCCTTTACCCGTAATGATTTTAAACTCAGTTAAATAACAGAATTTTAGAACTGAGTTTATGGTTTATGAAAATGAACAAATTAATCTTGTAGAATAGCATAAAGAGCCAATATTGTCAGATGAGATTGGTGCAGTAAGATCTGTATCTCACAGAGGAAGAAACATTATCTGTAATCTGTCTGAAATAGGAGAAGGAACTATGTTAAATGCATGTACCTCTGAACGTTTAACTTGGCAATAGAACTTACCATCCTCCTGGTAATGTTAGATCTCTGTCTTGATCAGGGGAACCTAATCAAATATCCTTCAAAACAGACCTTCAGCTAGGTGGAATAAATGGCCACCTGACAGTTTATAAGATATCTTGACAAGAAAAGAACAAGAGTTGTCCTTGGAATATCCCCCAGTGTGCAAAATACTTAGAGAAAGATAGTATCTTGCTCATAATACAACCTATGCAGTCTTAATTGAAAGACTTCTCAGCTGGAAAAAAGTAGAAAATACTTAGTTAAATTATCATCTTGCATAAGGCAAATAATTCCTCCTACTTTTGTTTATTTGTTTTGTTTTTCTCAACAAAGAATTTCATCAAAACCTGTAATATCAGCAGAAAATTCTAAAATTAGATAAAAAATTAACCTTCATTATTATGAGTCTCATTTTTACTATTTTCTTTCTGATATATCTTGCTGTGTTCTAGTGCATCAGGTTTTTGTGAGAACAACCTGTTCCCACTGTGTTTTTGTAAACACTCTGCTTAATGCAGAATGTAGATGGATGGAATAATATAGAGTATGTTGATTAAAAAAAAGTTGAAATCACAATTTACTAAGTGATTTACATATGTCTAGCATTCTTAGTACTTATAGTACATTCTTATAGTACTATATTGTTATATTATTGCATATAGATTTTGATTTTTAAAAAGTTAAATTCTTCAAGAGAAAAATTAGGGAAATTTATCCCAGGCAGATTGACCACAGTTGTCTGAGTTCTGTTATAATAAAATGATGTAGCAAACTGGAAGCAAAATAATTAATGTTGAAAATATGAGAACAGATATTTCCTGTAGGTATTCTTTAGTACCTAAAGTCAGATGTGTCCCTAGTGATTAGTATGATGGCAAAATGTAGACAGCAGGCTGATGTTATTCATCCAGCAAATTTTTATCACTTTCTGAACTAAACTCCTCACATAACTCAGGAATAAGCTAATCTATAATTTAAAAAAAAAACAAAACAAACCCACAAAAAATAAGCCTCATATCTTGGTTAATGTCTCGCAGGAAGACTGGCAAAACAAAGAACCCAAATCTTCCAGGTCTTGGTTCTGTTCCATAATAATTTTCACAGAAGACAAGTGTCACTATGCAACTGCCATTCAAGATAAGTGGAGTCTGCATTTCGTTTTGACTCTGGGGTGTTGATGTGCTGATTAGTTTTCTGATACAGCTTGGTTGTCAACATTTAAAACATTTCTTGGAAGAAGAAAAATAATTTTGAACAGAAGGCATTCTGTTATACCTATATTTATACATATTTCCCTGCACCCTCAAAACCCAGTTATAAAGCGACTTATTGCAAGATCTGTCACCATCGCCTTGGAAACTGGTCCATTGACAGCATGTTTTCAATCAGTCGTCTCTCATAAGTATATAGCTTTCTTTTTTTTTTTTAAGCATGTTTGAATAGTTTGAATGCTTACCCTGAAAAAGGCAAAAACATGCTAAATTCAGAATGGACATTTTGGAGGGTGACATGTCTCATCAAACAGAATAGCTGACTTCTTTTTTCTTTTTTTTTTTTTTTTGCAACTGATATAGGTCACAAATTTGTAATCAGGGTACTTGCATGAGAAGGAGAAGTTCCAGTCGGTGCTCCACAGGCTGCTTCAGTTTCTTGTGAAACAGTCATTGATGATGAACCTACCTACCTGATATCTACTCGTCAAGGCACTTTTTTCCCGCAATATGGGAGAGTACCTTCTTTCCAGAGTAGTGGGTAGCTTTAACATTCTCTTGGGAGACATGCAGCTGCAAATCCCTTTAGGATGAGGAATACAGGGAAAGGAGCTCTTCTGCATTTTTGAAAAGTGATCTATTTATGTAAAAGGGTGAGGCCATGTCCTACAGTAGCTGTGCTCTCCAAGGGAGAAAAGAAGCAAGCTGTTTTGTGTTCATAAGGGAAGAACTAAAGCTCTGATTTGGAGAGAGCAGGTTGTCTTTTGTTTGCACTGCACAGAGTACGTGGTGCCTGGCAAATCATGGTGTTTAAGACCTGCCCACATCAGTCTTGTTCCACTGGATACCCACCTCTGGGTTGCTCAGGGGAGATCCCCAAGTACCTGTCTCAACATTACAATTTCTGTTCCAGAACTTTGACCCCTCAAGCTGATTACTTCAGTGCTCATCATTGCAGACTAAACCCAGTTTTGGAATTGGGCTTTAATCAATCAATACTTGTGGATACAAGGCCTGATCTCAGATCAGGACCACCAAATACTGGTAAGAAGTTTTTGTTATGGATAAGAAAAATGATGATATTTCCCTGTATTAGAAGGGCATCCAGAAGAAAATACATAAAGACATCACCTTCTTGCTAAGATATCTAAACTTTTTCCATTGAAATAGTACTGAATGAAAGTGGTTTAAGGCCTATCATGAGTGAAGTGCATATTCTGTGTATTTTTCCAGGGATATCATTAACATGAGTTATTTCTGAATTTATTATTGTTTGTTGTATAAGTAACACCTAAAATGCCTTACAGAAAGAGGATTAAAGGAAATATATATATTTGTCTTTTCTAATATCACTTGTATCTTTTGGCAGTGCTTTATGCATGGTCAGATTTAGTTTTCACTACAAAGTCAATTACTTGGTCTCTTCTTTTATGTGCTGTTTTTTTTAAAAATCAACAGGGGACAGATGAAGATTTTGAAATATGATTTTAAGTCCAGAGAAATTGTCAAGGAGACTCAGCAACAGGTAAAAAGTTTCACAACTGCTTTAAACTCTTTGTGTTTGATCAGGCTCTTTTTCAACTTCATGGCATCTGCAGACAGATCCTTGATGGCTCTACTCTCTGTGGCTTGGGGGACTTGCTGTCTTCATTTCCTATGGAGCTCAAACTGTTACACCTATATGTTAATATTTACATGACTCCAACACACGCTCTTGTCAAGCCATGGGGCCCAATCTACTTCCAGAGCACACTGACAGCTTCTATTCTGCCAGTTGGTACTGGTGGGTTTCTTTTTCTCACCTCATAAGGTTAGCTGTGAAACTGTTGGTGAATTTAGGTAACCTCATTGTGCTCCAGGGTACACATGTCCTCCCTCTAGGGTGGTTGTTCTCAAAGGAGTGGTTAAACTCCTTATGGATTCGACCACCTATGCTACTCTTTGGGAGGTCACACAGAAATGGGGTCACAGTTGGAAATCAGTTGAGGTGCTGTGCTACGGTGTTAGGTTCCTTCTCTGCAGGTCAGGAGCTCTATGAGATGAGATGCTTCACTCAAAATCAGGAATCCCAAATCACGGTCCCGTAAGGTCCTTGCAATGCAGTAATAGCGCAGCCCTGAACCAGGGTCTTCCCGCTGCCCTCACTTAGGTGAGAAAGAGGAGTCCTCTTAGAATGGTACAAGGAAAGGAGCTAGTTCTTGCTGGCTGGAAAAGAGAACAAGATGCACTTGTCCTGCTCAGGGATCCCAAGAAATTGAAAAGTTCACAATCCTACTCCGTTTCCCCACCAGTCTGTGAAAGACAACATCCTTCCGACCCTCTATCTGTCATGCAACAGAACAAGAATTAGCAGATAGCAAGTTTCCCCCACCTCCAAAGCACACAGTCTCTGGATACGGTATTCCTTTAAGAATTTTACTAAATCTGCACGTGAGCTCAATCTGCCCATAGAAGAATTTCAATTTGTGCAGATGGTATCATTTGGCAGATCACTCTGATGTTGGCAGCATCACAGGGGTCATATTTTTGCACAGATGGACTGTTCTTCATCTGTTTCTTTATTGTAATAGACCCAAATAGATTTTCCCACAATAGTACATATGCGCATTACAACTCTCCTTGCTTCCTGTCAGACAACTTATTTAGTGAGAGCACACAAAAATTTCTCTCTCTCTCCCTCTCTCCCTCTCTTTCTCTTTGTTCATGTACCGAGTCCTCTTTGTTTTGGGGATGCAGGGTGAGGACTAGGTCGAGCTATCAAGGATCTCTGTATTCCTGAGACATAAAATCTGGTGGGATCACTGAGATGATATTCAGAGCACTGCTGTGAGTTTAGGATGTATAGATTTTTTTTTTTGGTAAATATTTTTTGCACAATGCACATATTTATTACGGCTCCCTCATAAACCAAGAGCACTTACAGCTGACATGTGAATGGGCAATTGGAGGGATTGGAGAGGCTGGGGAATCAATAATTAAAAACTAGAGATCTTGAAACCAGAGCAATGATTTGACTCTAGTAGTAATGACCAGAATCTGTTACCATTTGACAGCTGGTTAGAAAATTATGTTAAATGAACTCATTTTTTTAGTGGTGAGATTTTTTTTTTTTTTAGACATCTATTGTCACTCTCACTTGCAATCTTAGTGTGGCAGCAATGAACTGAGTGGACAACATTCAGTTGTCCTACCAGAAATGGTTTATGGCATAGCAAAAGGACATTTTGGAAAACTTGCACTGCTTCTATTTTGCTTTACACAAGCACTTGCTTTGTTAATAGAAAACTTTATCCCTGCATGCCTTACACTTCATTAATGATGAACTTGTTGTCTTGTGAGGAAACTTGGACATTTTCAGTCTACACATTGATATCAACTTTGTCTTTTCCTTCTCACTTGCTAATCTAATCAATTTATTCTAAACTTCTTAGATATCACAGGTAGTGCAAATATTTTGGTATGGGCATTGCTTGCTGTGTACAACCATTAAGGAGTTTTCACCATGTGTAAATGAGAACAAAATAGCTAGGGAGCTTGCACAGTGAATTTCTTGACATGTATATGCCCAGACTCCTAAATATAGTATCTCAGTAATGTAATTTTTGTGGATGAGACAGCATATAGAGTACCCTTTTTTTCTCAAAAAGAGTACTGTTTCAAAGAAAAGTAGTTGCTCATAATGTAAACATTACTGAAAAGACAATCCCTTCTACAACTGCTTCTAAATAAAAAATACTTCTGCTTATTTGCTGATTGATTTTTAACTTTTTGACAGCCTAGTGAACAAAAGGAAGAACTTGTGAGTGAAATTCCAGTAACAACAGTTAAGTAACTTCTTGGCTATGCTGGGTAACAGGGAGAATAAAACTGCTGACTGTAGTTAAATATACAGATTACTTGGGAAATACATAAAAACTCAAAACCAACAAATCCCCCAAACTTTAATTTTATATCCATCTGGTAAGTCTTCATAATCAGTCCCTAATTATCTTCTTGTTAATCCATTTCTGGTTACTCTGACACCTTAGAAATTTTACTATGAATAGATTTCTTGCCTAAGGCTATGGAAAATTATACATGCTTGGATACAGCTGGTTTCTGTTTTGGGGTTGTTTTCTTTTTCCTTCACAGTTACTGAACATATCTAGACAAGTAGTTGCACTGAATTTTGCTTTTTCACTACAATTCTGGGGCTTAAAAAGCAGTTTAAACCAGAATGTTCCTAGAAGACTAGCAGCTACAGGAAGCAAAATAAAAAGAGGGATGCAATTTGTAATGTAGTTCTGTAGCATGTTATCATATGATAACATACGGGTGAAGAGATGGAGACCAAAATACTTGTGATATTGGAGGTTTTGGCTTTTTTTGAGATAATTTAGTGTTTTCTTCTTGAACAAGGACAAACCTTTCCTCCTGATTTTGAAAGGCATGTGGGGTGTTTCAGTTTCTGGAAGGTTTGTCCTCTCCTTAGCTATGTCTGATGCAATGCAGTAGGAATTTCAGTCAGCACATTGCTGACTGGTTTCTCCAAATTAGTCTCTAACAGCTGAACTTCTTTTCCAGAGTTTGGAGGTTTAAGCAGTTTGTGAAGCTGAACAGGAGACGACTTTCACAGAGAGACTTGTTACAGATTAGTTGTACAGGTTCAAATCAACAAGACAGCTGACACCAAGGCCTCTCACATGCTGTATTTATATTTAATAAATATATTTGTAGGGGATGGATTCTAGAGAAGATTTTATTTTCTCCTTTCATTCCCCAAATATTGAAATGATAATCACACTAATAACTGTGAATCCTAAACCCCAAAGAACACTATTATGTGCAGTATACTGGCATAGTAAAATAGCAAAATATTCTTCTGCTCATCAGAAGAGTGGGTTGAGAACTCAAGATATGGGTATCCTTTTCTCTGAGGATGAGTAGTAGCCCTGCTGGAGCTGAACTGTATGATAAGTAAGAACAAGCATGGACTGATAATGCTTTTATCACAAGAATTAAGATGATCAGCAACCACCAGTTTGTAGATCTGGGTTTGTGAAGTCCAATCACCAAACCCCAGTTGGCAACCAAGCAACATGCAGCTGCATGCTCAGTCCCCCCTAGATACCATTCTGCAGTCAACAAAGACAATTTGCAATCGAGTATTGAGCAAAAAGTTACTTGTCCTATGAAGAGATAACACCCTTGAGAAATATGTGCTGTGTCCATGGTAAGTACTGCCCACCATAGGAGAAAATCAGATTCAAGACCATCTAAGGAACCTTAATGTGCACAAGTTCATGGGACCTGATAAGACACATCCAAGGGTCTTGAGGAAATTGGCAGATGAAGTTACTAAGCCATTCTATCATATCTCAAGAGACATGGCAGACTGGGGAAGTTCTACCATGTTTAACCCCAGCTGGCAACTAAGCATGCAGCCACTTGCTCACTTTCCCCCAGTATGATGCAGGAGAGAACTAAAAGGGTAAAAGTGAGAAAAGTTGTGCATTGAGATAAAGGCAATTTAATAGGGAAAGCAAAAGTTGCACACACAAGCAGAGCAAACTAAGTAATCAGTTACCACTTCGCATGGGCAGACAAGTGTTCATTCATGTCCAGGACAGCAGGGTACCATCACACCTAACGTGCTCGAGAAGAAAATTAACTCCAGACATGCCCATTCCCTTCTTCTTCCTTCAGCTTTATATGCTGGGCACGATGCCATATGGTATGGAATATCCCTTTGGTCAATTGGGGTCAGCTGTACTGGCTGTCGTCCCTCCCAACTTCTTGTGCACTCCCTGCCTGGTCACTGGTGGGTTGGGGTGAGGAGCAGAAAAAGTCTTCTCTAACCATTGCACAGAGAATACAAAACCAAGTTTTACCTATGGAGCAAGGCCTGTGGAGCAGCTGATGTGATAGTTGGTCAGAGTATGTCCGGTCTGCATGACCTGATCAGGCTTTGTACCTGGCATGTGCCACTTAGTGCCCATGTGATGATGGGAAGGACTGGAGCTGAAGAGATAGACTAAGAGCTGTTGGGCTAGAGACAGAATGCTCATGATACAGAGAGAGAGCACCTGAATAGTACAGGTAGGTTTTCATCATCATCATGGCTAGGCTTCGCGAACGAAGATTTGGGAAGGGCTCTACCCACGTTTCTTGCAAGCACGTTGGTGGCTAAAAAGGCCAATACGAGAAAGGCAAGTCCGGTTGGAAAAGACACAGCAGAAAAACTCCTTAGATGGTATATTCTGCAAGGCTCGATTCTTTCTGCGTTGTCTTTTCTCCTCAAGGGTGAATCTGCGTGCTTTCTCAAAAGCATCAGCAGCGTTATAAATGGTGTGTCTCCAGGCCTCCCGATTGGAGGCCAGAGTGGACCAGTTATGGTGATCAATATGCCCGAGGCTGAGATGTTGCTTCAGGGAGTCCTTGTATCTTTTCTTCGGAGCTCCTCTCTTGCGGCAGCCGGAGGCAAGTTCACCATAGAGCAGGATCTTAGGGAGGCGGTGGTCCTTCATCCTGGAGACGTGCCCTGCCCAACGCAGCTGCGTTCTCAGTAACATGGCCTCAATACTTGTAATTGCTGCCTGTTCGAGAACAGATGTATTGGTCACATAGTCTGACCAGTGGATGTTAAGGATTGTACGGAGGCAGCGTTGATGGAAGCGTTCTAGGAGAGGCAGCGTTGATGGAAGCGTTCTAGGTAGGTTTTAGGGCTTATGAAACTCCACTCATGGGAATCACTGCTGACGGGAATGTTTCCATGGTCCGTACTGGGCTGAGCAAAACCCTGCTACTGTGTTGAAATGTGACTACTGAGGTTTGTCCATAGTAGTTGTGCTGCTTCTTTACTGCCTCACTCTTCCTACAAAACAACGAAGGGGTTTTGCATAACCTGAAACGCTAATGGGCACTCACAATATGGGTTCAATAGAACCCAGATACACCACTGTTGGTCTCTAGCTTCTTGTCAATATTTCACTTAGGAGGTGATTTATGGTTTCTGAAAGGCAGTGGAAGAGAAACCTCCTGCTTTACAGTGCCAGTATGAGACAGCAAAGTCCATCAGAACAAGCAAAAAGAACACTTTTTGAATTCTACAGCCTTTGTGAAAATGGAGGTAGTCAATCTTGTGCTTAAATTTTGCCAATATGAATTACTTTGTAAAACACTCCAAAATGGAATACAGGCCTGAATACAAACTGACTTCATACACACTAAGTCAAGTTGAAGTAAATGAGAAGTGAGCCCATGGTTTTTATGCTGCAAATGTCTGAGATGTTCTGATAGACACCCAAGACAAGGATTTTAGTCAGCTGTGAATATTTATGTCTAAGAGAGGAGAGAGAGGGGAAAAAATTGGAAGATAAATGTAACTAGCATCATAATGGTGAAATTTATCAGAATTTCCATTATCAGAGCCTGTTTACAAGTTGTAAATATTCCCTCTGGGTTGAGACTTAAAATTCAAGGTCATACACAGGAAATTATATTTATCTTTTCTAAATTAAAACATTGGTTCAGCAGCTTTAAAAAACTGCAATCACAAGAAAATCCTCAGAGTGCAAGAAGTTCAGGTACTTCTGGCTTCTTTTTTTTTTCAATCTACATTTTCTTTCTGCCTAATAAACATGGCATATGCTGGGAATTTTAAAGCCTTGACCTGTTACTCTGACATTAGTAGTAGAGATATGTTGAAAAGTAATGTAATGAGAGTCTTTCACCTATGACTGTACCTTTTCTTGATGACATTTTCTGTTATTTTGCTTTTCAAGCTCCATAGCATTCAGTGTTCCTTCTTTATATTTATAAGAGGATTTTGTTACGAATAAGTCTTATCACTATTCAAATAGAGTAATTATTTTTTTCATATTAACATTTCCTTTCCTACACAATAATAAATATATCTTTAAACTTCTCTATTTTTGAAGGAATGTAGAAATTAAAATGCACTTAACGACTCCTTATTTGCATGCAAATTGTCATGAAGGAGAATGTGAGGATAGGCAAAATAGTATGTAATTTTCAATTATCTATATATATCTAGTATTATTATAAATATCTTCGAAGATTTTTTGACTTCTGATAGCATGTCATAACTGTTTTTGTGATTTAGAATATAATTTTATGATTTAGATTACTAAGGAGCATTTTATAGTCTCCAGTATTTTTTTTCCCTCTAATTCCAAGTTAAGCATGAAAGAATTAGTCTGTATGGGGCCAGTCAAATTGTCTGTGAATAATTTTCTGTTAAATAGTATTCCAGCAAAGAATACTTCATTTCCCAGAGTATTTTAACTGGTGTTTACTGGAGCTAATTGAATACTGCCCATTTACTATATTGGCACATTTTGGTGTGACTGAATACATTACTCAATTAACCATTTCTGTAATATTAGACCAGCTGTAGCTCTTGCTCAGAGTAATAGACCTGATGTGAATTCACTTATGTAGAACCTGTGTGTGGTTTGATAAAACCTTTTCCCTCACTTGTTTTGATCAGAATAATAGACATTAGGTTGTTCAAAACAGATTGTTTGATTTGTGATTTTGCTCCCCTTACACTGTGTGTTTAAAGAAAAGATCCTCTTTTCTTATAGGTCTCTAAATACTTCTTCTGGATAAACACTAGAGCTTTCTTCTTTGAACTTGCAGGTAAAGACACTTGTGTCTGGCTCAACTCTCCCTCTTCATCAGAAGTATTTCCATCAATTTCATGGATGGCGTGTCTTATCTATTGACTGAACAGCACCTGTAAAGCCTGACAAAAGTGTATACATTATAATTCATATACGTTTAATTTAAACATAGCCTGCCTTCTTTCTTAAGTTTCTGCTTTCTCAATGCCCATTACAGCAACATATTACTCACATCACCTCAGAGCAGGCTGCTTACACAGGTTGGTAAGGACAGCTTTGCTACCCTGTCCATTGTCCAAAGGGTGCATAAAAATTTATTGCAATCCTGAGGAATAAGGTGGCTATGCCTCCCCAAGAATTTCAACAATGAGGGATTTCCCACAGGAAGACAGTGTTTCTTGCCTCATCTGTCAAGATTTCTTGAGTAACTTGTCATTAGTAGCTTATTGTGGAAGGAGAGGTTTACACACAGAATGTCCTGCCAGAAGTGGATAAATTAGGCCATGAATCAGAGGGCTGTCAAGATTCCAGGCACAGCTTATCATGATGATGATTAAGAATGATGCAACAAGTCACTTTAGAAGGCAAAGACTGGACTTAAGGCAGGAGGCTGCAATGTGATCCTCCCTTTACAGTGATGCAATAAGTATGTGCGGTCCAAATGCTATGTCACACAAGTCTGTTTGGGGGCTGAGTCATTTTTCACCAAATCCACCAGAAGGGGCATTAGCACAAGAACAAAAAAAAAACCAACAAAACAACCAAAAACTGAGAGTAAAGAGAAATTTGAAGAATCTGGGAAACTATGTTCTCACCCTTCAATGTGGAACGAAGGAAGTTGCTAAGGAACACCCTAAAATCATAGATGCCCCATAGCCAAGTACTGGTTTTGAATGAGGCCTTTTATCTCTTGAAGACAGTTCAGAGGTGTAACCCTTGTATTGGTTTAATGACAATCATTGCCTTCACAGGTCATGAAGTTGTGGTGGCTTCTACCTTCAGCAGCTGGCATATTTTTCCCAAGATGTTGTTTCCTCAGCTTCTGCTGTAGGTGAAAAAAAATAAAATGTCTGTAAAGTTTAGGCATTGTAGTTTTAAAAATATACTTTTTATGGCTATAAAAGCTTTTGATTTAGTATACGTTTACGTTCACTCATAGCTGCTCACCTATCTGAGCTACCATTAAAGTATCATACACCTTTCATAGAGCTTATACAACAATGCCTATTTTAAAATTAATTTAAGTTGCAAATCCTACAGTATATTCATAACCCTGGCATATTTCCCAGTAAGATGATTTCATTTAGAGGTGGACAGGATGTGCCAGGTATAGGCATCCAATTTATATGCCTTAGTTGTGAGGTTAATTGTTTCTGTGTTCATGTTATAATCAATACTGAACAGGAGAGGCTTCTTAAAGGACAGCTTTGATCCCCTGAAATTAAGGATCTGCTCTGAACTACTATTCAGAGAAGACTATTTCTCTGCAGTGGTTGTCTACAGAGACTAGCCAATTGACAAAGGCATGGAGGTGGATTCTTGGATTTAGGAGATACCACCGTCCCTCTGTGACACTGAAAGAATCCATCATAGTGCAAAGGCAAGGGCCCATCATAGAATAGTGGTTAGCAATCTTAGTGCAAACTAAGCTGAAATTTCCTAAATATGAAAGCTGTGGTCTTGAAATGGTGACTATTCAAATAGTACTATAATTTTCAATAGAAAGACAAGGAAAAGTTCATATACCTTCTTGTTCTTTTATAACAAAATAGTGCTAGGGAATTCATCTTGAAATTTATGCTATTATTGCTGTTAGCCTGTAATACGTACTTAAAAACAAGTACTGTGGAAAAGGGAAGATATGTGCAAATAAATTATTAAAGAGCAGGGGAAATTTTTTCAGAATTGCATGATGCAAATGGTGTGATGGAAAAAAGGTCAGCTTAAGTTACATCAGACCTCTGGGTTCTTGTTTCAAATCAAAATCGATTTCAAGCAAAACCAAATGAAATCATGCTGAGAGAAAGGCCACAGTAATATTTCAACACTCCACTGTACCATAAAGTATTATCTGATCTTCCATATCACAGAAGTTATTCAGTTGGTCTATTTGGATATTTTAATAATATTCAATATTTCAAATTAGTGGATTATAATAAGGAAAATCAGCCCCTTTTAATTAAAAATGGTTCGTGCTAAGTCAACATTTCATATTTTCAAGGCAGTTCTTCACAAAAGTAATTAAGATATCTAGACATCTTTTAGTGAGCTGTGGATTTAGGTATTTTGTTTTTCATTCAACTTTTCCCCTTTCTTAAAAGTGAAAGAATAATTTTTTTTTCTCTAACAGATACTTCTTTGGCTGTTTGTGTGGACACCATGCAAAGACCTCTCAATGCTGACCTACAATGTAAGGAAATGCGATAGTTTCTTCAGTACCAAACTTCTAAAGAGTATTAGGGGAATTCAAGGTGAAATGAAATACTACAGAAAAATCCACTTCAGAGGTCTCACTGAATTCCTCTAAGGCCAAGATTTCATACTTTTGCCAGGTCATGTCCTAATCAACACTAAAATGATGCTCAGTTAAAAGCTCTTTTGATGTTCAAACGTCCTCTGGAACTTTTGATATCTTTAATATGAAATGTAAGAATGAGTAAAATAAAATTCAGGAAAAAACCCCACCAAACTGACAAATTCTCTCCAGCAGCCAAAATTGCATTGTGTGTGGGCTTTTAAATAATTATTATACATACACAGACAAATTGGCCTAATGAATATACTGCAAAATTGCTAATGATAGATATCTTAGCCCAGGCTCAAATGCTGCTGTAGGTTAATGTTTAGTGTACCCAATGACTGGAATGGTGATTCTCCTGGGCAGAAGGTGGCAGCTTTTGGCTGAGTATTATTAGGTAATGTCAAAGTAAACATTTATAACTGAGAAAAACAGTGTAGTTGCAATAGCCCACCTAGGCCACCTCATGGTTGTATTGTAATAGTTTCACTCACACCTTCCTCAGAAAGAGAAGGTCAATGTGGGTCAGAGAAGCATTTTCTCTTCCCGGCAGCATCTTAGTTAAAGAGTCAGTCACTTTTACAGATAATTCTCAGATAAACAGGCTGTCTTCAGTAACTCATAATACAACGTTTCTGGCAAAAATAGAAAGTGCATTTTAAAGATAATAACAGATCTTTTCCATCCTGCTGGCAGATATCAGTTACTCTGGGAAAGCACTGTGGATGTTCTGTAGATATGCTAATACGAGGGACTCATTATTCACATGATTATAAGTATGGTAGGAGAAACTGTCTCAGGACAATGGCTTGGATCAAGAAAACTTGAGGAAAGAAATTTTATAAGCAATAAAACCTGCAAAGATTTGAGCTGATCTTTTGCTTTTCTGCTTCCCCCCTGTTATTAATAAACTCACATTTTAGGAGAAGAGAGTTTAGGCTTTGCTACAACTAGAACTATTTTTCTGAGCAGGCCAGAAAGGACACCTATTTATTATCCTAAAAACAGCATTGAAAGATGAATCACCAGTTAGCCTATGTACACATTTACAGTTCCAGAAAGCTGAGGAGCAGTAATGCCAGTTGTGAACTGGGACCACTGACTTAGAAAGGGTTTAGTCTAAAAGACTCTGCTTTTAGAGTCTTACATGGTAAAGTAGGCAGTCAATAGATGAAAGAATAGTATTCTAGAATACATAAATGTTTATGAAAAGGGAAAAAATGAGGAATGAATATGGCAAACAGAAGTAATTGTGTACTGTTTTAATGAGAGTCTCCACCATTGCCTTTTGTTCCTCATAAGCTTTTTCAAGAGAGGGTTGTAACACTGGTATTTTTGATCTGGTATGCAGGCATCTGAATGCAGGTCCTCATTTGGTGATGCTGACTGCAAAACTGTGGAACAGAAAAGACACAAGCCTGACAGAAAATGTGTTGGCATGTGGAATTATGTATGTAGGCCCATGGACTCCCAGGTGAGGAAAGTTCAGCTCTTCTCAGCTGAGTCCAGTTAAGAGGGTAGGGCAGCATCTGAAAGAAATGAAGGAAGAGGAAGCTGGATAACGTGGTGGGAGGTTCAGTGGAAGGGCAGAGGGAGTGACAGGTGTGGTTTTGCCTGCTGGCTGAGGCCAGGGAGAGGAGCTGAGGGACTCATCAGCTGACTTCTCTGAATGAGGTTGGGAACTTGGACGAAGCAATAAAAGCTGAAGGCCAGGGAGATAAAAGACTTTCTTAACTTCTCAACTCTCTAAATGAGGTTTAGTGAGCAAAGGAACAAGTGAAAATGCAGGCAGTTGATCTTCAGGAGTGGTGGTGGAGTGTGCTGCAAGAAGGAGTTATTGGTGGAAGGTGCTTTTGCTTAATGGTCTGTGTGACTGTGTGCACCACAGTGCCCCA
Organism: Neopelma chrysocephalum; assembly: GCF_003984885.1. Classification (NCBI taxonomy): domain Eukaryota; kingdom Metazoa; phylum Chordata; class Aves; order Passeriformes; family Pipridae; genus Neopelma; species Neopelma chrysocephalum. Next base: position 27,938,957 of record NW_020897695.1, read on the forward strand.
GACAAGAGCCCTGGAACTGGGAAGGTAGCAGAGGTGTCAGAGGATTTGAACTGGGCCCAACTTGCTTTATGTGAGGGTATGTGTGAAGTAGATGCTTTGTGGACTTTCCTGAGCCAAATGTTTATGATGTGGTTGCGAGGAGTTGAATGTTGTGACTGGGTGGTCCTTTCCAGTTCCATCACTCATTTGAGATTCTGAGGGGTTATACATGTGTTATGGATATGTATGCTATGTATATATATTCTTCAATACTGAGGAAAGAAAAAAATTCCCAGTAGAATGTTAATAGACATGGGAAACCTCCAAGAGGATAGGTGGATTGGCAAAGGATACTCAGCCAGCTTATAAGTTATATGTAATAGTTTTAGGGGAAATGTTACCAAACTAAGAATGGGCAGTTTCAGAAAACTTGCCACTTTTATCATGAAAGTTGTTCTTCACTGGTTAATGGAATATATTCTCTGAGGAAACTTCCAGTTTTATTCTCTTCTCAATTACCTCATTATTTATATTTATCTAATGCCAAAATCTGCTCTCTGTATCCCCCATAGTCATCTTCTGCTTGGTCATGGACCAACACAGAACAAAACTAGACTCCCTTCCCCAGAAATGTTACAGATTAGTTATAGACAATGATTGTGTTTACTTCTGCATGTCTCTCTGTTAAATGAATGACTTAGGCAGCTGTTGGAAGCTGCCAGAAGTCTTTTAGCAGGTTTTACTGTGAAGCAGGAATCTCTATAGGTCTAGAAAACACAAACATTAGCTGTTCCCCACCTTCAACCACTAAAAAAAAAAAATTAAAAAGTGCCATAACCCAAGAACTATAAGAAATGAATATAGGAAAAAAACCCAACCACTACTTATCCTAAAGAAATGATACCTCACAATAAGCATATTCACTTTATCTTGCTAGTATTATCCCAATGACCTCTGTCTGTTGTTGTCTGTTATTGTTTGTATTTATCCAAGTGCATGCCTGGTGCCTCTAGGTAACCCCACTAATGCCGGCAGCACTCTGAATATCTGTTTGGAGAATCAGGGCCTAACATCAACAAGAGAAGGACTCTTTTGCAGGGAAATGAGGAGGATGAAAAGTCAAATTTTCCCTCAGATTTCATTGTGTATTTTAAAACCTTGAGTAAGGAAATGAGGAAATAATATTAAATCCTGTGATGACTTTTCTTTTGCAGTGGAGGTGATACTGGTTGAAGGGGAAACCCTCTACTGCACTTAGCAGAAATTCCCAAACAGTACTTAAGACTCTCCTCTAGTACAAGGGAAGAATAATGAACAGTTGAATTTGCTATTGACTGACAAAAGCTTCAGGAACCAGAAGGGAGGTAGGTCTTGTCCAGCCTCTGAGCACAGACTTTGGCCCTCACCCCTCCTGTGAGTGTAAGGTATGAAGAAAAGTCAGTTCATTAGCTGTTCGGGCACACTCAGAGGATGTTAGCAAGATGTTGCTCACTCAATGTCTTGTTACATGTGATTGCAACCCTCAACACACAACACAGTGTTACAAAGAATCTCTGCATGTCTTCTGTCATCGTTGGACCTCACTGTTTATCCTGCATCAGTGCTTGGGTGTTAGTGGGTAGAGTTGCTGAGGGTTGCAATAGCATTTGAGTGAACAGCTTGAAAGGTGACAGTCTGGAGGCCTTCTTGTTTATTGTTTGTTTTCCATTGGTCTATCATTTCATGGTCCTGAAACATTTGCTTCGGACTACAAGCTCCCCTTCCTTGCAGCACCTTCTTGCTGTGATGTTGTCCATACTGCGTGATTCAAAAATGCTTGCTTTTAGTAAGTCACACAACACAAATAAATAACACACATGAAAGTTTGTGTGAGTAACTCTGCATTGCAGTGTTTAATATTCTTCAGCCTGCTGCTGAGAGGCAAACCAGTCAGAATATATCAAAACTAAACACAGCACTGGCAAGATTAAACAGCAGTGAATTTGCACATGTAATAAACCTGCTACATTGAGTTTAATCCATGTGTAATTGGGAATAGATAAGGCTGAAATTGAATGACTGCACAGGAACTGCTTCAGATGGAGGAGGGGAGAGGGGGAGAAGCCTAGTGCAGGGAGGCTCTGCAGCCCCTGTTTTGTTATGTAGATGTTGGAATAAGGGGTAGGTTTATGCTGTTTTACTGTGAAAGATATTAGAAAAGTAGTAGGATGTTGATGAACCACAAGTACAGTAAAGGGCTTGGTTGTTGGAGAACTTCAAGCATTAACAGGTTGTTTTCCTCCCTGGACTATGGGAGGGACAGTTATAACTGGGCTTAGTGTCAAGAGGTGTTGCTGATGTTTTCAGACTGTCCTTATCTGACCAGTCTGATTATAATACAGTAAGTAAAACCAAACAGCAAGAATAAAATAGCTGCTACTCTATTGTTCTGCCTTTTCCCCATCATCTCTATTTTTCCATTTAGAAAGGAAAAAACTCATGAATGATCCAAACTCCTCCCTTTCCACTTCAAAAATTATAGTACCGTGGCCAGTCAGTATCTGTGTTGGCTTTGACTCTGTTCCCTGCTAACTGCTTGGCAAAGGAATGTGATGTTTGCCTCTCTTTCAACTTCCTTCACAAACCTGTTGGTATTTGTCGAATTTGGATTTTGCTCCCATGAAATGCATGAATTAATAACTTTTCATGTGTTTTGAAATACATGAGAAGATGTACATTAAAAAAATATTTTCTTAATTTTATGGGATGCAATTCTTTTTATGTTGTTTCTCCCTGTAAAGAGTTTCTAATTCTCTTTCTTTTTAATTCCCATTTTCAGCTGTTCCTCTTCATTGGCTCTTACTAGTGCATTACTGCTCTTGCTAATGAATCACTGATGATTTTGGTAGCTCTGTTACCATCAGACTTGATGCCTTCTTGTCTCTTAGAAAGCCCCTCTGCTGAGCTTTCTGTCTCTATCCCTGTTGTTTTACTCCTGTACTCATCCTCTCTCTGCTACATCTGTAGCCCTAAATGTCTGATTCCCTTTTTGTCTCTGTGCTTCCTTTTCTGTGATTTATCTTGCAGTTACCACCAGCACACAGCAGCTCAAAACAGGCATTAAATGCATACGCAGGCAATCTTTTCCACTTATGCTTAATAGACCCAGTAGGCTTGTAAGGACATTCTTAGGCAGTAACAGAAAGATTTAACAGATCCTTAATAAGTTCAGCTCAAATCCAGACAGCCCACCCTAATTTTCATCCATTACAGAAACTAGAGGATCAAAGGGCCAACATTTATCACACAGGACTTTGTTTTCCTCAGTTGTCTTTCTTTTAATTCAATTAGTATGGCTCACTTTTAAGTGAGCATCAGATTTTGCCACGATTTTACATGATTCCACAGCATGTGACTGTGGAGTTGGGGCACTTTTACCAACTTAGCAGACACCAGAAGAAACTGGAAAAAACACAGTAATTCATCAGTTGGCAAAGCTGGAGTGGGGCTTGTTTTCCATCTCCTGGACATAATGGGTCTGCCTGGCCTGGCACAGGGAAATTTGCTCTGGCACTGACCAAGTGCAGAATTAGAGGATTTTTTAGCAGTTTGATTCTACATGCGCTTTCCTATGTGATTTTGTCTCTGCAAAAATATCCCTAGCTGTGAGTGTCTGAATCCAGAAACAGTGTTTCTGGCAGCCCCTACTCAGCTGCTGCTCAGTTGTGTAGGTACCACTGACTTTTTTCATTTTGATTTACAGAGGTATGCCTGAATCATGAAGTTGTACCTCTCTGAACACCATAAATTACCTCAATCCAGACTGGGAATAAGTGATGTATTGTCCTCACGGTGACACTCATTAGGGGTGTGAAGGTAAAGTGATTTTTTCACCTGTGTCTTTTTGGATGTGTGTGTATCAATTGAGTAGGTGTTCCTTGAGGTTACCCAATATGCAGTGACAAAACTAAGCTGCTTGGAAATGTGCTCAAGACCCCTACTTGTTTTCAAACAGTAGCAGTGCAACTTTAGTCCCCTTGTTTTACATCTGTACTGGCCAAGCTGGTGGGGAAGTTTCAGGATGGCGAGGAAGGACCTGACCTCTCCAGCGTGTCTGACCCTCAAGCTGGACAGCTGTGTTGCAAGGACCATACAAAACATTTGAAGTTCTGTTGCACAATTTTTTGGCTGAAACTATGGGGCAGGGTTTTTAAAATCTACTCTCTTATCGTCTATGTGTTTAGTACTGGTTTGAGTACAAGAACTGTACAATCATTTTGCAAATGGGTCGTGCTTAGCAACAATTACAATAAAATGTAATCCAAAGCCTCTGGATGTGGCATTTTATGTCTCTTGCTTTGTTATTTCAGAGTTGTACATTTTAGTTTGTGATGTTGGTTGTACGTTTTTGCCACAGGATTCAAATGGGAAGCTTAATAAATGAATGTGGGGTTTGCCTGATTAGATTGGCTTCTTACCTCAGTGCTTTTAGCTTGCCCCCCTTGGCTCCCTCCCCTATTTAATCTGAATTTCTTCCTCAATTATGTTTTAAAATTTAGTATTGCATATGACTCTTATTGAGTGTCCATATTACAACATGATGGTGACTTGGCTGCTGGTAATTATATGGACATTGTGGGTGAACAGGATGGTAAGGTAACTAAAAATTAGGTGAAAGTTTTGAGCAGAGAACAATTTAGAAGAAAGTAATGGCAAATGCAGTATCTCTGTGGGGAAAAAAAACCCAAAACAGAGTCAGCTTTCCATATGAGACTGTGCCTCCCTAATGCTTGTGCTGGGGAGTACATAGCATAGCCTATGCATTTCTCATATCTATCTCTACCTATGTTGGTGAAGGGCAATGGAAGATTGGTCCTGAGGTCCCTGGTTTGACTGGTGCTGTGGCCATGACATCTACGTATGCAGCACAGTGCATTACTTGATATTAAATTCTGTGTTCATGTTTCTGCTCTAGGTAGTACTACTCAATCCAAAATGTTTGTTGAATGGTTAACAGGGTAGCAATGCAATAGAAAGGGCTGGCTCAAGTGAAAGAAAAAAAGATTTTTGAAACCTAAATTTGGTTTATAATGGACTTTTTTCACTCTAATACACCTGTTCTGGTCTGATTTTTTAAATTTTATAAGACCATATAGTTCTAGCCCAAAAGCAGTTATTTTGTATTCGACTCTGTATATAGCATCACTTCTTTAATCCTGTAAGATTCTGTTATTTTCTCTCTGACAGAACACCCTTCTCGACCTGGATCAGATGGGTTACCAAACAGACTGATGGACTGATACAGCTCAACAGTTCCTATTTGATTGCTCATGTTTTTTCTTCTATGTTTTTTTTTCCTCCACTTTAGTTACAATACAGTAAACAGGAGTTAGGTGTTCCCAATCAAGCTTTCCTCACCTCCCAGCATAACTTGGAAATTCTAGGAGGTAAATTGTCTGCATTATTTCAAAGCTTTCCCTGCTTCGTGAGTGACAGAGTCACAGTGTGTCTATCACTGAAGGAAGCTGAGAAGTTCTAAAGGCTGACTTCCTCACCATCTCTTTTGTGGAACTGTCCAAGAAATGTGATTCATGGGGAAAAACAGGTAGATGTGACTACAGGAAATTACATATAATCATTATTAATTTGCGCTTGTTTTGTTTTGTTTGGTTGTTTTTTTTAAATGTGTCATTGCAGTTCTTTACTACCTTTTGCAGGAACAGATGAATGCATTGGTGGAGATGCATGCATTCTAAACTGAGGACTTAGAAAGGGCTGATACTTTATTGCCATAGGAATGCTAGGAACAGTGCAAAGGTGTTTAACCTATGCTCTGTATAACTCATGTTTGGCCAGGATAAACTGTTTGGTTTTTTTCTTAAAAAGAATATATATTAGCACCTAAAGAGCATGTGCAAACCTAATAAACTATTTCAAGAGCATAAGGACCATTGGCGTTCACATACATCTTTAAATCCCTCAGTGAGCTGAATAAATTTTTTCCTTCCTAAAAGCAGTTTCAGAAAACAAATTATTGTTTTCTACAGTGAGTGAAGAGTATGAAGCTTGTATGTATGTATGTATATATGTCTATTGGCCCCTCAACCCTGTCATTGCGGGGAAAAAAAAAGCATGTCTTTTTTCACATTGTTTCTTAGTCTAAAATAGAAAATATAATAGCTTTATTACCAACACTTTTGTAATACAAGAAACTGAAGCTAGTAAAATATTGTAGTAAAAAGACACTGCAAATTTTCAGCTCCCTGCGGGTGGGTGTATAGTTTTCATTGGTTTTGTCAGCAAAAATTCTGCCAACTGACTTGTGGGTGGAAGGTACAAAATTTGTGTTGGCAAAACAAGATATTTATTTACTGCTTGTATGGATATAATCTGAGTCACTTCTGAAAGCAAATGCAAAATATAGTTTTCATTTTTCTGTGTGATGCTCTGCATTCATTATAAGTGAAGTTTTTTCAAACATTTGTCAGTATGGTTTAGAATTACCATATAACAGTAGTTACTATGGATGATTAAAATTGTTGAGGAAAAACCTCCTTAACATATTTTAGACTTCATGTACGCATTGATCTCTAAGACAGAGAGATGTGTAGTGCATTTTAATCATATTGCAGTGACTTTGTATAATGCAAAACTATCTCCATTGAAGTCTGAAATGAGTCTGGCATGACCCAAAATCAACATGATAATATATTCTTGATATTCCTTACATGCTGATAACAACAGTTCAGCTGCACTAAAGGATTTTGTCAAGTTATGCTCATTTTCTATAGGTGTTAATATATTTGGCAACGGGAGTTCAAAGTGTTACGCTTAAACTTGTGTTGAATTTGGGTCATCAAGAACTCTAAATTGAGCAATTTCACCAACTGTTGCAGGATGCTGTAGCAAACCTTTGAGTTAAACTGTGCTCCTGTGCATTGAGGGTTGTAATTTAATCAGAGGCAGGCTGTATCTACTTGTCTTCCCCCTGGGAAAAGATGGAAATATGTTAATTTGATATTGCTATAACTTTAAAAGTTGAAGTAGAAACAGGGCAACCTAAAAGGATTGGTTTGTCTCCCACTTCATTCCCCTTGTCTGTTGAGTCAAATCCTTACCAAGATTTTTCTTGGCCTGCTTTCACATTGTTTAGCACAAATTCCATTTTCCTACGTATCTTCATATTTTAAAGACAAGTGTAAAACAGCAGTTCTGTGCCAGGGAGAGGTGTTCCTGCGGCTCCACGTTAAAGAAACACCAGTGGTCACATTGTGTTCTCACACAAATAAACCAGATTATTATGGTTACTGGTTTGAAACTGAAAGATGTGAATGCTTCTTCTGCTCATTATCCTTCCTAATTCAAGCACCTCTGCTTACCACCCTAGATTGCGATGTAGGCATACTTGGAATAACAGAGAGAAAATGAAGCTAGGAAACCAAGCCCAGCAGTAAAACATTGTCACGATTTTTAAGAAAAGCCCATAGCAAGACTCTGAGTAGGACAGTGTTTGAAAAGATACCTGGAAGTGGAAAGAAAGGGACTATTTCCTGCTGCCTGTATTCCTGCTGCGCATATATTCAGGGTTTTATGTTAATGGACGAGTTTGTAGGAACTAGTTGCACCATTGACTTTTCCTTCCAGTAGGAGCAGCCCCCAGAACCCTGCAAAATGCTGAGGGCAGGAGAGCAAGAGCAATCTGTTCATTTTCCCAAATGTGTTTTGGCACAGACATTTTGGTCAACATTAACTTTGTGATACCCATGGTATAGGGGTTCCCATGACAAATACACTCATATCTAACCCTGAACAGCAGGGTTAATCCCAACCCTTCAGGGTTAATTAAGAGGTAATTGCATGGGCCTCAATTAATCCCTGTTTAACTCAGTTGCATTTGATGGAAGGGCACTAGAGATTAATTTGGCATAGTGCCTCATCAAATTCATTAATTTCATTATATGTGAAAAAATATTTTAAGTGTGAGGTAACAGTTGTGATTCTTCTGCCCTGTGATGGGATCTAGCAGCACCAGGCGAGACCTTAAATATGTGTCATAAGGCTATAGATATCAGTATGTTTGGCTGAGTTAGAGAACTGCTACCTCTTCCTCTCAGAGGCTACAGAAAATCTGTAAGCTATTGAATCACACAGTAGTAAAGAACTGGTCTGATGGAGGAGTAAGGCCTTCTTGAATCCCTGATGATTTTTGGTGAGAATGACAAATGTTTGCTATCCATCTCTGAATCAGGCCCATGATGGTTCACACAAGAGTGTGCATTTGCAGGGTGATATGTTACACAACATACCCTACTTAGTCTTAATTAAGGTTATAATTGAGAGGATACCAAAATGTTTTGTCATTATTCTGCAGATTACTGAAATCTTACTAATGAGATTTGACTCTAACATCTGCTGTAACAGTAAATTTAGATCTAGATGAAGAATTCATATGTGTTAAATGGCTCAGCACTGAAAGTGTGGCTAAAGTAGCCCAACGTCAGTCTCTGTAGATTGTTACTTCTGAGTGTTGAGTAAGTAAGTACCTGACTGAGGGGGACAGGAGGGCTCAGACAGGAGGTAGATTACTGGATTTTCGCTATATGCTTTGGTTGGTTTTGCCCCTACAAGCCCTGATACATGCCACAACACCTGCACATGCACAAAATACTCTGATTTCCCTGCCTTTCTCAGTTAACTATCCTCCAAACCACAAAATCTGGGTGCGCTGAAGCTACAGTATATACTCAATATGAAAACTGACTCAACTTCTGCTGCAATATACTGTACCAGGCAGCTCTCAAGAGATGCTGCTGCAATTTATCACCATAAACTGTTTCATATTGGAACAAACAATACTCATGAGGCAATCTGGATTCAAATTAATTCAAAAGCACCATAACTGAAAAGTGAGCAGTCTCTTTGTGTTGTTTCTTTTAACAAGATTTTATGATATGACTAGACTACAAATAACTCTATTCATGATAAACTGGCAACTTTGCAAATTGTATATGCTAAAAGCTATTTGTTGAACAAGCTGTTCTGGAAAAATACTTAAATGAAATCTTCTCTGCTGGCAGAAGAGAGGCATCAATTGCATGGGTACTGCCACGGGTGTCCCATTTCTGGAGCCCCATGGCTATGGGGGCAGTGGTGAGAAAAGACCATCTGGTCCAAAAACTTTTAATTGCTCAAACTTAATCACTCCAGAGTACTAGAGTAGAGGGCAGGTCCATTTGGAGACAGTTTTCCAATCTGGTTGAGAAAAGGTGCAAGGAGGAAGGAAAGCTAAGTGGTCGAATAATTGCTTTTGGTTCTAACCATTTGCATTTGATTCTAGGAAGCTCCCACTACATGATTTCCCTTTGAAGGCATAGCGATATTGTCTTCCTCCAAAATACCCTAGAAGCACCTCTACTTTAATTTGCACTAAGAGTTCTGCTATTATCCTTCAGAGATGTGCTGCATTTTCAGCATGAAAACTTATCTTTAAGGATGAGCGAACTACTGAAAGAGTCCTAATATGTTTTTGTTCACATTGGTAAATACCTCAATCAACATACCTTATGGTATGGTATGGAACAAGCCATTAATGCATCTTCTCTGTAGGAGCATTTCTAGAGCCAAGGAGAAGCATTATAGTTATGTTTTAATGCACTTATCAAAGCATTCCAATTCCTACCTCCAGTTATGATTATTTACCCTGGAAAACCAGCACCATTTGCTCTGGGACCTTTTCAAATTATTTTTACTTTCATAACAATAATTGTAAGTACATTGGAGATTAAAAGCTATTTGTAGAGCAATTAGAAGCTCTTGAGAAAAGCTTGGATCTTAATGTAAAGCCATCTATGGGCTAAAATTTCTATTGCACATATGAGATACACCTACAAAATAATAGTGCATGTAAAGACAGAGTATAAGATGTGTAAACAGCTGGAGGGAGAGAGGGTTTAGACATCTGAATTTGAAGCCTCAAAACCTTCTCAGCTGCCAGTTAGCTCTAGAATGACCTAGACAAGGAGGCAGATTGTGACAACAAAGATTTGAGATACATTACATTCAACTTCTAAATAACCGCAGAAGTTGCCTGCTTTTGGTAGGCATAAACATCATTCAGGGTTGAGCACTGCAGGAATCCACAAAATGGGCTGTTTTGGGAAAGCAACTTAGTATAATGAATGTTTTCTAGGTGCTTCTGATGCAGCAAGCTCCCAGTCAGATGTCATTTTCAAATGGCATTTTCAAACCTGTCTCATTTTCAAACCCTGATGTGGAGGAGTTGATATTACTGCCTTCTCTGCCTATCTGAAAAATCGATATTTAGAGCACATGTCCAGAACATGGGAACTGGAGATTTGTCACTTATGCAGCAGGAGGTCAAATCTGTATATTTTGTAAGAAATGACCTAATTATTTGGATAAAAAATTTTAGTGAAATAGAGGGACTCTCTATTCCTGTTGTTATGTGCTTATGAGCAGCCAGGGGTCCTTGTCCTGAGGCTTAATTAGATCTTTCGCTCAAGGATTGATTACTGTAAGGAAACCAGTCCCTGACAGAGGAATCGAAGAGCAGGCATGTGCCTCCAGACAAAGTGGTTGTGCTGGCTCAAGACTGTCTCTCTCTCTCTTCACTAGCAAGCCTTGAGGTGCTCTGTGTAATGGGGGGCATAGCCAGCAGCACAGAGGCAGCATACAGTTGCCAGCAGTAGGACGAGCAATTGCTTTCCTTCTATGGAATGGAAATGGTAACCTGGGTTTGCTGCCTCCCATGTGTGTGCTGTGCTCACTGGGCTGCTGGATAAAATACGTGTAATCTGAAAGAGGAAACAACCTTGTTCCAGTTCAGTTTTCTTTTAAGGTGCCTTCCATCTAACAAAGCAGGGCTCAGGCTATGATACTGAAGCATAACTCCTCGAAGATCAGCTTTCAGAAGGCTGACTGAAGTCTCAGGTTAAAAGTTTGGGAAGGGATGAAGCCCCCTTCAAACACAGAGCAGGTGCTGGGAAGGGAAAAGTAGTGTAGGATAGATCTTATACTACACTGACACATATAATGTTATTTGGTAAAGGCAAAAGAGTGGGCATCTTACAGCCACACATTCTCTTCCCTCTTTTCTTCCAGCCTTTAAGTCAGAAGGGTCTCACAAATGGGGAGGTGAAATGGGATGCAGAGGTATTTGGGGTGCAGATGACAGGGTGAGGAAAGCTAAAGGCATATTAAGAGCTTTCAGAATGACTGATGTGGCTCATGGAAACTGAGGCAGGCACTAAGTGTCCTGACCAGTACCATTTTGGTCCCTAGTGCAGGTGCTTCTATGTCTATGGATGGGTGATAACATATAAATTGCAGTGGAGTAGAACATAGGAGCTGCTCAGAAATTTTGTTTTCAGCTTGCACCTTGGTTAAATGCATTTGTAAATCTCCCTCTAAATTTTTGCTTACTGCATGGACTACAACAAAAAACAAAAAAATAGTATTCATTAAAGACTAAAATTGAAGCAACTTAGCTGGAATTTAATTCAATCCCTCAGTTTGGTATACCAGTATATGCTATGTACTTCATCTGTATGTAGTATGATTGTAATTATGATATCTTTGTTAGTCTCGCTCCCCAGAACAAAAAAGTGCTTAAACATTAGCTGGCTATCTTCCTGATTTTTAAAGCCAAATATCTAATTAGAGCACTTCTGTTTCTTACATTTATTTTCAGTTCTAGAGAGTGAAAGACAAGAAATCTCAACACAGCTGTGGCTCTTTTATAAACTTCAGCTTATTAGAGCTTTTGGGTCAAATTCTCTTGTGGTGTAACTCCACAGATTTACATTTATGCTGGTGTAACTTCAGATATAAATATAATTCTCTGTACATCTGTCCACATGTGTGTTCCTCTGTGTATACCAAACCCATAGCTGATATAAATCACTGTAGCTCTTTTGACTTCTGTGAAACTATAGTGATTTCTTACCAGCTGGGTATCCGGTCCACAGCATCTGGTTTTCCTTTTCCCTCCCTTAATAGCACTGATGAATCAGAATTCCTAAAGGAGGATAATACTAAACATAATTAGAGAGGATATGTTCAAGAAGAAAATTTAATTTGAAGAGATTTGCACAGAATTTTTATTGGCCTCAGGTGGAATGCCGGAACTTTATCTTAATGAATCCTTTCTACAGATCCATTTCAAAAACTACATTATGCTATCATGTGATGGAGTGTACTTTAATGGTGCATTGCACATATGTTTATTCAGTTGGATTTAAAACTTCTTCTGTAGATTAGTATAATTATTCTGGGCTGCAAAAAAAAAAAAAAAGTAATAACACAAGCTGAAATTTTAAAATATTTACACACAGAGAAGTTTATTTAATATTTGGCACCTACATACATTTTAGAAAGTCCTGTTAGTAAATCAAATATGAGACTGCAGATTGGAGCTATCCTCAGAATTAACTTGATGGTTAAGAAATGAGCTTTTTTTATAATTTTATTGGGTCCCTTAGTGGTTCACAATTCAAATAGTGATATTTTATTACTGTGTAATATTTTGTATTTTTAAAATCATATCTGAGTGTTATTTTTTATTGTGATTGCATAAGCACAATGCATTCTGGGATTATTTAGATAAATCCAGCTAGATTTTGTAAAAATATTCAAGCCACCAGGTGAAATCTTTGCTTTTCCTGATCACATATCAATTTGCCTTTTATCTTCAGAAGAGCTTTCTTATTTTTATTATTAATAATAACAGGCCACATCTAGCTGCCATTTACTGTGATACAGCTTTATTCTAATTAGGATGCCATGTATCAGAAACAGTTAAAGGAAAAAGAACACTTTTTTTTTTGAGTGAAAGTTTGGGAGGGTTGTCATTGAGGCCAACATCAAGGGGGAAAAGGTAAATAAAAGGCAAATTACTTCTGAGCACAGAAGGGGGAGAGGAATTAGTTGAGCTACTAGGTCTGTTTCTCTTCTTCCATAATTGTATTCAAAATGATGGAACCTTAACAAGGAAGTATTGGAGCTGTTGTACAAAAGCAAGCCACAAGCTTCCTCTGTCCTGGCACTACAAAATGAGATTTACAAGGTGATAAAGTCATATGGAAATGGAATGTCTTCAATGTCCCTGATATTTTTTCACTGACTACTGCTAGCATAGGGGTCACTGTTTTGATTTTTTTTTTTTAGTTTCTGTGTTAAGGCTTCTTAAATGAAATTGGAAATCTGCATTGTCTTCTTTATGTGCATAAGACATCCCATCTAGCTGGTGATTGAGTTCTTGATTTATCTAGCATTGCAGTGAAAAATTACTTTGCAGCCATTAGGTATTCAGAACATGCAATCAAATAGTGAAATATAACTATTCAAAACAGTTAATGAAGCTTGAAGAGCCCTGCTGAACAGTGCAGGCAAACAAAGCAGTAACCTGTACTGCTGCATGTAGATTTATGGTTTGGGTTGTTTTTTTTTAAAAAGGGGGGGTGGGAATAATAATGAGGTATCCTGTGTTTTAGACATTAATTTTTTAATAGGTCTTCCAAGGAAGGGTCAGGACAGGATTTGAAGCTCCAACAGATGATTGCTGCTGCCCCAGGATCAGGTGCTCAGAAAACATCTGTCAAGGTTCTGACATGGGAGTTAACCACCGGTTTGCAACATGTTTTATAACAGCTAGGAGCACCTTTTTCCGTGAGTCCGAGTGATGAATGAGGGCACTACATGCTCTGACTCCATGTGTTCTCTTTAATTTAATTAACAATTGCTTTTCTACCTCAGGTCCAACCACAGTGCAACCTGATCACAATGACGAGAGAGGTTCTGTGCTTGTACAGGCAGATCCAATGTTGTTAGATGGCAAAAATAAATAGTTCACTCAGCAGATGTTGCTTCATCTTGCAAGGCTGTTCCTTAATTTACATACAGGTGAAAATCTAATCTCTATTTGCCTCCTTTTTCAGATATTTTGCACCTTTGTGGTCTTACAAACATTCACGTTTTTAAAACCAGGAAGGAGCTTGGGCCCCTGCTATTGGGAAAGGAGTCTATTGGGAAGAGAAAGAAGTGATTAGGTCCGTCTCACACAGCCCTTTTCCATTATTATTAGTACTTCTTAAAAAGTATATGTCTGGCCTCAGTGAGGAAAAGTCAGTGTTAGCCTGAATATCCTGCCTTTCTGCTGCTTTTAATTTCTGTTGGGATGGGAGTGAACAACTTTGTTTCAGTAAAATTGAAACCAAAACTCTGACATACGCTGTGGCAATAAGCAAATCCATGTTCTTGTGATTAGATACCATATTTTGTAAAGATGATAAAGATACTGGTCCAAAAAACAAGTTTCAGAGAGTTCTTAGTATTTTGGGAGACAGAAATGTCCCGTGTGTCTCTGTTACTTGAAAGCATCTACCCAGAAGCTGGGAAGTAGGTAAAATCTAGGCAAGGAGCTGACTTCTCACGAGGGTGAGAAATTTCTACCTGTCTTTATCTTCTTCTGTACTGTTAAAAAAGCAAATACCCCAATGGTTATGATATTCAGTGTTTGGGAAAGCAAGGTGTAATTCCGGGCTGAGACTCCAGAGACAGCACTCCAGTGCTGTGGATATTTGCAGCCTTGAACTGCAGGCACATAATAGGAGTTAAAGTAACTGTACTTTGGGTGAGACTGTGGATTCTAGAGTGACCAATTTAAGTATAGATTGCTTCCTTGTAATTATAAGGGAGTTGAGAGATGTGGACTTGTGAGCATCTTCTGCCCCTAGGTTGATGTGCATCTTTATCTGATTCCTTCCTCTCTCCTTCACTTTCTATAAGAAATGAAAGTTTATTGTTAATAGCACCTTATTTTCTTTGTTTTCCACCACAATCAAAGTTCCACTTTTAATAATCTGGCATTTCCCTGGTGAAGGAGTTCTGTCAGAAAGCATGTAGCACTTCCAGCTGCAGAATTTCTTGCTAAACTGAGGAAACTTGTCAAACTTTAAGGCTAATTGATCCAGCATTGCAGGGGTTAAACACCATTTTTAGGAAATCAATTTAAATCAAAAGTCAGGGATTAAAATAAACCCTTTTCTCTGTACAGCCTCTGTCTAAAGAACTGCAGACTTTCTTGGTTTGAAGAATT
This sequence comes from Neopelma chrysocephalum, assembly GCF_003984885.1. NCBI lineage: Eukaryota > Metazoa > Chordata > Aves > Passeriformes > Pipridae > Neopelma > Neopelma chrysocephalum. The sequence continues at coordinate 27,954,030 of NW_020897695.1, forward strand.
CCTATTTGCAAGGGAATTGTAACCAGAAATGTTAGAAATACAAATAAGATGGCATTTTATGGAAAGCAGAGGTGTCTGTAAACTGTTCCTGACTGGGGCAGATTTCTTCCTTAAAAAACGGTCTCATCTCCACTTTCTAATTAGAGAGTTATATTTGGTTAACAGCATTCCTGTCACCTGAGTAGCAGGACTTGTGTTTAGGAGGTATGTACAAACTCTGCAAAGTGTACCTAGTAGCACTAATGTAGGACTATGGTAAATTTTATCCATGTGCCAGGATTAAGGTTATTTTGGCTTACTGTAGTTGTCATGAGTGCTTGAGATGTTTTATTTATAATTCTTTTACTTTTGAATTCTTTTCTGTTGACAAAGCATAAAAATATTTCAAAGCATGTTTCCATTTAGGAGCCTGGACTACTCAAAAACTTTGACTTTTATGCCTCTTAAAGAGGCTGATCTGGTTAGCTTATTAAAACAGAAATTGCTTAACAAAGGATTTACTAATGTCAATTGTTGCAATTGAGTCCTGAAATAGGTTTTTAAATGCGACTCAAGTCTATCTACTGGGACAGGTTTTTTTTATTTCTTTGGGAAGAATAGATCCACTTCTAATGCTCTTGTTTATTTACTTTCATGGAAGTAAAGCCCTACACATTTCTGAGTATATACTGTAAGTTCAGTTTCATGACAAATAACTTTGCTGTAGTTTGAGCTGTAAGAGCCATGAAACCCCAAACAGAAAGGGTTAAGATGACATTTTCCTTAGAAAATGCCCGTCCACCAAAATTGCAAGTGGCACCATAACCTTCTAGGGTTTATTATAATTTTTTTTTGGAAAGTTCTGAATTTTGACTGGTAGGTCAGAGCCAATTGCTCCAATAGAAGTCTATTGTAGCTTTTGGCTCGGGCAGAACAGACTAAATAGATATACTCTTCAATGTACTCTTCCTAGGTTATGTCTGTTGGTTTTGAATTTTTCGCAGGGAAAAGCCTTGTTTGCCAAGGTGACTAGGTACATTTCTCTAATGTACCTGATAAAAACATTGAAATATTTTGATCATAAACTGACACAGAAAATGCGTATTTCTTTATGATCAAGTTACAGGAGGAAGTAATTTTCTTCTACCCAGATTTACTCCGAAAAGACAATATTTACTGGCCAGTGTGTGTAATGATGCAATCTGTGCACACAAATATAGAGAGAAAGACAGACAACTTTCATAAGAATAGTTATTCTGAAATGATTTACTGGGAAAGCAAGCCTTTTGAGTTGTAATGACTATTTAGAAATGTTGTTTAGCTTAGAATCAAGCTAAGAACATGAAGGAAACACCCACACCAGGAAACTGATGCACTTAATTAGATCTTGAATTTGCATTCAGTTTAGGGATGGATTGGGCTAATTTTTCTCCCTTTTGTGTGCACTTTTGCAGAGCATAATTGCCAGGGGGCAATTGAGTTACTTCATTTATCTTCCCAGAATTTGAGTCTGCTGCTACAGGCTGTCAGCTACTAGCAAACGAGTACTTCATTTAAAATACTGTTGAAAAGTTGGGTTCAGTCCTGTTGCATCTGGTATGCAGATGGGATGCTACTTTTTGTTCAAATAAACAGAAGAAGCAATTAAGACCCTTTTGGAGTAAGATATCTGAAACAATAGGAGGCACCATCTGAAACACAAGCTCAATCAGATGCTGAACGATGTGGATAGCAGAGTTTCATAAAAGGTTGAATGCAAGCATAGATTGAATAAGTGTGGTTTGGGGCTCTTTTTGCTTTGCTTTTCCCTTGTTTTTGGAGTTATCTGTATATGAACAAAGATATGATCAGAAGGAGAGATAGCAGCAAGAGAGGATGGAGAAAAAAGTCCTGAAGTCCACCGTTTTTTATTGTGTCCTCTATTACTCTGAAACACCAAAGACATGACAGTAGGCTTTGCCTTCCTGCCTCTCAGTCCTTTGTAGGATCCCATGGCCCCACACACTGACACTGCTGCAGAATGACGGCAGATGACTCGCTCGGCCTGTGACAAAACAACTAGTACTCAAATATACTTGGTTTTTGGATTTGCAGGCATCTCATTGGCTCATAGAAGAATGTTTGCATCTCTAATTGTTATTACTCTTCTTTTTACACTGGGAATTAGTTTAATGGCGAAAACAATTCTATACCTTTCTTCCCTTTTTTTTTTTTTTCTGACTGTTGCTGACTGTTTTTGGCAGTATAATATTTGTCCCAGTAGAAGAGACAGCTGATGCACAGGAATATATGTACAGCACAGAAACATATACTAAATCTTCTTTGGAAAAAAAATACTTAAATGATACATTAGTTGTCCTCAAGAATGTCATACTGGCATAGCAAACCTATGTACTCATAGTTTTTGGAATATGATGTGTCTTGTTTTAAAATAACCTTTTTCATGTGTCCCATTAAGTTACACTTCAGTAACACAGATAAATTAGTTTTCATCCTGCCTTTTCTTTTTTTAAGAGTGTGTGTTTTTTAACATGACAGCATAACTTCTCATGTTTTCCTGTGAAATGTGGAAGTAAGATTTCTTCCCAAAGGCTCTACCTACCTATCTTGGAGGAGCTTCTCCATTTAATGGATGACAAGGAGTTTTGGTGGGTGAGACATTAACATCCATCCTCCAAATTCTGAGCTCATACCAATGGCAGTGCAAATGATTGACCACTACTTTTAAAGGTCATGTGAATACAGTTGACTTTGAACTAAAAAAGTTATTGTTTTACTATTGTTAACATTATGACTTTTTTTTAATTAAATCAAAAAAATTCCCACTCATTCTGAAGGTAGAAATAGAAAAAGTTTTACAATATTTTTGTAAAATGTATCAAAATGTTTTGCATCTACAATTGTCATGTACAAATGCAAAGGAAGTAAATGTAGGGGGCATAAACTACCTAACTCAGCTTTAGCCTGCAACTAGTTTTTGTGGTCCTACAATTGAGTTATAAAAGGAGAAAATTATCACAGCCCTTACATTTGGTTTCTTACAATGCCATAGATGTTTCCTACAACTCAAATCATGAGATCTCTGTGGACTCCACTTTCTCATCTGTGGAATGGAATTAGAATTGCTTCCTTAGCCTATAATGTCACTATGAGAATAACCACATAAGTAATAATGGCTTTGACACCATCCTGCTAGTGCTGGAAATGATAGATCCCTGGGATCCTAAATGCTCCAGATTAAAAAATAAGGAATTTAATATATATATTTTTTCTATTGACACAACTTCCCAGGGTATGAGTGCAATGGGAATAAGTATCGAGAGGGCAAAACACAGTAAATAAAAATATAAATCACTGGAAAGAAGGCATCTGAGATGTTGAACCCCCAAATCTTCTAATTTTTTGCAGTCCCACTAGGTATCATGATTTGTGGGGATGATCTTGTCGAAGCTGGGATTAACAAAGATATAAGAAGCAAAGGGTTTTGTATGCAATAAAATATCTCTTATTAAACCAGATGACGTACATGGGGAGAAAAAGCAGTTGAGCTTTCTGACCCATCTCATGCCTGAAACATGGTCTGAGGAAGATTGTGGGTGTATGTCAGCTTGTCCATCCGTCTAATAAGAGGTACTAAATCTTCTTACAAACTTTGTCATGTACAATACAGTACACAGTTAAAATACATAAATCAAAATCTTTACATATAAAGCTTAATAAATAACAGAGCAAAACCAAGAAAATATTGGGTTTAACGTCATACAAAAGCAGAATTTATGGAGGGTTTTGAGTAAAATGAAAAATAAAACTTTGTATCAATTAAAATTCTGAGTCAAACGAAAATGTTTCTTTCAGTTTTTAGTAACCTTTTGCTTTATCATATGTCTACTGGTCCTGCTAAAATGAATTACTGGTTTAAAATTAAAAATCAAGGCATTTGCAAAAAAATCATATTTCTGACATGAAGCATTTTGCTTAAAATGTCAAAGAGAAATGTTTCAGCTCCCTTAATGCATGTTACCCTTATCTTTATTGGTAGGAAACATACTCCAAACTTGACCCATTTGCAAGTAAGATTTGCTCTCTCCATCAAGACTCCATTTAGCAAAGTTGATATTCAACCCCGCCCCCTTACAAACAGTTTTATTATAGTTCAAACTGTGTAGGACTGCAGACTGTTAAATTATGTATAAAATTCAGCAGTTCTGACACACCTTTGGATTTCTATCTGTACATATAATGAGTTTGCACTATATTCTTGTCTATATATTCGTGCATTTACTCCTGCTTTTGCTGATCTTATGATACGCTGTTGAAATCTTCTAACTTTTGAAAAGTCTGATGACAATCCCTGTAGAAACAATATCTATCATTAACAAATTTAATGAAGCCTGTGTTTTATTCTTCTGAGATTTGCCATCTTAAAATCTTGATGGCATAGCTTTCAGGATGAAGAGGAGGAAAAAGGCAAACGGACTCAAGTGTCTGATCAAAGCCATGGAGTGATGTTTAGGCAAAAACCAGATGTTATGCAACCATTTTCAGAATCAATTCCATTGAAAAATATTCCACTGATAAAATAAAGAGGGTATTGGATAAATGTAGAGGGACCCTTGAACTTATTTAGTCCAATAAGTTCTTGTTTCCTTGCTTGTTTTATTAAAACATTCCCTGTTTTAAATGTAAATAACAGCATGTTCCTATAGCAAGTATTCCCAAGCTTCCCTCTCCTTTTCATCCATCAGTGAGTCTGACATTTGTTTAAAGTGCTGTTGAAAATCATAACTGAGCAAACTGAAGCATTAGAGTCAAGTATGAACTTGGTATACTGTACTTTTCATGATTGTATAGTAACTACGAATTCTCATAACGAATACACTTCACCTAAGCCAATGGCTATGAAGACTGAAATCACCCCTCCACCCTGGTCCCAGGCCCATGTGCTTCTTTCCAGGCTGTTTTGAGGTAAGCCTTTTCCCAGGCAATCTGCTTTCACCATCTCTCCCTCGCTCTCCTCTTTTCCCTCCATAAATAACATCACAGCTAAGCACCGCTGACCTGTTTAAGAGCGTCCAGTGGAATGACTTTTGTGTGCAAGTTTCTAATTGAATATGCCTAATTAAAAAAAAAAAAAAAATTGAAACTGATGACTTTTAACACTTATAATTACCCTAGCAAAGGCCTTGATCTAAGGGAGTGAAGGAATATGAAACGAGTACTTCATATGAATATGGAACTTTCATATCAAGTGTTGATATTTTTAATTTTATTTTTAACAGTCATTCCTTTTGACAACACCAGCAACTGTGTTATATTCCACTGATTTACCTGACAGACCACTACATTGTTGTTGCGTGATATTTTGCTATTGGACAAGCATTTGCAAAAACCAGTTTGATCATAGCATGCTTTGAGTGCTGTAGATCTAGTTACAACAGGCTAGAAATCAGAAAAGGATGGAAATGTTGTTTGTAGGATGAGAAAGTGTATATCCCATGTAGAGTTGGATTAATGTTGCAAGCCTCTTTTTAAACCAGCTACACAGTGCTAAAAAAAAAAACCACACAAAAAAACCCAAGCAAAAATCAGTTTTGTGTTGACTGTAAGTTTTTATGGTGGGTTTTTTTACCCCTTTATGAAAAAAAAAGTGACTTCCTAACAGGAATTTTTGATAAAACAATCAGCTATGAAATAATGTTTCAGAATACTTGTAGGATAAGAGCACCCTGTCAAGAACCTTTAACGATGAAGGGGCAGTCATACCCACTGATCTCCATGAGCAGTCACAAGAGCTGAAATCTTAGCAGCTGTATGACTTTGCATAATGAACAAATTGTTCTCAAACAGATAGCAAAATTTGCATAGAGAGTGGTCTATATCATGGTTGCACTGACTTTCTCTTCTCCTTTCTTTTTAGGCATTGAACATCTCCCCTATATTTTGTTTTCGGATTTGTTCTATAATTGTGGCTCTTACACCATAAACTAGCAACTAAATTTTAGTAGGAAACTAAAGAGAAGAAATATAATAAAGGCGTTGCAAAGTAACCTGATCTATTGGTAATATATGGTAAGATTTTAAAATAAAAAGCATACAGAGTAAAATATAAGAGACAAGTACGTTGCCTTGTCTGTTTATTGCACTTGAACCTTCTGTTGCCATTAGAAGTGACGTGCACATTGCTAGAAAACCAGTAGGCAAACACAGCTAGCCAGAGAGAAGGAAGATTTCCCATCTCCCTTGATTTTTTGATGTGACAAACTAGCTTGACTGCATCAATGAACTGACTCACTAAGAAAATATGTGTCATGTTCCTTACATAAATGTTTTCCCTCTAGTAAATCTCTTTTGCCTCTCTCAGAGTCCTAAATTATGCTGAGTTAATAGTCATCTGAAGAGAGTGAATGAAAAAGGCAAGCCTCAGCTGTTGTTTTGTACTTAGCTGATGTCCACCTAAGTGCATGATTTATTGCTTCCAGGAAGAGGTCCAGTGACTCAGTGCCTCTCTTTCAAAGCTAGATCAACTTTGTACTCTCTGTAAATGAGGTACACTTGCATCAGGTGGGCACACCACAATGTTGCATGAGTGCTGGTTGGATTCTCTGTGGTTAGAGTAGTGTGACTAATGATTCCAGTAGTTTAGTAGCCTTTATCAGATAAAAAAGCCATGAAAAATCCCAGTGGTCACTTACATCCCACTAGATGGTACATTCAAAGGATACCTCTGGGGCCAAATAAATAAAAACAAGTGAAGAATATCTGTAAGGAAAAACAGCAACAAACTTGAATGTAATGAAAACAGAAAATGAGTTAGTTGCTACTTAATGTTTTCACATCATAATTCTAGGTCATTGCACGTCCAAGCTTTTTTAGCCTGTTGAAACATGATACTTTGTCTTAAACCTCTTAGTTTTAATTTCAGCACTATTCATCTGCTAACTAGTAAATCGAGAGATATTTTTTTTAACCTATATCTTGTCAGAGAAAGAGAAGACGTAAGTCAGAGATGTTTGGGTGGAGTGAGGAGGGCTATTATGGCAAAGGGAAGGCAGTCACAAAATATATGCCTCATGACATAATAGAGAAATGGCTCAGCTTTGGAGAGCACTTCTCACCACCCATTCCCATACTCACATTCACACTGTCAAATTAAATACTGGGAAATACTGGCCACCTTAAAACAGAGATAGCAAGAGAGATAACAGTAAAAGAGTAAAACCTCAGTGAAACAATAAAAGGAATGGATGATTTGTTCCAGTGTAAAAGCACAATGAGGGAATTGATTTTCCTCTGCAATGTCTTGAAAATAACTAGAAGATACTTTTCCCTTTTTTAATGTAAAAGGAGTATTATGAACTACTATGTCAAGTAGCCAACTTTCAGTCTAGTTTAGGCATGTTCTCAGTGTAGCATCTGAGTTCATGGACAATTATCAGCAGGTATAAATTAAACTGCTCTTTACAGTAAGGGCAGATAAGCACCTTTATTAAAAAGACTCATAAGTGTATCTTCGTGTCCTGGTTAGAATGGCTGGGACCAATTCATCACTGGATGGGTGTAACCCAAAACTGTGTATTCTATAGCCTCCATGCCATTTCCCAAAAACTGCTGTCAGTAGAGGCCTGCAAGGTGGGAAGATGTTCCTGTACCCTTTTATGGAATTCCCCCCTCTGATACCCTTATATGGAAGAGGGACTGAGCATCCGCATGCCCTTTTATGGAATTCCCTACTCTGAGGGAGGGACTGAGCACTCCCGCCTGAACTGGAGAGTATATAACTGGGAGTTTCAGAGCCTTGAGGCTCTCTCGTGGGACCCAGAGGAAGACAGCAGACCACCGCTGCTCCCAACCAGGCTGAGACCACCACCCTCAACTGGACTGCAATCACCACTTCTGACCAGACTGCAGCAGCTCTCCCACCAGCAGGTTTATTCCCTCTCCCTTTGCTTTGGACTCGGGGGGTGGGCCAAGGTACACCATTTTTGTTCATACCCCAGGGTGCTGGGTTTGTACATTTGGGTTTTGTGGATTAAAACCAATTGTCTGTCTGTATACTTGTACTTATTGCATTATTTTAATAAATTGTTATTCTGACTTATAAATCTCTCTTTTGAATTGAGTTCATTTTGCCTTGCTGGTTAACTTTTAAACCAGCACACTTCGTCTTTTAATTATTTGCTTACTTCCACTGACATGGTCAAATATATAAGGATGACTGGGTTAGGTGAGGTTGATGCAATTTAGCTATGCTTCACTGAGCAAGGTGAGATTTTCAGAAGTGAGGTTATCATTGATTTCCATTTAAGTTGTGAATGCTCAACCACTGACTTATTAAAGTAGTTCTCGTTGGCTGCGTTTTGGATATGGATTTTTTTCTTCTCTTAAAAAAGAAGTAAAGCATTTTCCACAGACATCTCTACTTTTCCTTGCTGTATGAGAACAGTGCCTTCTAAATACTATACTGCAGTAAAGAAAGACATCTTGCAATCAAGTATTGAGCAAAATTACTTGTTCTGGGAAGGGATAACACTTAACCTTGAGAACTATGTGCTGTATTCATGGTAAGTACTGCCCACCATAGGAGAAAATCAGATTCAAGACCATCTAAGGAACCTTAATGTGTACAAATCCATGGGACCTGATGAGATACATCCAAGGGTCTTGAGGGAACTGGCAGATGAAGTTACTAAGCCATTCTATCATATCTGAAGAGTCATGGCAGACTGGGGAAGTTCTGCCATGGTGTAACTGCAGCCAGCAACTAAACACCAAGCAGCCACTCACTCACTTTCTCCTAGTGCTGTAGGGGAGAGAACTGGAAGGGTAAGGGTGAGAAAACTCATGGGTTGAGGTAAAGGAAGTTTAGTAGGGAAAGTGAAAGCCACACACACAAGCAGAGCAAACCAAGGAATTAATTCACCGCTTCCCATGGGCAGAGGGCAGGTGTTCAGCCATCTTCAGGAAAGTAGGATTACATCATGCATAACGGTTACCAAGGAAGTCAAAATGCCACCACTCTATGTGTCCTTCCTCCCCTTCCTTCTTCTTCACCCACTTTTTTATTGCTAAGCATGATGTCACATGGTATGGGATAACCCTTTGGTCAGTTGAGGTCAGCTGACCTGCTTGTATCCTCTACCCACTTCTCATGCACCCCTCAGCCTACTTGCTGGTGAGGTGGAGTGATGGGCGGAAAAGTCCTTGGCTCTGCCTAAGCACTGGTCAACAATAACAAAAACATCCTTATATTATCAACACAGTTTTAAACCCAAATCCAAAACACAGACTCATGCAAGCTATTATGAAGAAAATTAACTCTATCCTGGCCAAAACCAAGTTTAGAAGTTTCCCAGGAGCTGCAAAAAGGGGAAATATAGCCCACAGTTTTAAAAAAGGGGGAAAGACCTGTGGCCAGCAGATCAAGGGAGGTGATTCTTCCCTCTACTTCACTCTTGTGAGACCCTACGTGGAGGAGGTCCACAAAGATGATCAGGGGACTGGAACGTCTCCTCTATGAGGACGGGCTGAGATAGCTGGGATTGTTCAACCTGGAGAAGAGGAGATTCCAGGGAGACCTCATAGCGCTTTCCATAATACCTGAAGAGAGCCTACAAGAGAGCCAGAGAAGGACTTTTTACAAGGGCATGTAGTGATGGGACAAGGAGTAATGGTTGTAAATAGAAAGAGGGTAGATTTAGATTAGATATTAGGAAGAAATTCTTTACTGTAAGGGTGGTGAGGCACTGGAACATGTTTCCCTGATAAGCTGTGGATGCCCCATCCCTGGAAGTGTTCAAGGCCAGGTTGGATGGGCTTTGAGTGATCTGTCTAGTGGAAAATGTCCCTGCCCATGACAGGACAATTAAAACTAAATCTTTAAGATCCCTTCCAACCGAAACCATTCTATGATTCATCTTAATAATGGGATTCTGGGCAAGAATATGAATTTTTATAGAGCTTTTTCTTCCTGTAAGTGAAAGAACTGAGGTCAACTTGAAATTGAAATTACTTGAAATTACCTCCCATTAAGTCTTCAGAATAACTACCAATGGACATAATTTGCCACCTCAATAGTTTTCTAAGCAATTTTGTCACATTGCACTCCCTCCAGGAATATGCAACTTAAATGCCAGAACTAAGAGCTGCAGAATGTACAAACTGTAATTTTATCCTCCTAACTACAACAGCTGGAAGAGGATACTTCAATTTTTAAAAGCTCCTATAGATTTATAGATGCAATAATGGAAGTACCACTGGCTGTCATTTCTGACAGCTGTCAAAATTTATTTAACAGCAGTAGCTTTGTACAAATTATATTTGCCCCCAAAAGGAAACATTTTGTCTCTTTCAGTGTTTTCACTGAAATAGTAGGTTTTTTATAAAATTATTTCTATTCAATTAAAATTTTATATGTATTCTATATGTATATATTTAAACTGAATATTGTAAGTAGGAGCTGGTGGCCCTCCCAAAATCTCAAGCCAATTAGGGAGCATCAGAGAGGTTTAGGAAGGATGGGATTTCCAGCAATTTCTCTGTCAGTGCAGCTGCACGTGCAGCTGGAAGTGGCACTGCTGTGCTGCCCTTTGCACTGTTCCTTTGTGCCACTCCAAGTGGGCAGATGTGTTTATACCTGTTGGCCGGGACAGGTCTCGGAGGTGCAGGATTTCTCTGGAGAAGTTTCTTTTCTTTGGAGAAGCTTGTTATACTCCAGATTTGCTAAGATGTTGCATTAGGTCACAGCAAAGATAAGGTTTGAACGGAAAGCCCAAATCCAAACCAGCTTACGCTGGCTTGCTGACTTTTCTTCGCATTCTGAAACCAGAAAAACACTCAAACTGTAGGTTGTAGAAACGAAAACAGACACAGGCAGTGATTATAACCTTTCTGAAAACAGCTCTTACAGGGCAAACATCTTCTATGTTGCTAAGGACCCAGGCCTCAGGCTGGCTACAGTGAGGCTACCACTGTGAGACAACCCATTCATGGGCAGGTGTAATCCCAGCAAATTACTCAAATGTTGGGCCAAACTACTGTGTCTCCAATATATATGAGTCAAGAGGTACAACTGAGACCTACATGGAACCACAAACATTTAATATCAGCTCCTAAGGTCATTTTGTTGGGATACAGTCAAAGCTGAGTAGCTTTGGTTTAAGGAAGTTGACAAATTGTTGGGTATGTTGGGTATGTTTCCTTGTCCTCTCAATCAATATACAGGATTTCCCATGGGACCACTGGTCTTTGGCCACTTTACATGGCAAATGGGGACCTGGCTTTGCCCTCTGCACTTTTCTACTGGAAACTTTTAAGGTTTCTTAGAGTGGGATAACGTAGGTAAAGCTTAGCATGGTGGAAGATGGATCACAGCTTTTCTCCTAGACTAGTTCATCTGTGCACTTCATTCCACTTTGCAGCACTGTAAGGATGGACTAAATGTAATTGGAATAATAATAAGTGCATATTTTGACATTTTGCTGCCCTGGTTTAAACATGTCTACAGGCATTTCTTTGAAATAGAGTAATCCTGATAGTGGTCACTGATTACTTTCTGGTTTTTGTAAAGGCCCCACTCCTTTACAAAGGCCTAAGCAACATTAGTGACTGAAACAGATTGTAGTCTAGAGTCTTTTTATTCTTGAAAAGCAACTCCAATTTCAAACCACTCTCAAGGCACTGTAGAGTTAGCACACAACAGCTGAGAAAAGTCTGAGTAATTAGATCTCAAACACAAATAAAGAAGAGTTTTTCTTCATGGATATACCATTAATTTGACTTTTTCTCTTCAGCTAAAGTGGATAAAACTTTACATTTCGTCTATCCAAGTAAAAAATAAAAATCAATCCAAACTAAACTGTTAGGTTAAATTCAAGTTTAAAACCTCAGCTCTGCCATTATTTTGGAAAGGACTCCTCAGAGGCTTTGGTGCCTGACTCAGGTAGCAGACCAGAAAGTTGACAGCAGCTAGAGCTGCCATGTCTGCAAACACACTGCATACACAGGTAGAGAGCAGAGGAGTGAGAAACCTCTTGTAACCCACCCTTTCAAAAGCGCCCTCTGCTAAAAGAGGGTGCGCTGGTTTCAAGAAAATTAGGAGATTCAATGTGGACAAGTGGTTCAGCAAGATGCCCTCATGTGGCAGTAGAGCTAGGATGCCCTGATTGCTCAGGGTATAGGCAGGAGGTGTTTAGTTAAGCAAAGAAATTATTTCTTCCTTCTTGAGTGAAGAAATTTTGGTAACCATCAGGGGACACTCCATCCTTTAACTTAAATTGTTTAAAAAGAAGAGAAATCCCAGACCAGATAACACCACATGGAAAGTTTTATCCCACTTGAGGAAGATTTTATAATATTTGTTAGTTGCCAGGGAACAGGGTTTTATAACAGGAGATGCTGAGCAATATTATTTATGACTGGCGAACCCAGTTTGTTGTGTAGTGATGAATTGGTGCACCGGGTGTCTTCAAACATCAGCTTTAGGGCAACACAGAGCAGGCAAAGGGCAGGTGAGAGATGCACGGACAGTCTGCAGCCCTACTGCTCCCTGAGTGACCTCTCAGTGTGTTGGGAAATGGTTATGCGGTGGCCCAAGCCAGTCCATAGTCCACAATACCAGTAAAACCCAGAACCCAGTTCTGGATGCCTTTCTCTCATCAGTGTCACCAGCCAGGCACTCCCCAAGGGTCTCTGCTCTGCCCACTCCTACCTTCCTCAGGGCACCCTAAAAACTAGGGGAATAATAAGGTCCTTTTCTGCAAACCTACCTAGACTAATACAGTGAAAAGAGAAGACTTTTCTTCTTTATCAAAAAAAAAAAAAAGAAAACCAAAACAAAACCTCAGAGTGCTCTTCATGCATACATTTATTTGCATGCTCTCAGTGTTTCCCACTGTCCTGGAACTGCTTTCCCCAGACATGAGCAGGGTGTTGATTGCACGTGGCCCTCCTGATCTAGGAAAAGAGAAGGAGGAAGCAGATTAAGAGAAGATGGGATTGACAAGTCTTTGGTGAAGGAGGCTGGTATGTGTGGAGGCAGCAGATCTCACAGTGTTTTCAGGCTGTTTTGAAAGAAAGAAAGAATTAATAAATCTATAAAATGTCAATAGTTTGAGGGAAAAGTGCTGGAGTTCCTAGAAAGGTAGACTCCTAAATTTTCTAAACCATAAAGTGTTGTGGGGCTGAAATATTATATTTATTCTAACTTTGAAGCATTGTAAAGGTATCAAATAAAGTATGTACAGTTCCAGGATTTTTTTCATTTGTTGCTTTTGTGTCTGTGTGTGTGAGTCTTATTTGTTTATAGATAGAAACTGTTGCATCCACGTGGACGCTGCCTTTATATAATAAAGAAATCATGGCACGCTCTCTGTGAGGTGGTAAACAAAGAGGTTTATTCAAACAACGCGCGCCTTTTTATACCTTGATCCCACGTGACTCTTAACCAATAGGAGGGTCTGGCTCTGCGCATGTCCCCTAGCTTCGGTGCCTACCTGTTGCACCTCGGGACATGTTCCCTACATCTCCCCCTTCCTAATTGTATAAGAAGGTCACGAGAACATTACAAAGGCAACAGCGCAAACAATCAGAACAGTACATTATAAACTACCAAGGCTTGCAATGAACCAGCATACTGCTTGCCTTGGCCTCATAGTCCTATTGTGAACCTTTTAAAACTTTCTTATATTCCTATAGGGTAGTGCAACTTGGAGAAATAACTTTATTAATCTATAGGCCTTGGCCTAACCGTGCAAACTTATAAGCTTTATTAACCTGAGGGTTTTAAATAACTGGGGAGTACAACTTTATTAAGAAACGGGCTAAGCTTAGCAGAACTACATTCTCTTAAATGACCCTGTGGCGGAGGTATTGTTATTTGTGAGGTGTTTTAGTGTTCCAATATTTGTCCAGACATACAACACTCATGTTCATTCATACTCTCATTCGCTTTGATGGCCATCATCTCGCGCATCATACACACACATTCATGAGGTTTTTATAAACTGTTTTTTGCCACACTGGTCGTCCTTATAGTAAATCTTAAACATAAACATAACCTTCTTATAACTTCTGCGTCATTCTGGTTCTTGCTGATGTGATTTTGTACCTTGTGGGGTGTAACAGACCTGGAAGGGGTTCATTTTAACTCTTTTCTTCAGACTCACCAGCGTAGCCTCTATCCCAAATCAGATTTAGTGGTTCCGTCCACTGCCCAGATACCAAATCCCTTACCATAACCGATGTTTTGGGAGAGGCACACTAGCATGGGGTTTGTATTACCTTTCATACTCACGTTTCCAGCTTGTCACAATTTGAAAATTAATACATACATGGTTTTTCACAGATATTCTTTTAGCTATACAGATTCTCTCCCCCCTTTTTTGTTTAGTTGACACTGTTTTGTTGTGTTGTGTGCTCTTTGTGTAATTATCTGTGTAATGAGTGAGTGTGGAACACTTGTGACATGAGAATTTTCCTATTTGATAGGAGATATAGCTGCCTTAATGTGAATATTATGGACCAATAGTTGCTGGGCAACTAAGCCAAAGTGTCTCACACTTTTGGCCTTTTCTGCAGTGGGTGTTGTGTAGGTTACGTGGTGCGGTATATACCTACTGTTACATGTACATAATATAATATGTCCATTTCAGAGATGTGTGTGATATGTGTTTGCTCAATCTCATTTGCAATTAACCATGCGGGGTTAATGCATTCTGAGATGGCATTGTTGTGATTTTTTGACAGTTTGGGCGTGACATGATGGAGTCTTGAGCTAATTGAATGTTATTTGAATTGTCTGTTTAAGGATTTTGCGTTCTGATGGAAAAATGAACTAGACAATTTCGCTTGCTTCAAGACCTTAGATATGATGTTAAATGTTGTTATTTTGCCAGTCACTTAGTTCTTTATCAGTTGTTGGCCCTTACCTGTCATTGTGTTACTTTGTATGCATGTGTATGAAAATCCAAACCTTCTGTAATTCACAAGAAACCAAACAGAATGCATTTCAATTAACAAGTAAGCACTAGGACATTTCAAACAAACAACCCTTCAAGATGGGGCACCAATTTGCAACATAACAGAAATCAGTTATAACATTCAAAGATCGCTTAATAACTTTCCCAAGACAATACAGACGAGGTCATTTCCAGAACCTGCACAGCTGTGGTTCGTGGTCTGCGTCTGTCCTTCCCTTGTTTCGTAGCAGGATTTTACCTGAGTTATTACAGCCTTTTATGCTGTTTCCAGATGCAGGTGTGAAGGCTCTGAAGCCTTTCACTGGTCCGTGTTTGCATCTGGTCGTGGCTTTTGAAGGTAGATTAGTTGTCTTTGCCCACAACCTGTGTTTTGAGAGATGCATTAAAGTTTTACCATGAAAGCTTGCTAAGGCAGCTCGGAACCTTGCGTCCTCAGCTGGCGTCCTATCCAAATTGTCCTTCAGAGCTGGCAAGTCGATGGTGGTAAAGGCAGGGTCCCCTCCTTCCAGTTTTGCAGTCTTTCTCTGCCTTGAATGACAAGCTTTGCATACATCTCATTAACAGTCCACACAGTGTTAGATGGTACATGGGGCACAATTAGCCACTTTAGAAGTTGCAGTGGGTCTTTTTCAGTCTGATCCCACGGTAACAAGGCTGCTAATAGTTGATACCTGCTGGGAATGAGGGTCAGGCAGATCTGTAGTTCAGGATTTCTCCCTCTGCCTATCCCTCTCTCTATTGCCTTGGTACGAATGTCTAACACTCTTTTGGCTTCCGGTATCAGTAGCCTGTTAGACATTGGACTGGAGTCTCCCTTTGGCAGCTGAAGCAGAGGGTGTAGCTCCTCTGTGGTTATGCCTAAAATAGGCCTTAACCGGTTTGTGGCCCCTTGAAGCTTTGCAACTCGTGTAAATATAAAGTGTTTTTTACCTTGAGCTGCAGCAGTTGTGGAGAATCTTTTTGCTGCGTGAATTCTTGTCCAAGGAAAGTCCAGGGTAACGATTGCTGAATTTCTTCTGCTGCAAGCTGTAACCCTGCCTTGGACATTTTGGATTAGAGCAGTAAGACTAAATGGCAGTTCATTTCCTGTGGCCATGCTCATTGGTATGCTACCTGTATAAGGGTGTATCGTGGTTGTCTGATATCTTGCTTGGCTATTTGCATCCCCTGAGGACAGACAGCCCAGCAATATACTTGCACGGGCCATGCACAAGGCCATGATGGGACAGGCAAGCCTTGGAACATCCTCAGGGTGTAGGAAGGTGGTAGAGGAACAAGTCTTTGAATCAGTTACCAATAGCGGCCAACTCGTTGGGAGCACATCGGGTAAAGGCAGTCCATGCTGCTGTGCTCCTACATGCTTTATGACTGCGCTTACTGCTCTAGAGTCTGGCAGCATTCTCCATCTGTCACCTTTCTTGGGTGTGCAGTATATAAGGGCATTGTCTAGGCTGTTTGTTGTCATTTTGGGGCTTGCTTCGAGCTGCTTCCTCTCTGGCACATGAAGGCCTGTGGCACAGAAGGCAGTAAGCAGGACAGCAACAAGCAGGACGATGCTGGCAGCAACGCACTTGTTTCGCCCTCGGCACCCTGGGTGTAACTCAGCCCATTCCTTGCCATTGGAATACTTTGGGGCATTGCTGCAAAGGGGTCTCCAGATATAATCTCCTTGGAAGTGGTCAGTGCTACTGCACCTGACACCACTTGCTCTGAGTCTGGCCTCCTTTCGTATTCCTAGCTGGGCTTCTAGGGCCGCAGCTAGAGAGGCAGACCGGTGCTCCTCAGAGCCAAATCCTCGGTAAGGTTGAACCAGCTCAGCGGCGCTGTGTTCAACCCCTCCAGAGAGGGTTTGCAAAGCCTTTTCACAGCTTGTGCTCACCTTATCAGAAGCCAACTGCTTATACAGCATCTCTCTGGCCTCATTGTATTCAATTTGCCTATGCAAAGCAGTCCGCAGCCGATTTAAATGTTGTGAGTTTGGTTCAGCACAACTTTGTAACACTCTTGTGCTGGGCAGGTTGCCGTTTTTGTCTGTGGCGAGAAGCCTTCTCATGGCTCTCAGCGCCTGTTTGATTGTTACTTTGTATTTTTCTCGGGAGTGATTCAATTGGGCACCTGCTGTGCTGTGTCTCCCTTCTCCAGTCAATGGATTTACTGTTATACCAGTTGGGGTGTTTGCTGTGTTATTGGCACAGTTCTCCTGAAAGTCAGATAAGCAGTGCACATGTTCTGTGTCATGTGAGGTGGAAAAATGGATGGAATTCAATGCCCTCGGATACCCGCAGGCATCATTTAGGGATATGCCACTATCTCTTACCAAATGCCTCAGCCTCTGAATAGCTCTGTGCAGGGGCTCAGGCTGAGGGGCGTGGCTTTGGCTAAATTCATTTGAGTATGCCCAGTTAACCTCCAGGCCGCCCAGTCGAATCGCCTTACCCCTGTTTTATTCCCACCTGTTATCCGACTTTGCCCTGTTTGCCTCCCTGCTGCTTCCCGACGGAACTACTGAGAATTCCTCCTCCTCCTCCCCCCATCCCCCCCTCCCCGTGGCTGCGGCAGCCTCGGTTGCCGGTGGGGGGGTGTGGGCAGGTGTCGGAGGCGGCGAGGGGGCGGGGCTGCCTCCCCCTTCGCGGCTATGGGTGGGGCGGGGCGGCTCAGGGACCGGAAGAGACAGTTCAGCGCCCGGGCCATTTAATCGGCAAGATGGCGACGCCCATGAGGGTCCACGTGGCCGGCAGTCATTCGCGGGACGGGGAGGCGATTCTGCTGGCTTGCCCCCCCGGTCACCGTGACGGAGCCCTCTGCGATGGTCCCATGAGTGGGGATCTCGCATCTCAGGCTCCGTCCCCTCCCAACGGCTCGTGTGCCTTTGGCTCTGGGCTTCTGACTCAGTGCTCAATTCACGAACATCTCCCATTCCCCCCCCGCCAGACTTTGGGCGTTTGTGTCCCTACGCCTAAAAGTTGGGCGGCTGCTGCGGGCAGTGTTATTGGGGGGGTGCTTATGGGTGTTATGCTCTTGTGTTGTCCTTTCGTGGGCTGTGTGTGGTGAATCTGTGTCTTTTGAAATTGCAGTGAGGAAAAAGTTCCTCAGTTTACCTTTTCGCGGCGGTTTGGATGCGCGCGGGCAGAAATTCTTTGTGTAGTTAGTGGCTGCTGGTTCTGGTCGGCTGGTTTCCCGGCTCAGTGGCGGTGGCTGCAAACAGCGGCAGCACGCGGCTGGCGCGGGGTCGTCTCGCGGCGCGGGGCTGCTATCGGCTGCGGCGGCGGTTCGGCGGCAAGGCTTCTCGCGGCGCTGCGGCGCAGGGTCCTTGTCCTCTCCGCGGCGGCTGGCGCGGCGGCTGTGGCGGCTCGGCGTGGCGGCGGCGGCGGGGAAGCGGCGGCAAAAGCGGCAAAAGCGGCAGCAGGTTCTCTGTGGGTTCGCGGCGGCTTTCGGCGGTTTTTACCGATTTTAAGGGTCGGCGCAGTCCTTACAGACGGCCGGGGGTCAGTGGGGAGCGGCTCCGGGTGTCCCGCGGTTCGCTAGGCACCGCGGGGGGGTTTTTCCTCTACGCTGAGGCTTCACGCGGTGGCTACAGGCATGCGTGGGTCGGCAGAAGGTGGTGGCGGGGGCTCGCTAGGCGAGGTGGGTTCGCGGGGGCTGCGGACGCGGTCGCGCAGGGCTCGGCGAGAATGGCGGCAGGCGCGGAGCTGCAGCTTTCTGCTAGGCAGTCAGCCAAAGCAGGGGTCCGGGCGGTGCGGCTGGGGTGGTGCGGGCAGCTGCGGTGCCGGTCCGCGCGGCTGTTTCAGCTGCGGCGGTGGGCAGTGGCGCGGCAGAAGCTTCCCCGCGGTTTCAGCGTGGCTCGCGGCTCGGGGGTCCGGGCTGCGGTCACGCTGCCGGTCGGGGAGCAGTCCTAGTCGCGCAGGCTGCCTTTCAGCTCACTCACCGCTGCGATGTTGTTTCGGTCCTCTCCGCTTTCTCCGGTGCCCGCCCGCTCCGATCTCTCGGCGAGTTCTTCTTTCTTCTTGTTTCTGTGCACTAACCTATCTTTTTTGAGCTCACTAAACTTCGTTCCTTGGTCTCCCCCAAGGCAACGTTTACAGACGTCTAGGTTTTTTTCGGTAAAAGGACTCCCACTTTATAAAACTAAAGTGATAAGCGGAGACCTACCGGTAATACCTGGTACAGGTTTTAAATATCTGATCTAATGTAGATTCGGTCCCGTTGGGGCGCCATATGTTGCATCCACGTGGACGCTGCCTTTATATAATAAAGAAATCATGGCACGCTCTCTGTGAGGTGGTAAACAAAGAGATTTATTCAAACAACGCGCGCCTTTTTATACCTTGATCCCACGTGACTCTTAGCCAATAGGAGGGTCTGGCTCTGCGCATGTCCCCTAGCTTCGGTGCCTACCTGTTGCACCTTGGGACATGTTCCCTACAAGAAACTGCGTACACACGAGAAGAATCTTCCATTTCAATCTACTTAGACTTTAGTGAGTAGTTATTCTAGTTATTAGAGATTTTGAAACCATCTTGAATTTTAAGATTCTAGCTTTCTTTTCTAACTAGACATTTTAATGTGTTTTTCCCAAAGACCACATCAAGGCTGGCTTTATCTTGAAATGCAAAGCAGAGAGAGGAGTGGGGTAGCACTACAGCAGGCTGGCTTCCACCGGCCTCTTCCAACTGCACCAGAAGAGACTAGATTGCTGCTAAGGAATGATCCAGCAAAACTCTGCTTTTGTAAGTGGTTATTAGCAGATTTTATATCCAGAATAAGGATATAAAATACTTGTTTGTTTGTTTGCTTAAGGGTGGAGTTTTTGTGTGTGTGTCAAATACACCTGGAATGCAGAGCAATAAAACATGATTATCAGGAAAAAACCCCACATAATTACAGAAAGCAATAACAAAATCGTAGAAGAATTATTCTGATTTACTTTTTTTGCACATACTTCTAAAAAGTCTCTCTCCTCCTTTCACCCCATCCTAATTGTGATCTGGAGCCTAAATTATTCAAATAATGACTCAAACATACAAAAAAAAGAGTCAGTATTGATAACATGTCATATCTGGCAAAAGCCAAAATTAAAGAGCAAGCCATTTACCCCATGGTGGTGTGAGGATATCAGGTTCAGATAGATTTAATTTATCAATAGGGTCAGGCTGCACTGAATATAAAATCAAATTACACTGAAGCAGATGTTGAAGTCCAAGAGAAGAAGGTGTAGATTGATTGGAGAAAGGCAGCCCATCAAAGGGGCCTTTGTCTGGGTTTGACTGGGTGAAGCAGCTGACAAGTGGCCATCAGATACTGCAGCCAGGCAGCTGCATGATGGGAGTTTGACAGCTGACTTCATTAGGGCCCCTAGGACACGTGCAGGGATGAATCTGTCCTTTAATTGAGCTGGGCCTAGCAATAGCACCAAGAGGGCAAACAGGAGTAAAAAGGGCTGAAATGAACCCAGAGGCTAGATAGGTAAATTTAATGCTCTTGTGATATTTGACATGTATGCTATATTTGTATGTACAACATTTGTGTATTTATCACCAATCTTAAAAGCCTTCAGAAGTCAAAATATATAAGCAGCAAAGAAGTCATCAGGAAAATTTCTGCCGGGGTGTGGTGGAGGGTAAAAGTATCACATCGATCTGGGAGTCCCAGAGGCGATGACTCTGTATGAATAGCCTTCGACAGCCCATTGCTCTGGGAATAAATCTTGCCTTTCTGTTTGCATTAATAACATAATTTCTTGCTTACTTAACAGATAGGCAAACTCTGTAAAGCAAATTCTGACACTTGTGTGCAGTTTTTCTGTTTACAAGTCAGTGGAGTTTTCTCCTGGTATAGCAGAGCATTTACCATTACAAAAACCTAGACTGAGTCAAAATATTAATACAAACTCTGCATTAGTCTGCCTTGCCTGGTTTTTCATCTCGCCTTGCCAAGTGTCTGGGTTGATTTTTACACATGAAGCAGAGGTGATGGAGGCTCTTTAGGGGTGGAGGGAAAAAGTCCTTCAGTTCATCCTCAGGCAAAATATCAACAGAAGGCAGGGCTCCCATGGAAGGAGACAGGAGTTTGGTTGTAATATAGACTGCTTTTTAAGCATTCCTATCAAAGTAGCCTTATGCAATGTTCAAGCTAATTAATATACAAAAAAGACTGTGGTGGAAAGCTGTAACCAGTAATCTGAGTCCTCTAGCATCAATGACACTTAGATATGTATATCAAGTGGAGAATAGACTCCTTTATGTTCTCTCAAAGCATAAATATGTGATCAAAGAAATAACATGCACTAGAGCTGCCCTTAAGCAATGACCCTAACCTTATGCCTCTCTTCCCATCGCCAGTATCCCCAGAGCACTCAACAGATGTCAAATACAGTTAAAGTGGAACATATCCATGCATCTAATTTGGAGGCAGAGTGATTACTGCTCAGAGGTGTGTAAATTGAGGAAGTTTTTGAACAAGCACATTAGAATTTGGTGACTTTTGCCAGCAGAGTTTTACTAATTATTAGTATTGAGTAATGATCAATAAATTTTGATGAGTGAGACATCAGCTACCAAATTTAGTACTAAAATGTGTTGAAGCATCTCATCTCATCTAAAATGTGTGAGCTATCTCAGTCCAGGAAATCTGTTGATTTTTTGTCTGTACAGCTCTCACTTTGGTTGCCACCCCTCTAACTTACTGCTGTTCATGCAATGTATAGTGGCAGTAAAATGTGCCAAAATCTGCCCTAAGATATGGTGCTGTTAAAAAGTACATCTGCCTCATATAGCATATTTACAGGGTATAACACAAACAATACAAAACAAAACAAAATACCACAAAACAAACAAATGACAAAAATCCCCCAAACCAAACCACAAAAAAACTCACAAACAAACAAACCAACCCCCCAAACAAACCAAACTAGACAAACAATAAAAACCCACCCAAGTTACAAAATCAATTTATGTATTAATACTTTTGAGATTGCCATAGTGACTTTGTGGAGCTTTCTGTATTCCAGTCAAGCAGTTTGCTGCTGCTTCTAGGACAAGTAAACAAGTTCTCAATTTTATTACCTTTCTGGTATGTTCCAGTAATCTTTTCTGTGAGATTGTACAGGGCTTTCATTCAAAGGAATGAAACCCCTGAATTAGACCAGAAGATACTTTTTTGGTCTTAGGACAGAAAAAGATATTTAGGCAACCAGCATCCATGGAAACTCTGCAGGAGCTGGAGACAACTCCAGAAGTCCCCCTCTTTGTTTTACAAGCTGCTCAGAAAGAGAATGGGGAAGGGAGGAGGAGACAGGGAGGTCATAATTTTTGCTCATAGAGGTTGTTTTTGTCTCACCATAGTGGGGTGGAGGTCCTGATTCCCAGAGAGCTGTTCATGGCTTAAGAGCCTATTTTTCAGAGAAAGCAGATATGATCCTATATTCCTTTTCTATTGTCATTTTTAGCTTATGCTCCAAGAGAAGGCACTGAAAAATCTCCACGCTGAAACTTGATGTTATCTAGAGAGCTCTCCCTGGCATACTGGTCACACATTCAACAAACTAATGACTAACTTTTGGCCAGAGACCTATAGTAACCTCCAAAAACTGTGGGCCAGGAAATTTTGTTTCAGTTCTGAGCTCTGTGATGATTAAGTAGAGTTTCCTCCATGAGACTGTTCAGGTCCAAACTTTTATATAAATTGTTTTGCGATCTGGTTAGGCCTGGTGCCAGCCATGCTTCCCCATGTGAAGCATGTTTACAGCTGGAGTATGACCTGGAGGAGGGAAGGAGTATGATTTCTCTAAAATCTGGTTTAATGCCTGGAAAATAGGCATATTATGTATAAAGAAAACTACATCCCCTTAGGTTGCTCCAATGTGCTTTACTTTCTTATCCCCTTATCTAGAGAAACACTGAGCCGGGATACAGACACATCTGAGAAAGATTTGGGGAATATACATTCTCTTTGGCTTCTTAGAACAGGAAGCCTTACCCCATGTATAAAAGACTCAAGGATAAAACTGAAAGGCAAATCTACAGGACAGCTACAACTGACGAATCTTAGATATTCCAAGGGCTTTTTGAACAGGGCTAACCATTTCTCCTTAACATACACATCAGCATTTCTTTAATCTATACCATGAGGGAATTTCAACCAGAAAGCACAACTGTTCCTTGCAGAGCCGATCTTGGCTCAGGTCCCTGTGACTGGCCCTATGCAGCCCATCTGGAGGAGTTCTACACCTTCTCCAGCTGATGCAACTGGGGCATCACAGACCAGGATGGCCTCATGCATGGCTGCCCTTTGCTCATGGGAAATTTGTTGCTATAGATTGCATGTTAGTGGCTTGGGTATATTAAATGTGGTCTGTGAGAAGTGATTATAATCATAGAATCATAGAATCAGCTGGGTTGGAAGGGACCTCCGAGATCATCAAGTCCAACTCTTGATCCACTACCGCTGCGGTTACTAGACCATGGCACTAAGTGCCACATCCAGTCTCTTTTTAAATATCTCCAGGGACGGAGAATCCACTGCTTCCCTGGGCAATGTCTGATCACCCTCTCCGTAAAGAAATTCTTTCTAATATCTAACCTAAACCTCCCCTGGCACAACTTGAGACCATGCCCTCTTGTCTTGCTGATAGTTGTCTGGGAAAAGAGACCAACCCCCATCTGGCTACAACCTCCTTTCAGGGAGTTGTAGAGAGTGATGAGGTCTCCCCTGAGCCTCCTCTTCTCCAGGCTGAACAGCCCCAGCTCCCTCAGCCTGTCCTCATAGGACTTGTGCTCCAGACCCTTCACCAGCCTTGTTGCCCTCCTCTGGACCTGTTCCAGCACCTCAATGTCCTTCCTGAACTGAGGGGCCCAGAACTGGACACAGCACTCGAGGTGTGGCCTCACCAGCGCTGAGTACAGGGGAAGAATCACTTCCCTGGTCCTGCTGGCCATGCTGTTCCTGATACAGGCC
The DNA here is from genome assembly GCF_003984885.1 of Neopelma chrysocephalum. Classification (NCBI taxonomy): domain Eukaryota; kingdom Metazoa; phylum Chordata; class Aves; order Passeriformes; family Pipridae; genus Neopelma; species Neopelma chrysocephalum. The sequence continues at coordinate 27,977,936 of NW_020897695.1, forward strand.
AGGATGCCATTGGCCTTCTTGGCCACCTGGGCACACTGCTGGCTCATGTTCAGCTTCCTGTCAATCCAAACTCCCAGGTCCCTTTCTGCCTGGCTGCTCTCCAGCCACTCTGTCCCCAGCCTGTAGCGCTGCATGGGGTTGTTGTGGCCAAAGCGCAGGACCCGGCACTTGGCCTTGTTGAACCTCGTCCTGTTGGAATCAGCCCAACTCTCCAACCTATCCAGGTCCCTCTGCAGAGCCCTCCTGCCTTCCAGCTGATCAACACTCCCCTCCAACTTAGTGTCATCTGCAAATTTGCTGATGATGGACTCAATCCCCTCATCTAAATCATTGATAAAGATATTAAACAGAACTGAGCCCAACACTGATCACTGGGGAACACCACTAGTGACCGGGCGCCAACTGGATGCAGCACCGTTCACCACCACTCTCTGGGCCCAGCTCTCCAGCCAGTTCCTAACCCAGCACAGAGTGCCCCTGTCCAAGCTGTGGGCTGACAGCTTTTTCAGGAGTATGCTGTGGGAGACGGTGTCAAAGGCCTTGCTGAAGTCCAGGTAGACCACATCCACAGCCTTCCCCTCATCCACCAGGCGGGTCACCTGATCATAAAAGGCAATCAAGTTGGTCAGACAGGACCTGCCCTTCCTAAACCCGTGCTGGCTGGGTCTGATCCCTTGTCCATCCTGTAGGTGCTGTGTGATTGCACTGAGGATGATCTGCTCCATAACCTTGCCAGGCACTGAGGTCAGGCTGACGGGCCTATAGTTTCCCGGGTCCTCCTTCCGGCCCTTTTTGTGGATTGGCGTGACATTCGCCAACTTCCAATCATCTAGGATGTCCCCAGTGAGCCAGGACTGTTGGTAGGTGATAGAGAGAGGCTTGATGAGCTCTTCCACCAGCTCCCTCATCACCCTTGGGTGGATCCCATCTGGTCCCATAGACTTGTGGGAATCCAAGCAGCTCAGTAGGTCACTGACTGTTTCCTTCTGGATTACAGGGGGGCTGTTCAGATTCTTGTCTCTTTCTACAAGCTCCAGAAGCCAGCTGTCCTCAGGACAACTTGTCTTACTGTTCCTGTGTTTTCCCAGAGATGGGCAAATCTGCTGTAAGCTCTGTCTAATGGATTGTTCTAACTCTGAAATAATTACTAATATTTAATTTTTCATCTAGTTTTTGGCCCTGCTCCATGCTGTCTTCTCTTGCCTTTTCTTTCTGTATGCAATGTCATACACTTTTTTTTCCTACTATTTGCAGTACTTTCACTTTTGATTTCTACACTTTTATGCATGGCAGCCAGAAGCAAGGAGATATAGAACAGCTTATAAAGAAGAGTGGATTTATTGTATTTAGTATTTCAGCTCCTGGCAAATAAATACGAATGCTGCTATGACGTGGTGAGCAAAATCTCAATTCAAGCTTCTCCTACCATTAATGATGGTGTATTTTGCTGTGGTTCAGCATAGGTTCCACCAAGAAAGCACATTCAGACCAACCAATTGCTGTAATAGTTGGATAATTGATGTTTGCCTTTATAGGCCTCCTCAATAATTACCTTAAAACACCCTTATCCCCTTTTTTATACTATTTTGTAGGTTTATTAATTAGTTCTGTACATTTTTTGCATACAAGCAAATTAGTGAGTTTGATACAGAAGCTTTTAGACAGTAACAAGATACACTTTTTAAAAAGCTTATATTTTGCTAACCTGTAGCTGGGTCTGCTGCAAGTGGTGAGACAGGTGGTGCATTGATTAATAAAGTCACTGTTAAAACCTAATAAAATAAACATTTGTTCAATACTGTCTGATTCAGTAATCCTTTGTAATGGCATTCAGCAAGTCAATATTTTTCAAGTAATGGCATTACTATACAACAGATTCATAGGGTAGAGACACACAGTAAATTCACAGCAAAATCAATTACTTTCTTGTATTTTGTCAGATGGAATGAACCAAAACCTATGAAAAGAAAATAAAGGGAGTTAAACTAAGACTGCAGATCTCCCAGGCTGGGTTTACACTGCAGTGATAAGGGGCAGGTGTCTTCCATTTAAACAGTGGAAAACCTCTGAGCCTGCTCTCCATTATGCTTGTACCAATGCCAATGGTCAGCTAAATGACCAGAAAATAGTTACTTTTTTTGTTAACCCTGTATCTTTGTGGAGGAACTCAAGCTGCCTATCTTCAAAATAAAATATTGAGGAAATTGGATTCTAATTGCATTTTGAAAGTAGATATAGGATCCAGTAAATGATATCAGTGAGGCAAATTAATTCCTACTGTAATCACATTGACGTCAGTGCAATTAATCCAAGGATGAATTTGGCCCAACGTCTTCAAGCATTTTTTGCAAAGGACAAATCTAAACAACAACAACACCCTTGTACTCAATCAGAAAGACAACATATTTATTTGAGTTCTTTCTGTTGTAGTGGTCAAAAGTAAAAACAAAGATGGGCCAAAACCTCACAATATTTGAGGTGAAAGTATAGTTACATGCTTTTATTTGCTGAACTATTAAATTTCACTGTATTTATTTTTTTCTTTTCCTTGATACAAATCTCTGAAGATACTCTGCAAAAGGACAATTTTGCTCTTTTGAGGGAGATTCTGTAAGTTTTGCCCAACAAAATCAGTGACAGAATTGGAAGCAGGAGACAAGTAGCCATCTGAGAGAAAAGGCTCCCAGGTTGCTGAGCATTAGGCTCTTTGATGACTAACTAGGGCATTATACGAAATGGAATACAGTGGCTACGCTTGCACCATGTACATGATCCATGAATTCAGGATTCACTGTACCAACATCACCAACCACCTAGGCAATCTTTGGAGTAAGCCAGTGGTGAAAAGCTGGCCTTACCCTCCCCTTTAGAGCAGATCCAGGTGCATTGGTCTTGCCCAGCTGCTTTTGTGTTCCCCCACTGTCCTACCAGTAAAGCCCTGGGGCCTTTGTTGTGTGGATAAAGTGTCTTTCCTCCTTCCAGCCTGCAAAGGTAGCAGCTGTTTGCAAGGCAATGCAGATGCATGTAACCAGCTCAGGGCTATATGCAAGCCTTCAACTTTCCAACCTGGACAGTTCAAGTACAACAGAGAAATACTTTACATTTGCAGATTTAACTTTGTCAAACCTGAATGCTTTGGTACAGTTTACAGGAGAGGTCTATATATTCTGTCAGGCTCTTGGTAACACTATAAGAAAAAGAGCTTCCTTGATACGGTTTAATTTATAACCCATATATGATTGCTATGATAATATAAACCTGCTGTGTAAACAGAATGTCATCTTTCCATGTAGACACTGATTTATATATCTCATCACCCACTGAAGACAGAGCAGGGAACAGTCCAGCCAAAAAAGATAGCCAGCTAAGCTATTAGCTAGTAAAGCACATCTTTTGTTTGGTTGATCTGCTATTTGGCTCAAAAAGAGAACAGATATGTTGATGAAAAGGATTATCACATTAATTTCTTCAAGTTGGCATAACTAAATGCAGTGCTGGAGCCAGCAGTTCCTAAATTAAATTCACCCTTATGTGATGGAGTCAGTAGATTAGTGACTAGACCTTCAACTTTCCAAGTTCTAAGTTAAATGGCTGTATTCATACAAAAGAGGTTTTGGAAAGTCTTGCTTTTCAGTTGTTAATTTATCCTTGTGAAGTAGAAGGAGTTTGGTTTGATTTCTTTCCAGCAAGATATGTGTTCTAATGTGTTAAAACATTTATTAAGGAGCAGAATTTTTATATAAAAGTTAGAAGGCAGATGGCTAAAGTAAAAACCCCTCAGGCTGTCCATTCTAATATACAAACAATGGGATCTTTATGTTTTGCCTGTTCAACGTTTCTTGAAAATTGTTCTTCAGCAAACTGCAGCACCTGCAGTAACCAGAGGCAGCTCTCTTTCAGTCTCTTCTCTTCTCTATAGCCAAGGTTCATAAGCTGCTGAGTGCCCAGTTTCCATCACCCTTGCTTGTTTTATATGCCTGCTGCTTTCAGAGAAATTAACACGTGTTTGACAGATGCTTTGACATAAATTGTATGTTCCATGTTTAATATCAAGACAATAAGTGTGTGCTTCAGACTTACTGAAAAGGAAACATCAGCTGAGCCTTGGAGAGCAAAGGGCTTTTAGGTGCTGAATTCTTTTGGAGATATAGCCCATCACAAGCTTGCAACTGGTTTAAAATTTATAAACCCATTTTATAATACATGGGAAGAAACTGTAATAAACAGGCAGGCATAGATCAAGGTAAATGGGTAAAATGTTGTGCATAGATCAGACTGAGAATGTTAACACACAGTAAACAGTCCTGTTTCTATTTAACTGGAATGGCAAAATTCTGCAAGTGAGGCAGTAAAACATGGAGCACCCATGGAAGTACCAAGCTGAAGAGGCCACTTTGTTAGCTGACTCCTGCTTGAGTATACTGAAAGCAATTAGTTTGTTAAAACACTGCTATAGTGTACCCAAATCCTTTCCATTCCTGTAAACTAACTAATCAGCTTTTTGCTGTGACTAGGGAAAAAAAAAAAAAAGAAAAAAAAAGAGAGGAATTCTGCCAGATAGTCCTATCTGAGCTTCATTCTCTGAGTGTCATCTGTCTATCACATGTACTGTGTCCCTTGGAATAATAATAATTGAGCCAGGCAGCTGAGTCTTGCTGTGGGTATCTACAGGGGAGGGGGGTCATGATAAAAGACTCATCAGTTTCAGCTTAGTTCAGTAGACATCTGTGCAGCAGAGGACCTCGTGATGATCCTGGCAGCAGCTCTTTTCATTTGGGTTTGGCTTTTTGTGCTGAATGCTTTTTGTACTGAGTCCCCGTACCAGCCTGTCTCAGCACTTTCAGAGCCAGAGCTTTTTTCTTCATAAGCTCTAGTTTTTTTTACAGGCCACTGAATCTGACTGGAGCTGTATCCAGAATTACAGAAGGCAGCAACCACCTGTCACCAGGACATTGTGCACAGTGGAAGGGGAGAGGAGTAGGCTGGGGGGTGGGGAGATGGAGTGAGCCAGCTGATTGCAGGGGATTTCTGAGAAGCAGGACTCTGCTTATCCATTTGCAAACACAGGAAATGATAACAGTGGTTGGAAGCTTTGGAGGGACTGGGGGAAGGGGAAATAGAGAAGGCAGAAAGAAAATGATGAAGGGCTAAAAGAGCCTCTATCCAGAAAAGTCTGATAAATTCATCTTTTCAGATTCCTTGATCACTGGTAGGATTTATTCTACATATGATCCACTCTTACCTCAGACCTCTATATGCATTCCATGTGTTTCTAGCATAATTTGGCAATAAATTGACAACTTTTTCTTCTGACTCAGTGAAGACTGTATTGCCTACTCCAGTACTAGGATGGGTATTAAGAAAAGAAAATACTCAATTGTATATGTCTCCATTCAGTCACATCAATTGCACTTCATACTTTGTGGTGATGCAGATTCAGTAGTCTTCTCGCAGAGAAGACAGTATTATTTTTTGACTTGTAGGGCCTCTCTGTTCACACTTCTTTCCTTTGGACAGCATTTACAATGGTTAGTAATTTTATCTGAAATATTGCTTTGAATGGTGCAAGCTGTCTTAATAAAACAGAGCATACTAAAAATATTATTCCATTTCTCTGGTGAATAGTTTTATTTTCTAGCAAATAACAGAAGTGCATGAAAGTTTACTTTGATACTTTACTTTAAAGTAAAATCTGCATCACCCATGAAAATATCAAGTCCTTATTGGGCAGAATAATGTTCTATTCTAAAAAGTATGGAGACCTTTATGGTCTCACAGCATTACAGAGGTGTGTAATAACAACAGCTGGACAAAATCCTAATGTCCTTTGCCTGAAAAAAATTACACTGGTAACACTAAGGAGGTTTTCACTGAACTGAAATTTAGCCACCTGAACCACATCACCCATTCTACCGCTCCCTGTGTAATTCCAGAGGTTAATCCTGAGATTAGATTATTTTAGAACAGAACAAATTGCCCTCTGGAGAAGACAGTTGCTCCTCTCAGGCATGCTGTGTGCTCTCAAACTGAGATCTAGTTAGGCACTTGACTTTTTGGTTTCTGAAGTTAACTTACTTGAATCCCAATTCAGAACACATGTTTCTGTCCAAGTATTATTAAAAGAAATATATGGCAGAACATTAGGCTGGCATTCACTGTGTGTATTGTTGTATTTTGGATCTTTACTTTATCCTGTGTATTTTGTAAAGCTTTCTGATGTATTTCTTTCAAGTGCTGCAACACTGAGGCTTGCTCTGAAGTTACTGATCAGGCGGCACTGTTATCACAGGGAATAGAGCAGAAGGTAGGACCCTCAGCCTTGTCAAGGGAACGTGTCCTTACAGCCCTGGGCTTGGTCTCACTCCTTATATGTTCAGGACCTCAAAATGGAGGCATTAACAGAATGTAAAACAGTGTGATGAGATTAATTTAGTGCTGTGTAAACTCAAGAATCTTGTGAGTGATACAAATGAAGGCACATTCCCTGCTTAGCAAAAACTTCTCTTGTTTTCTGATTGTCCTACTTTAGGATATTCTGTTTCATTCCGCAGCTTAATACAAGACCTTAAGAGAGCGGGACAATAAGAGACAGAAATATACCAAGTCTTCAAAGTAAGAATATGGTGAACACTCCCAAATCAGGATAGCAGCATATCTCTTGGCTACTCAGAGGTATATAGAGTCACATTAATGAAGAACTGGGTCAGTCCAAATTTATTCCTTCTTGTGAAAATATGTACAAAATATATATAATTAATGTATAACATTATGTTGCTTTCATGAAGATACAGAAGGTACAACTTGTTTTTAATACAGGAGGTTGCTTGTCTTCATTGGGGACTTTAAAATGCAAATGACTAGTTTTTACCTTCACTGATGACAGGCAACTGATGCAGTTGTAATAAGGGAGGGATATCATTTTGGTTTTTCTTCAGTGTGATGTTTAAGTATTAATGTCAAAAAGTAAAAGATGTAATGTATGTGATGACTTGATTAATTTCAATTCCTGTTTTTACCATTGGGTTTATCAAAGACTCCAGAGGCACAGAATTGTAGGTATGTACTGAGAAAACTGAAAAATAATAACTGTACCTCTACTAACATAAGGCTCTTGTTTTTCCAGTGACCTGTCACTGCATATATGTTACAGTTTTTAATTTACTACGGGTGTGACTGTGTCATACAACATGAGTACATGCATGTGTCGCCTAATTCATCTACAATTTTTTGATGGTTTTAGTAACTAATAAGCCTAAGAACCCAAGAAGGATCAGGAACTTAGTTTATTCCCTGCAAAAATAAAAAATTAGATTTGCAAAAGGTAGCATAACAGAAGGAGAACAGTATTATTAAGATGATGATGGGGAGATGAATACACTGCTTATGACTTATTGACTGAAAACAACTTCATTTTGAGAGATGATCTCATCCAAACCAACAATCTTCTTACAAAAGCTACCTAGTGCTGGTGAAATATAACTCAATATATCACCTTCACATCTGTTAATGTCATATGTTTGGTTTTAACTTGCAAGTCAGAGGGCATCGATGAACTCATTCTCTTTCTTCTCTGCTGTTTTCTATATGGACAGTACTAGATCACACAGTGAGTCAGAAGTTTGCCCTTGGTTTCCATCAAAATACATGCAAGCATAACTCAAAATACTTTAAAGGATTTCACTAAATTCACCTGGAAAATCCCAGTTTTTATTTTATTTTATTTTAATCTTTGAAGGATCTTTCCCTGTGCATCAAGTTGCTAAAAATACTGAAATCCTTCCAACTATCCTTAAAGCAAGAAGCTGTTTCATCCTCAGAAATCTTAGTGAGTTTAAACAAGGGAAAAGGGTAACTGCAAGTGCATCACACATAGCTGATACTGGAAAATCCTATTTGTTGCTGACACCTACCTATGGCCAACTGACAGAGACACTGGAGGAAACAGGCTTCCTTCTTCTTTCTTAAGAAAGTCTTAAGGTATTCCTTAAATAACTTGCTTCTACTTAAAATGCAACTGGGATAATTTAATAGCTAAAATTCCTTAGACTATCAAGAGCAGGGAGGGACCTGCAAGGATCATTGAAATAAATGCTCTCCTGGCACTGCACCGGACCATACCAAGAATCACACCATGGGCCTGAGGGCATTATTCAAATGTTTCTTGAACTCTGGAAGGCTTTCTGCCATGACCACTTCACCTTGACTTAAGTTCACTGAATGACAGCAATTCCGTTTGAATTGTTTAGTGATATTTTTTCTCATTCTTCTCAGACTGTGTGGAAGAAAAGTGGCATGACAGTCATGTAAAACTTTATCTCCTGAATAACCTTGTTGGTGTGAAGTATTAAAACCAAATTTTGAAGTTCCACTCATTTCTCCGCTAATTGTCTTTATGGACATAGATCAGGACATTTTTCCAAGGATAGCTGAAAATTTTAGAGTCTCAGGGAATTGGAAAATACTAGAGGTGAATATTAAGACTTACAAAGTTTGTCCTATTTCCATTAGAACTGTCTGCAAAAAATGAAATCTCCGAGCCTTTGTTTATGGAAAAAATAATATTATTGCAGATATCATCATCATGGCTAGGCTTCGCGAACGAAGATTTGGGAAGGGCTCTACCCACTATTCTTGCAAGCGCGTTGGTGGCTAAAAAGGCCAATACGAGAAAGGCAAGTCCGGTTGCAAAAGACACAGCAGAAAGACTCCTTAGATGGTATATTCTGCAAGGCTCGATTCTTTCTGCGTTGTCTTTTCTCCTCAAGAGTGATCCTGCGTGCTTTCTCAAAAGCATCAGCAGCGTTATAAATGGTCTGTCTCCAGGCCTCCCGGTTAGAGGCCAGAGTAGACCAGTTATGGTGATCAATATGCCCAAGGCTGAGTTGTTGCTTCAGGGAGTCCTTGTATCTTTTCTTTGGAGCTCCTCTCTTGCGGCAGCCGGAGGCAAGTTCACCATAGAGCAGGATCTTAGGGAGGCGGTGGTCCTTCATCCTGGAGACGTGCCCTGCCCATCGCAGTTGCGTTCTCAGTAGCATGGCTTCAATACTTGTGATTGCTGCCTGTTCGAGAACAGATGTATTGGTCACATAATCTGACCAGTGGATGTTTAGGATTGTACGGAGGCAGCGTTGATGGAAGCGTTCTAGGAGACGCAGGTGGTGGCGGTAGATGACCCATGTTTCGGAACCATATAAAAGAGTAGACAGCACTATGGCTCTGTAGACACTGATCTTGGTACCTTTCTTCAAGTGTTTATTACGCCATACTCTTTTATGGAGTTTTCCAAAAGCACTATATGCCTTCGCTAACCTATTGTCTATCTCCCCGTCAATCTTACCATCTGAGGAGATGAATTCATATTAATAAAAAACCTTTTAAATTTGACTGTAAAAATTAAGAACTCTTCAAAGACAAAGGTTTGAGATATACCAACATTGTTGCAAAAATAAATCTAGCTATCCTTCCCCTACAATGACAAAACTCTGGTTAAAGATGAGATTACTGACTTGAGCATGCCACCATTGTCTTTCAGCCCACACCCAACCACAGCCTAAAAGCCTCAAAGCTTCATGTCATCAGAAGAGATACCTACTTCTGGCTGATCAGCCCCATGGCAATTCCAGTTTGCGGTGTTTCTCTAGGTAACTTGTCTATTCTGGTCCCTACTAGAAGAACATTAGTCTCCAAAATTAAGTTTTTTATTAGTATGAAAAATTATTTGTCTAGCAGAAACAGTAGGAAAACACAGGCCTGAACAGAGCATGGTAATTCTGGTCTGTGACTCTCTTTCAGGCTACTCACCACCTGGAAGAGGTCACCTAAGAAATGTTTGTTCTCCTACATTCGTTTCACTGTACTTACAGTGCAGTATCTATTTCAGTATGTGGCAGAGTAGGGGAAATGGAGCTCATTGAGAGCAGCAGCAGCAGAAATAGTAGAGGTGATAGTCAAATAAATATACACGATGACTTTGTTAGAGATAAGGCATTTTATCAGGGTTTGACATGGAAGTATTCTTCTTCACTAATTTCAAAACTACACAATTTTACCTCTTTAAAAGATTATGGATGCTATATTTAAAACACAGTCTAAGATTTGATCTCTGGGGCAGAGATTAAAACAGTAGTACACCAGTATTTTGACAGCTTATATAAGCATAAGTAACTTCTGAGTGGTAAGCACAAGGAAGATGAGGCAAACAAACTCTGACCTCCTTACTGTTAACCTGATTGTAAAATGAGTGGTGCTGAGCTTGCTGAGATGAAGTTCTGGGGCTCAGGGTAAGCCAGGGACTGATGCATTGGACTGTTAACCAGAAATTTCTGGACAAGGATCAAGGATGATGCTAAAAATGTTATGGGAGCAGCATAAGGAAGTCAAACTGGAGGAAGATGGCTTACACAAAATATCAAAGGAAGATCTTTGAACCTGTCTTAGATTCACCCTGTCATTCTTCAGTGCTTTGGTTGTTTTCTTATGGGACACTACACCAAATTTTAATAGTGCATCAGGTGAAGGTTTGGATAGTCCTTCAAAATGGGCTGAAATGTGGTGCACAATTAGATGACTGTAAAGATGTGTCAGATGACCACAGAGCACATGCAAATCACACCACACTAAATAACGCCAAATTTTTGGTACAGAAAATAACTGGTGTACATATACTCTGGTTCAGGGCAGTTTATGAATGGGACAGAGTACATTCTCTGCATGTTCATACAGAACATACTTTTCAGCAGCATCCATTTCTTTCTGTTTCTTCTCTGAATAGTAAAAAGGCAACAATGTAGTGAGGGACATGGTGTGCTTTGTTATTACTTTACTATTATTTTTGCTATTGCCTTGGCACACATACACCTAAAAGGTTCTTCTGTGGCAGAAAAGATACTCTAGCCAAGTCAAAGTTTGAAATAGCTTAGGTTATGTCCCATAGAAGTCGAAGTCTTGGCTGACATACTGAATTATCAATATTTTTTCAAAGCTGTTCCCATTTCACACTTGAAAAGTATGTATCATAAGTGCTCTCGTAACTTAATGTTTATGGGTGTGTACAATGCACAATCAAATGGCATTTAAGAAACTCATGCAAGGATAGCTCTAGTGACTTCTTTCTGTTTCATTTTCCCATCAGCTTAGACATATCTCCCTGTTCCCCTTCCGTGGGAAAGCAGCTTGTTGTAACGTGGCTGTACAGATACAGGACAGGGTCTGCACTTAAGCTGTAGGAGTGTGGGTGTGCTGGGTCATCCCCTAGCCCATGCTCAGGACATTGGTGCACTTTTGGTCCCTGTAACTCTAGACCACCCTGTCCAGGTAGATGTTCAGCTATCGTCCATTGTGCTACATTTGTCCTGCTCTTTAACTCTCCTGTTTCTTCTTTTGCTGTTCAGTGTGAGTTCTAACAGGGAGTGTGTGTGTGGAAAATCCAAGAATACATAACAAAAACATAGGGAAAAAGAACATCTCCATTGAAATTAATAATCAGCAGGGTCCAAATTACCTCTTATTAGCATTTATTTTACAAAAGAGGCAGGGTATAATTTCACGATAGATTCAGATTTGGAGAGGGACTATAATCAGCCTCCTGAAGTGCTCTGCCTGAAGTACATGGCTGCTTATTTCTTTTCCAAATTGCACTGCTCTCTTTCCCCCTCTAGCACTTACCCCTCCCGCCCTGTTCTCTTTCTTGATCTCTTTGAATAATGCAATCACTTTGAATAGCCCAGACAGGCCTGAAGATTAGGGAGCCTGTTTGTGGAGCGGGGGGCCAGCTGAATAGGCACAGGAGGCTGGCTCCCCGGGAAAACAAGGCGCTGGGAACTAGGCCAACTGTGAAGAGCATGTGCTGGGAGGGACTGAATAGGCAAGCAGCCGGCCAGCCCATATGTCAGGCTGTGCCACAAAGACTTCTCTGCACATCTACCATGACAAACAGGATTACTGAAGACAATTAATCTGGCACGCTTTATCAAAATCAAGCGCTGACCCCCAACCTCTCCCCCCAGCATGCAGCAGATGCCACGCTCCAATTCAATGGAGCTCAAGTGTTCCCTTTTTCGCTGCTGAAAGGCATCCAAACCCTGAATAAGGTTGGCGTGGACTAATTGCAAACACTGTCTGATGGTGACAGTCCTAATCAAATGAGATGAGCTCACCTTTTCTGTAAACTTCTAATGGGAAGGCTGGCAGCAGCTCCCCATCAGCTGCTGGGAGAAAGAGAAACGCATGAGGCTGAATGGTTTTTCCCCTCCTTTCTCCCCCTTCCCCCCTCGTTGCCTAATGGAGGAAGAGGGCAGCCACACGCATGTTTTCCTCTTGAGCCTTTCGGATGCTGCATCACAGGATGGATAGAGAAGGGAAAGCACTGGAGCCACCTCTGCGCAGAAGCAAATCTCTGCTCAGCAGCTGCCAAAAAACCACCAAAAGGCAGCGTTTCAATGCTTACTGCCATGCTAGAAACCAGGCTAAATGTCCAGGGCTGAGTCCTCAGCTGATGTCTGTGGAGCTGTAAACATCTCTCTCAGTATTTGACTTTGTCTGGGATGTTCCTGTTGGCTCTGTGGTATAGAGCGTAAATTTGCACTCATTAGGACCGGTCATTTCTTTTCATCTCCCTCCTGCTTGTTTTATTTTATTTACATTTCGACATATAGGAGTTTTAAAAAAACCTGCCCAGTTGACCTTAATAAAAAATGAAAAGTGAAGTTCAATAAAAGAGGGGGGAAAACAGGGGAAAGCTAACAGTATTTTATCTTATTGCTTTTGTATTTATCTTACTGCTGCTCAAATAAGCTTACATGCTTGCTATTCCACCTAGTAGACATAGGCCTCTGTACTACAGAAACCCCTTGTAAGCAGTCTTCTCCTGACAAAAACTGCTTGTCCTCTTGGTTTCAGTGATCTTTGAGCCAAGTGCCTGGGTTTCTATATTGGCATCCTCTTGCTTGTTAGTGTGGATGGAGTGAAGTTTTGCATAGGCATGGATGAATGGTTCCTTCACGTATTTTTTTCCCCAAGTTTTCAAGTGCAAGTTTAATTTGTTTCACTTAAAATTTGGTAGAATCTCCTCAGTTTTATTAAATTAAAAGCCACTCATAAACAAATAAAAAAAAGTAGTTGTGAGTTTACAACACGAAACACATCTTTCAAGATAGTCTACTGTTTTGTAAAATTTGCACAAATGAAAGGGTTAAAATGTTTGAGCTAGGAAATATGGTAACAGTTTCTTATAATATTTTAATATGATATTTTTTAAACCAGAGAAAGAAAAATATCTGTCTTTTCTTCCCAGACACACCTAAAACAAAAATTAAGTTTAAAATATTCTTTATAGTAATTTTCCTTTTTAAGTTCTTTTCTATCAATATGGACAGCATTTTGTCCTGAATGGTATTTGCAGTTCTAATCTGTTTTCTGACAGAACGTTAAGATCTAGATATTATCTCCCTACCTACTTTCATTGCTATCCTCAGCATAACACTTTATGCTTTAGCAATTTGAATAATTATAACTTTCCTCTTAAAGAAAGGGTAGTAAGGGACTGATACACTCCATGTGCAGAGAGGGCACTGAGAAGCAAGGGGTTGATGACTACCTTGATTTCTGGAAACAGATTGTTAGGGTTGGGAACCACCCAGTTCACAATTTGACTCTGACCATGAAACCATGTCCACCTGCACACAAACCTGTGATGGTACCTCCAGGTTCACACAGTAACAGCTGAGGTCAGTGCTGAGTGGTGGTGGTGACTACATATCTACTTCCTAGAAGCCACGGTAGCTTTGATTCACTTTTTTCCTAGGTATAAACTCTCAGCACAGTATGTCCTAAGTTAAACAAAAAACTAAACAACTAAAAACAAACAAACAAACAAAAAACCCAAAATCAACCAAACAAAAAAAAACACTCCCAGAAAAACAGAGCTGAAATAACTGTGGGCTGACATCTGCAGAAGCTGTGGCTGTGGGAAGGGACCTCTCCCTGGAGCAGTGCTTTCCCACCTCTAGCTGAAATATGCAAGAGGTTCTTATCAGCAGTGCATTGCTAATGATGCCCCTCAAATCTGTTAATGCTTCTTCTTCTTACATATCAAGAATGGGATGTTTAAATGATAGTTACAGATGGAGGAGCAGCTGATTTTGATATTACAATGTTTACACTCCAGCAACATGTTCCAGCATCTGAGAAATGCGGTACCCAAAGTGAGTCCAAGCAGGAATTCAGAAAACAGAGCTAATATTGCTCAAGGCACCCAGCAAAAGCCAGCTGCAAATCACACAGCAGCTCATTGCTGTGATCCTCTGACATCTCTTAGACCAACACTTTCCAGAAATCAAAGGCCAGGTTGTGTTTTCAGTCAGAGTGCTAAGGTCGATTTCTAAGAAGCCTCTTGTAATGAAGTGATATATGGAGTTAGGAGAGAGCTAAACTGTAGCTAATGGCTGCTGCGCAAGAAAGGTGAAGGAACAAACCACAAATCCTAAATAAATAAATAAATAAATAAATAAATAAATAAATAAATAAATAAATGAAGAGGAATTAAAAAAAAAGCAGAAAAAACCCACAACAACCCCGGAAAACTACCCAGGGAAGAGGAGAAGGTGTTTGCATCTCCAGATTGCAAAGACAGGAGCTGCCTGCAGGATATGAAACCCTCTGTGCAGGCTTACTGAGAGGTGATGGGGGAGGAAGCATTCCTGAAGCAGTCAGAGGCTGGTATCTGAGTTCAAAATGAACAAAGACCCTGGTGATACCTCTCTCTCCAGCCTACTCAGACTGATCAGTGGTAAGGTGAAGAATAATTTATAATATGGTTAGATCAAGGAAGAGAAAGACTGTGATCCTTTTGACTACAGTTAGTTAAAATATTTCTCTAAAATCCAGGTATATTCCTTACACAATATTTACATTGGTTTTGGAGAAGCTCTGTAGCTCACAGGAGCATACATCACTGTCAGAAGTACCAAGATGTCTAAGAGTCTGGAAGGTGGAGCTGACATGATAATACTAAATGACATGGGTGGGAATTTCTCCCAGCCAGTAGCAAAAGTAGGAACTTGCTCTTAAAAGAAAGACTCATGTCAAATGACATTTCTGAAATGTCCTCTGTTTTCCGGTGGAATATCCACTGTTTTTTCTAAAAAATTACACTGTTTGTGTAATCAAAGTGTAATTCAGAAATGCCTTTGTGAGTATTGACACAGAAAGGATCTCCCCTTCTCCACTGACCCCATAGAATTGTCACTGCCTGCAGACAGCAGTAAAAAGCTTGACCTACTTTATCATGCCTACTCATTGCTGTCAAGATGGTTTTTATATCCATAAAACAGCAATGATTGACTTTTCTTTTGAACACATACTTATACAGTCTAGTGAATTGGATCAGAATAGAGAAGTCCCTACCTTTTCCAGTACTCATACCATGACAAGATCAAACTTTTTGAAGTCAAGCAAATATTCCTCACTTATTTTCCTTTATTTTTTTTCTCCTCGTCTCAAACAGGTGCTTTCATCTCTGGTGACACAACATCCTAAAATGCATCAGAGGATTTTGCTTTGAGTTCTCTGTAGCTGCTGTCAGGTCTCCTGCTCAGTTCATGCTGAAAGCTTTCCTCCAGGTCAGAATATGGAGTCTAATTCACATGACTCATATGTAGAAAAATCATTCTGTGTTGCACTCCCATAAAGTGTGGTGTTTAGGTCACTGTGGTGTATTCCAATGAGGTACACAGAAATATGAACAATACATGAAATCTTGTTGTCTAGTTTCATTAATGATGTAATTAATGCCTCACTACATAGGAAAATAAAGCAAAAGTGTCTTGAGGAAAGGATCAGCTTTATCCAGTACAGTAGTGAAATGAATTATAACATCACTGAGTAACATTTATGGTAGAGGAAAGAAGGTGTTTGGTTGCTGGTGGAATGAAATGTGAATGTACAAATGCGTAAAGACACTCTAACAGGGTTCAGTGTGAGCTTTGTTTAACTCACATGAAATATTTTTTTCCACCAGAAACACTTTCCAACATGCAATGAGGCTGAACTTTCTTGGCTTAAATATCAAAGTGATTGGCATCTATTTAAACATAATAGATAATTCAGGCCAGCAATTTCCAACTTCTTTGATTTACAGCCCCCTAAATATAGAGGTTCAGATCCTGTCTAAGTAACTTAAGACAAATGACATGGGGCTTGCTCTCCTCTTTGGGTTTTACAAACCTCTTAGAAGTGGCTTAAGGAACACTACAAGTGCACAGACCACTTTCTGGTTTAGACCCTTCTCCGCAGCACACAACTTTCAGGCACCATGCTGCCTGTGGCACTTCCTAATGTTGTTCTTGGCTGTGTCATACCAACCGGAGAGAGTACAGTATGGTGTTGCTAGTATCACATTACTTGCTCAAGAGTTTTTTGGTTTTGTTTTTTTTTTTACCTTGAAGCCACTAATCACTGATAGTTGCTGGCTAAGGTACTTTTGAGTACTCAGTAGAAAACAACAAGGTTTTTTGGTTCAGCTGGAATTTCAGAAAACAGAAATAGTATGGGGCTAAATGCAGACTTAGTTCAGCTGAAAAAGAAACTTTTCCTTTCTGAGGTTTTAACAAGGTTTGACAACTAAGATTAGCAAATAATTATGGATCTTCAAATCAAAATCTTAGGTTTAGAAAATGTCCAAAATATTCTGATTATTTCAACAATTATTTTAATTATGAAGCAAAAATGATTTGTTGAAATTTAAAGGATTTTGCAAAACATCTTAGTTGACTCAAATCCTTATCTCCTCATTAATACATTTCAGCCTGAAAAGTTTACTTAACTTTATGTGATCAAGCAAGTACTCGATCACATAAATAAGCAAAAGACCTCCTTGTCACCAAGACAGACTCAGATTTGAGAACGGTCTTAGGACAGTCTTGGCGTTGCACCCAGAAGTGATTTCTGGTCTACACAAATATAGTGGTGAAAAATGTATTCTGCTCCCCTGAGCACAAAGCTGCAAACAAGGAGCGAGTGAGAATGATGTTTTCTTGAGATGGGGCTCATGCATCTATTGATTTCATATCTTCTAAAGAGATTCAGTGAGCAGGACACAGGTCTTATAGAGAGGCAGATGGAAAACTGAGTAGATCTATTTCTCACTGGCTTTTTGAAGTCACTACCTTGAAGACTGCACACAAACTGTCTCTGAAAAAAATACAGCACATAGGTGGATTTTTGAAGACCTAAGATCTTGACAATAAATGACAAAAACTGAATGTGATCTACCACCTATGTTAATTATCAGTCCATTGGTGTGCTCTGAAACGCATTTGGGAGCGAGTACAGAAGGGATTTAAAATTCACTGAAAAAAATAATTCAAATTTTCTGTTTGAACAAAAGCAGGTTTTCCTTTTTTTTTTTATCTCCCATCTTTTTAGCTTAGATTGTTATAACACCAAGTGAACATTGAGATAAACTGCTGTTCAGATAATTCACTGTCAAAAATATTGAGCATACTTTAGTGGGATGGCAGCAGTAATGGTCTTTTCAAGTGCCGCTGCACAAAAGCTGAGCCTATCAAGATTTTTTGGCAGGCACTGCGTTTAACTTGTCATGTTATATATTGCAGCAATGCAGTTGAGGATCAGTATAAATCAACTTGCAAGTCGGGAGGAAATGGGGGAATGTGCTTCTGCAGCCTATTGGCAACACAAGTGTCTAACAGAAGGTGGCAGCATTTCAACATCATTTAGTCCAGCAAACAAAAAAACCCGAAAACAAAACAAAAAAAGAAACAACCCCCCCAAAAAAACCAAAAGGAAAAAAAAAAACAAAAACCCACACACACACCAGAAAATGAACTCAATCTATATGTCCAGGAAGCTGAAAACTCTTTACATTCAGGCAGGATGTACACACTGCTGCCTTGAATTTATGGGTTTGATGAATATATGTGGTTACAGACAGGCAGGAAAGTGAAGTTTTGATAACTCTTCAGTCTTCTTTATGCAAATGTGGGGAACAGGCAAAGGGGATGGGAAGTGAAAAATAAATTAGAAAATATGGCTGTCCAAAGGATCAGAAACAGCCCCCAGCTAAAGGGCAGTTTTGTGGTAGCTACATAGAAATATTGAGCAAGAAAATATGCAGTCCCTAATGAATTATTGGGATTTGGTCTCATACCAGTTTGACAGGGGATAACTCTCTGTTTTCACAGTTATCACCCCCTGTATTGTCAGCTCTCATGATCTAATCACAGGGGTTTTGGCATTAACTGTTTTTCTCAAAAGCCTCAGCCTTTGAAACTGGGCAACCTCATAGGAACCCCTGCTTTCACTCAATCACCACCATCACCAAAAATAGCATGATTTGAACCCTTGTGGTATTGGGAAAGTCAAAAAACAAGAGCTAAATGCTCTTACAATGCTCAAAAACCAAAAGGCAGAGTGGAAAGAATAACAGAATTTAAACTAGAAAAAATAAAAACATCTCATAAGGTTAGCAAAAAGTTGTATATCGGAGCTGGACTGATTGACAATAGCATGTTGCTGATGGGAAGGCTGGACACAGCACAGAAAGGCAAGCATGTCAGTTTGTACTCTGATAGGGGTGGAATTAAGTGCCTGGCTTAGTGTGTAGCCATTAGCACAAAATGATGTTGTTCCCTTCAGTGAGATTATTTGCTGATTTACAGCTCAAGTCATTGCTGAACTAAGCTCTTAACTCACTTAAGAATTAATCCAGTGCCCAGTGTATTTTGGTGGTAAAACTCTCAAATTCGTGTCATCAGTGGTCTTAAACAACATTTCATTTTATATTTTTTTAAACATGAAACTGCTTCAGCTAGCACTTGATTCATCGTCTAAGGTAGATATGGATTACAATAAGGAATACTGTACAAATGGCCACCACAAGGACTCCATGTGTTGGCAGTAATTATTACGCTAATACCCAAAGAACCATGTCACATGAGTTTCAGTCTTTCTATTTGTGGTGGGTTGACCCTGGCTGGACAGCAGATGCCCACCATAGCTGCTCTGTCACTCCCCTCTTCAGCTGGCCAGGGGAGAGAAAATATAACAAAAAGCTTGTGAGTTGAGATAAGGTCAAGGGCAGATCACTCACCAATTACTGTCATAGGCAAAGCATACTTGACCTGGGGTAAATGAATTTAATTTATTACCAATCAAATCAGAGTAGGATTAAGGGAATTAAAACCAAATCTAAAAACACCTTGCCCCCACCCCTCCCTTCTTCCCAGGCACAACTTCACTCCCAAATTCTCTACCTCCTCTAGTGGTCAATTCACATGTTATCTCTGCTGTTCTTTCCTCCTGAGGAGGAGAACTCTTCACACTTTTCCCCTACTCCAGCATGGGGTCCCTCCCATAGGAAACAGTCCTCCACAAAATTTTTCAACATGAGTCCTTCTAATAGGCTGCAGTTCTTCACAAACCGCTCCAATGCAGGTCCCTTCTGCGGGGTTCAGTCCTTCAGGCACAGACTGCTCTGGTGTGAGTCCCCCATAAGGTCACAAGTCCTGTCAGCAAACCTGCTCCTTTGTGGGTTCCTCTGTCCATGGGGCCACAGGTCCCTGCCAGGATCTTGCCCCACCCCAGGCTTCTCATGGGGTCACAGCCTCCTTCGGGCATACACCTGCTCCATCATGGGGTCCTCCACAGGCTGCAGGTGAATAACATCTCCATGTGGACCTACATGGACTTCAGGGGGACAGCCTGTCTCATCATGGTCTGCACCACAGGCTGAAGAGGAATCTCTGCTCCAGTGCCTGGAGCATCTCCTTCCCCTCCTTCTTCACAGACCTTGATGTCTGGAGAGTTGTTTCCCTCATATATTCTCACTCTTCTCTCTAGCTGAAGTTGCTGTTGACCAGAATTTCCCTCCTTCTTAAATGTTATCCCAGAGGCCCTACCACCATACCTGATGGGATTGGGCTTGGCCAGTGGTGGGCTGTCATGCAGCTGGCTGGCATTGACTTCGTCAGACACGGAGGAAGCTTCTAGTGGCTTCTCACAGAAGCTACCCCTGTAGCAGCCCATCCGCTACCAAAACCTTGCCATGCAAACCCAATTACATTGTTCCTATGAGTTTATCTCTTAAATCAAGTAAAAACTGGCAAAATCTCTCTGTGCAGTTTAAAATGGAGTAGGTTTAATTTCCAGGTTTTAAATATGGAAAAGAAATGCTAATTTTGAAGGTACTTCCCACTGTACTCACTTTGGATGCATATCTGCCACGCAATCAAAGCAGTGGGCAGATTACCAGATGGTGACCAATTATAGGAGGACTTCATCTTCAGAATAGATATGAAACCCTGCAGAAACTGAGATTTTGAGGGCTTAGCACGGATAACTCTGGGCACAGGCACAGTCAAAAATGGCATCAGAGAGTGAGCCCCAGATAGACTGAATGCGTTTCTGGAAGTCCCTTTCTGAGCCAGTAGCAGAACTGAAAATAGGATTGTGGTATCTTTCATTCTCAGATCCAGCAAGAATTTTGTCAGACCACAGTTTTACATCTCATACTGAACACTCACCTACTGTAATTGGTAGACTCAGCCAAATACACACAGGTCAGGAACAGAGCTGGCAGGCAGAATATACTAATTTAATTTTGTTTGGCTTTTTGAGGTGCCTTCCTGGAGTTCCTATTTGTTGTGTTGTGGGTCAAAAACTTAAACAGGAAATCAGCTCAGAGAACCGGCTGGCCATTTCAACTTTGTGGAAACATTTGTCCTTGCCTGCTTCCCAGAACAATCAAAGAATGCCTTGTTTCTGATACACACAGACAAAGTAAAAAATCTGTGAAGAATAATTTATGGACAGAGTGATTCAGTAGGGTGACAGCACTCATTCAAATTAAAAGACTTTGGAGTAAAGATCAATACAGATATCTGCACACCTAAACACGGGAAGTTCTGCTTAATTTTTGTGTTGTCCTGTAGACAGTCCTCTGAGTGAGTATTGCGCCTGAATATTTACATGGATTTATTAGCTAATCATCCATTAGAGTGATCCTCTCAAGATTAGTCTAGCCAAAATTTAACATAAATGGTCTAGAATGACAACAATTATAAAAATCACTTTACAAAAGAATGGCCTTTAACAGTAGAAAAAGCAAATTCAGGCTAAATTGATTCAAATGAAACACAGGCTATCAAGGAGGGATATCTTTCTTTCTTCTTGTCGTTGTAATAAAATTTTTCCAATGTTATAGTTCTGTCAGGCTTACAAATGCCATATTTCATATTTTTCTCAAGGTTTTTTTAACTATTTTTGCTGTTCTTCCATGCATAAGGAATAAAACTTTATGCATGACTTCTAATATCATTATTAAGATCTTTATTAAAGTTCATTCCATCATAGCAGATGTATTTAATTGCTACTTCTTTTAGCTCAGCTCTGTAGCACTGTTTATATTGCTTTAAATTAAACTCCTTCTTACTAATGGTAAGATCTGTCAATCCTCTAAAAGGTAATGCATGAAAAGCATCATTAAGATCTGTGAATTAGATGGAAACAAAACCAGAAATCAGTGAAGGCAAATGTATTTCCTCAGGCCTTAAAGAGGTGGTTGATTTTATGCTGCCTGTATTTGAAAAGTCAAATCACCTTTTGGTTAAAATTTCTAATGATCTCAGGATAGAGATTTATCTGAGAAAGGGCTGTGTCAACCCTTCAGAATTTTGTCTTACATGAAAAGTAAATGCCTCAATGTGTGATAGACATTTATCTCCAAATTTGGCTATCAGGGACCTGGCCTGTATTGAGTTCAATATGCATTTTGGTTGCTTGCAGGCATCAATTTCTGTAGCTGTATATGTGCTAAATCATGACACAGAAGGAAAAGCATTAGATGGGGCAATCCTGTTTCAAACAGAAATAAGTTCATCCCATGGACATCATGGTCCTTTGTGTGTTTTCTGAAAAGCTTGCACGATTCCTGTAAGGTGTCTATGGCTGATGCCCAGGAAAACCCCTGTAGGATGAAAGTTCTCAGATAATTCCTACTCAGGGGTCTACAGTGAATCTATAACTTTTGGGTTTAGTTTATTTTCTTCATACTTAAGGCTTTCCCCAGGAGCTCTGAGGACTTCATTTCTTATCCTAACTTCTGCACTTCCCTTGGCAGGCAATTTGATTTTCATGATCCAGATAATTTTAAATGAAGTGAGACATGGGTAGACCTTCCTGACAGAATACAGAGAGAGTCATTTCTCTATCACTGAGGGAAGAGCACTAAAAATTCACCCTCCTCTTTGAGTATAGGCCTTTTAGCCCCCAGGTACTTTGTTGACACAAGGGAGGCAAATTGTTGCATTTTACTTGCTTTATGACTTGATTTATTTAGCTTTAAGTCAAAAGCAAATATTTAAAAGTTGCAAGCCTATTTTGAAAAATGAATCTCCTCAGACTTGCATAAAAAGCTGGGGTGTGAAGATCATAGTTTTATAGCCTTAAGGAAGTAAAAGCACAAGCAATGTCTGTTAGTGTGAGCAGTCATCCCATCTGTAAATCAGACTTATGATCAGTGTATGTATGAGTTTGCTGCACTATGAGCAAACATTTTTGAGAATTTTAGTGCATATTTTTGGAAATTTGATTTTAAATCCTGACAAATATTACAAAGTTCATTGCTAGTCAGTGGTGGGGAAAAAAAATATTATTTATCAGGAAGTACAGGGAAGAAAACGTGCCAAAGGAGTGCTTCTCAAGCCTGTGTGGGTTTTGTTTGTTTTAAATGCATTATGTGCCTATGGATTTATCACAGGATGCTTGCTCTTGCATTTAAATCTATAGTGATTGTTAGATGGCCTGTGCAAGAGCACCAGTGCACATTTCTACTTAATGAGCACCATAACACACACGGAATCCAGTTTACGACCATAAAGGTGAAACTCTGCATCCCCAAAGGCAGCGGCAGAACATTCTGGACAAAGCAGAAAAGAAAGACTTGAATGTAAATGTTGAACCTTTGCATTATCTGTGTGCTTTGGTGGTGAACTGAAGTGAAAGCAAGCCTGGGCCTCCTCCAGAATGCCCTGATGGGCAGCTTTGAGGAAGCTGGCTTTGCACAACCTGCCTCAGCTCCTGTCATAGCCTCTGCATTTGAAAGGTTTATCTTATAACCCATTTGGGGTTTGGAAGGAGAGCTTCTGCACACTCTGAAATACAGCCAGAAATGGCAGCGTGTTGGGTATTTCCTCAAAAGCTTGGTCTGCCCTAGAGAGAGGCCACGGTGCCAAGAGCAGGTTTACTGACCCCTGTGCCACTGGGCTGCAGGAGAGATCACTTGAGTGCTCATTTCCAATATCATTACAGGTTGTAACTTCAACAAAGTCCTTCATTTTGAATCGATGTATACAACAGTGACCTTCGTTATCCTTCATCTGTAGATAGAAATGTGACTAACATCCACCAGAACAACTTATCGCCAAAACCCTGTTCTTGCTCTCCACGTATTTATTGACAAATCTAATTTTGAAGCTATTTTCTGCATGCCTAATCTTGTAAGTATATTAATATTCTGCCTAACGTGTTGTTTATAAGCAAACAAATCCATTTTTTCAGAAGGGCATGAGAGTGGTAAACCTATAAACAGAAGATGAATTTCTAATCTGGGCAGTAAGACTTCTTAAAACTGCCCAAAAGTTTATTTGCTAATGCGCCTGCTTTTCACTTACATAAAGTCATTTTTGGCAGAGCTGGGACTAGTATTCATGAGGACAAGTAAAATGCAGTGAACACCTACTTACGCTGTGTTCCTCTATGGAATTGATAAACAGCAGGAAAGAGTTTGGGGAAAAAGAAGTAAGTTTAACTTTCCTAGACTGCATGCCTGACTATATGAAGTACAGGAGAGATATAGACTAGCTTCATTCTACAGCCAGCTTTGCCATATTTGGGTTGGTCCATGACTGGTCGTGTCCAAGAGTTGTGCCTCTGTTCTACCTCAGTATCTGAGACTAAGCTTCCTTATTTCCATGGCAAAGCGCTGCTAAATGATAAACACACCTCAAGCAAGAGGAGTTTTCCACACTGTAGCACCATCTGCATTGCAAAGGTGAAATGATACATCAGACAGGTTTCAGGTAGGAATAAGGTTTTGGTAAGTCTGTGTATTCTCTAATTGAAAGTGACTGGATAGGGCTGCTAGCAAATTTGCAAGGCTTTCTGCCTGCTATGTCAATAGAAGTGAGGGGCCATTCACAGCCAAAGAGCAGCCCCCTGTAAAGGGCGTTGTAAGCTTCAATACATTGTTTCATTTGCATACATTGAGACAGTTGGCAGCTTTGCTACAGCACGGGAGGTGCCACTGTAAGCATAGGGTCTCCCACCCACCGGGAGAAAGATTATGAAATATGGGGGACTGAAAAGCCAGAAGTTTCTTTACAGAAGTTGGAGCCTGTCTGTAATAATACTAGTGGCATTTGCTCAAATTTATTTTCAGATGATCATGCTCAATCAGCCCAATATTTCCACCAGAACACAAAACGGTGTAAATCTGAATTTTTTTCTCTCTTTTGATGATGGATCTATACACTCATCATGATTTTGTGGGCAGAGCTTTTATTTCCCATATAGATGAGTCCACTACTCACCCTTCTTTTCCAAATTCTATGTTTGCTGTGTTTTTTTTCTAGGTAGTACAGTTCTATGCGCTGAGAGGATATCAGCAATAACTTAGTGAAGTGGGCAGCAGAAGTGTGGTTAGATATATAAATATTCCCCTTCCTTTACAGAAAAAAACCCCCACCAGACACAGAAGTTTGACCTGTCTCAGAGATTCTGAAGAACCAAGTGTTTGTTAGAGTAAACTGTAAGGGAATGTGATATATACATACACTGTGCATATATACTATATATACAAACTGTATTATATTATATATGTGTATATATATACACACACATATATATATATATCTATTTCTATTAATTGAGGCAACTGAGCAAAGCCAGGACACTAGAGTGGTTTCTGTCTTCAAAGCACTTAGCTAAAACAAAATAAATGCACAGCCCAGTGCCTCACAAAAAGTCCCAAACTGGATCAGGCAAGACTCAACTAAACTACTCTTTATGAATGATCCTGTGAAACTCTCTGCAGAGGTACCAAAATACCTGGTGACAGACTTGGATAACGGGTTTGGTTGTCCTGTCACAAGTGCCATTTAAGTGTGCTACAAGAGACAGTGAGGCATGTAATTCTACCAAAGCAAAGGCAAATGCAGAGTGGTTCAGCACCATCCTCCAAATTTGCCTGGATGTTATTTGAGAAGGGATGTTGTGTGGATGAATGAAACCACTGGTTTGGGGAATACAGCATTCTGGAAGGGGAGAAAGAGGGGCTTTATTATTGTTTAAGTAGCAATGTTTCAGAGTGCCTGGGGACATCTGAGGGATAAGCTTCAGATCAAGCCTAAGAGAGCCTGGAGGATGTGAACTGGGAATCATTAGTTCCAGAAAATGACTGACAACAGCCTTGTAAACAGAAAGCATTGGTTAACCACTATGATATTTTTGCTGTTACCAATTCATTGATTCAATAAATTCCAGAACCCATATTTGGGGTTTAGGTACTTTGACCAGGAGGGGTTATATGTCAGTTCTGGTCTGCTCGAAGGAGGTCAAAATAGCTGGAGAGTGGGGTATAAGGCCTGAGAAGTTGTTGCCTCTTCATGACCAACATACAAAATACAACCCACTGCCAGTGCTGTGTGCTTCTGGGCCCTGCTTCTACCTTCTCTGAGTCCCTCTCAGGGCTGTATATATTTCTTGTAAGTCATCTTTGTCCCTCACATCTCAGAAATGGCATTTTTGTAATCTGGAAAGGCTCAGTGCAAGATTTCTGGATGACAGCTCCCTTACAATTATGCTTTATTTGCAACTACTCCCAAGAGTGGGCATGGTTTTAAACAGACTACCTATCCCACAACAAACACATGCTTGTTATGTTATAATAGCAACAAATCAATATCTTAAGAATGAGCTTTCAAGGAGTTCCTTGAAGAAGACATTAGCAGCTGTCAGAAGGCAGTTTAACCTTTTGAAAGCTCATCATGGCTAGGCTTCGCGAACGAAGATTTGGGAAGGGCTCTACCCATTTTTCATGCAAGCGCGTTGGTGGCTAAAAAGGCCAATACGAGAAAGGCAAGTCCGGTTGCAAAAGACACAGCAGAAAGACTCCTTAGATGGTATATTCTGCAAGGCTCGATTCTTTCTGCGTTGTCTTTTCTCCTCAAGAGTGATCCTGCGTGCTTTCTCAAAAGCCTCAGCAGCGTTATAAATGGTCTGTCTCCAGGCCTCCCGATTAGAGGCCAGAGTAGACCAGTTATGGTGATCAATATGCCCGAGGCTGAGTTGTTGCTTCAGGGAGTCCTTGTATCTTTTCTTTGGAGCTCCTCTCTTGCGGCAGCCAGTGGCAAGTTCATCATAGAGCAGGATCTTAGGGAGGTGGTGGTCCTTCATCCTGGAGACGTGCCCTGCCCATCGCAGTTGCGTTCTCAGTATCATGGCCTCAATACTCGTAATTGCTGCCTGTTCGAGAACAGATGTATTGGTCACATAGTCTGACCAATGGATGTTAAGGATTGTACGGAGGCAGCGTTGATGGAAGCGTTCTAGGAGACGCAGGTGGTGGCGGTAGATGACCCATGATTCGGAACCATATAAAAGAGTAGACAGCACTATGGCTCTGTAAACGCTGATCTTGGTGCTTTTCTTCAAGTGTTTATTACGCCATACTCGTTTATGGAGTTTTCCAAAAGCACTATATGCCTTCGCTAACCTATTGTCTATCTCCCCATCAATCTTACCATCTGAGGAGATGAGGCTGCCTAGGTAATTAAACTGTTGGACTGAATTGAGTTCTGACTGGCCGATGGTGATGTGGGGATGGTGGGGGACTTCCTGAGGTGCAGGTTGATGGAGAACTTCTGTCTTCTTTAAGCTGACTTCCAGCCCAAAGAGCTCAGCAGCCTCTGCAAAGCAGGATGTTAAACGCTGCAGAGCTGCTTCTGTGTGGGCAACAAGGGCGGCGTCATCAGCATAGAGCAGCTCCCGGACAAGATGGTTTAGGGTCTTAGTATGGGCCTTCAGTCGCCTTAGGTTGAATAGGCTTCCATCAGTACGGTATCGAATGTAGATACCGTCCTGATCATCGAGGTCTGCTGAGGCCCTTTGGAGCATCATACTGAAGAAGACTGTGAATAGGGTAGGAGCGAGAACGCAGCCTTGTTTCACACCAATCTTTATTAGAAAGGGCTCAGAAAGTGTGTTGCCATATCTGACTTGGCCGTGCTGATCCTCATGAAGTGAGATGATCATTTTAAGGAACTTGGGGGGACAACCTAAACGTTCCAAAATCTGCCAAAGACCTTTTCTGCTCACAGTATCGAAAGCCTTGGTGAGGTCGACAAAGGTTACATAGAGACCTTTGTTCTGTTCCCTACACTTCTCTTGCAGTTGTCTGAGAACAAATATCATGTCTGTGGTGCTCCTGTTGGCTCTGAAGCCACACTGACTTTCAGGTAGAATTTCTTCTGCTATAGCGGGTATTAGTCTGTTCAGGAGTATTCTTGCCAAGATTTTGCCAGCAATGGAGAGCAGAGTAATACCACGGTAATTTGAGCAGTCTGATTTAGTACCTTTCTTCTTATACAAGGTGATGATGACTGCATCACGAAGGTCTGAAGGTAGTTCGCCTAGTTCCCAACAGCGCACCACAAGCTCATGAAATTTAGCATGGAGTGCAAGGCCCCCATGTTTCCAGACTTCAGGTGGGATTCCATCAACCTCAGCTGCCTTGCCGATTTTCACCTGCTGTATGGCCTTGAGGGTTTCTCCTAGAGTGGGGGCAGTATCCAATTCGTATTTCACCGGTTGTTGTGTGATGGACTGAATTGCTGAGTCTTGTACTACGTGGTTGGTACTGAAAAGAGTCTGAAAGTGTTCAGACCATCTATTCAGAATGGAGGTTTTATCTGTCAGAAGCGTTTGACCATCTGTACTGAGTAGTGGGCTTTGGACTTGGTACGTAGGCCCGTATGCTGTTTTCAGGGCCTCATAGAATCCTTTGTGATCCCCTGTATCTGCACAGAGTTGAGTTTTTGCAGCTAGATCGGTCCACCATTTGTTCTGGATGTCACGGAGTTTCTGTTGGAGCTTGCTGCAAGCAAGACGAAAGGCTGTTTTTCTAGCGTGACAGGATGGCAGTGCAAGGTGTGCTTGGTGGGCGGTTCTCTTCTTCCTCAACAATTCCTGGATTTCTTGATTATTTTCATCAAACCAGTCCTTGTTCTTCTTGAGGGAGAACCCTAAGGATTCTTCAGAGGATTGCAGGATGCTACTTTTAATATGCTGCCAAATTGTTTCGGGAGAGGAAACTGCAGAATCTGTGGAATGATTATCAAGCTTAGTTTGAAGGTTTGCCTGGAATCTTTCTCTTACTGTGGCTGATTGGAGATCGTTAACTTGGAGTCTTCTCCTTGGGATACTGCCCCTCTTAGGTTTGAATTTGAGATAAAGGTTGAGTTTACAGCGCACAAGCCGATGGTCTGTTTGACATTCTGCGCTGGGCATCACGCGGGTATGGAGGACATCGCGGACATCTCTCCGTCGCACCAAGACATAATCAATGAGGTGCCAATGCTTAGACCTGGGGTGCATCCAGGTTGTCTTCAGACTATTTTTCTGCTGAAAGATAGTATTGGTGATGGTGAACTGTTGCTCCGCACAGAATTCTAGCAGAAGTCGACCATTATCGTTGCAGTTTCCAACACCATGCTTGCCTAATACTCCTTTCCAGGCTTCAAAATTCTTACCTACTCTGGCGTTGAAATCACCAAGGATAATGATCTTATCATCTGCGGGCACCTTTTCGGTAAGGCAGCGCAGGTCAGTGTAAAATTTATCTTTTTCAGCAGGGTCAGCTTGGAGAGTTGGGGCATATATACTGAAGATGACAATGTGTTGCTTGTTGTTTAGTGGAAGGCGTAGGGAGATAATGCGGTCAGAGTGACCTGTCGGCAAATTTTCGAGTTTAGGGACAATGGAGTTTTTGATCATGAAGCCGACACCTGAGAGATGTTTTTCGGTTCTGGGCTTACCTGACCAAAAGAGTGTGTAACCGGCACCATGTTCTCTGAGGCTGCCTTCCTCGTGAAGGCGAACTTCGCTGAGAGCAGCAATGTCAATGTTGAGACGAGCCAGTTCATGGGCAATTAGGGCAGAACGTCGCTCAGGACGTCCGCTATTGGCAGAGTCGAGCATGGTTCTGATGTTCCAGCATGCTAGAGTTAATTTGAGTACACCTTTGGAGGCAGGTGCATGCCTTTGACTTTTGCTCTTTGTGCGACCGCATTGGAAGAAGATGCCCGTTGGTCTGCGGTTAACCAACCGGGTGAAGGTGGAGATGAGCTTTGTTTAGGCCACCTTTTCTAGGCCCCTCTCCGAGTGGAGCAAGCAGTGCTGTCCTTGAAAAGGCTGCTTGGACGTTCAGGGTGCTGCCCCAAGAGACTCTCATCTCCGTCAGTCTCAAATGACCAATATCCTGAACCGCCTGCATGCAGGGTTGAGTCTGCGGCTCCCAGTGCATCTTTCACCTACCGTTTCGACCCTCGCCCATCGCTACAGGACTTTTTGCATGTGGGTAAAGCCTTCAAGCCTGCGCAATGGATTTTTTAGGTGAGATGCAGTATGCGCGGAACTGAACCCACCCTTTAATCCTGAGGTTCATCTGCCAGGGCCGAGCAAGCTTGGACGGTGGCAGCGAGGTCCTCAGGACGTAGGTTTGATTAGAGTGACCTTCTCTGAGATGGATGGCCTTCCAGGGCTAAGAGAGCTCCATCTGCCCGGGTTTGGGATGAGAGTTGTCCTTCTCCTAGGATGACTGCCAGAAGGCTAATGAGCTCATCCTGCCCAGGGATGTAGTTTATCTGGTCCTATGGTTTTGACCTGTCTGGCATGGGCGACCCTACCGAAGGCATGAACCCTCGCCAGCATAGCTCGCAACCACACAGGGGTACATAGGCTACGTTCCTGTTAGAACGATTTGGGCAAGTCTTTTATTTCCAGTAACAACCCTTTGTCCTGCCCACTCTTTCAGGTTGTAACAGAGCAAAGCAAATATATCCAGAACATGCCAAACCTGGGCAGTAGCCGCAGGAGAGCCAAAACGAAAGAAATAAATAGACAAACAAACAAACCGACCAACCGTTCTGGCCCCCGTACCTGTCCAAGGCTGAGGTACCTTACAAGGCCCCAGCCTGGCCGGGACCCCCATCAATCAAAAGAACCCTCTGTCCACCCAGACCTTATCCTTCCCCCACTGTGTTACCACAAATTCCAGGTGCACTGCTCACATGTGATGTGATGTTTCATACGGGACAGCCCTGCTCTCCCACCCGCCAGTCGAAGGACCCCCATGGCCAGCTCAACACCCATCCCTCTGCTCCGTCCCCCTCCCCCTCTCCCTCCCTCCCCAAACCTGGAACGGCAAACCTCTGTGTGCTCCGAAGCTGTGCTCTCATCTTCCACGGGGGTGCAGTGCTCGCTGGCAAGGCTCCCCCTCTCTCTCCTTTCTCCTGCCGCGGCCTTGCCTGGGATCCAAAACCGCGCGCGCTCTGCGCGAAGCCCCCGGGCCGGCGCGGCGTCCTGCACAGCGCCTGCAGCAGCCCCCGAGCCTAGCGGGGTCCCGCATGGCGTGTTCAGGGCCACCGGCCAGGCGCAGAGCTCCGTGCGCGCAGCGCGGAAGTTTCCCGCCCGCGACTTTTGAAAGCTAAGATGCAGCTTAAAGCCTGTCCCAGGCATAGAGAAAGGATTTGCTGAGGGGAAACACCAAATCATTACATAATATGTTTTCCTAAATGAAAGCCTGGTTTTCATAGACTGTGAGACCTCACAACATCTTTGTGAAGGTCATAAGGTTCTGAGTATTTATGGTTTATGTTCAGTTCCCTTCACACATGCAGATGAGTCTGGGGGAAAGGGAAAACTGGCCAGAGTGTTTTGCTATGTCTTTCAGCCTAAAACCACAAGACAGTAACTTTCATCCAACAGGTCAAGGTTTCCACTTGCACCTTCCCTCCTGCACAGTTTGTTAATACAAGATGAAGTGCTGTGTCTTCGGGGTGTCTAAAGCACAGTACATGTGAACATCTGATTAAATGTTAAGGTCCCTCATAGCAACAGCATTCAGACAATGAAAATTTGTGTTTGCAAGGATTAAAACTATTCCCATTGCTGGTTTTAGACTGGACTTAGGAAATATGTTCTCATAAGAGATTTGTCTGTTATGGATCAGATCTTAGACATTGGAAATGCCAATGTAAATGTTAGAAATAGTGTTTCTGCTCATTTTACCAGTTTTTCCACAATCACTGATGCCACAAGGCTCCGTACTGTTCCTCTGTCACGTTGCACTTCCTCTGTTTTCAAAGCCACGTGACACTGCTTGTTGTGGGCATTACTCACAGAGCAGCAATGTTGATCCGATAGCATGACTGGTTTTAGTTTAGTCTCTTTGTGGTCCTGCTGTGTACGTTCCTATTCACATGCACTTTCTCTGTCAGATTGTATTCTGCATGGTAGTATCCTAGCCTCCAAGCAAGCAGATATTGCACAAGTCTGATTTCAGCAGAACAGGATAAATAAGATTTTTCTTTTTTTTTCAGTTGTTTCTCTTTAAATCAGCAGTAACAGCAGGCTATTCTTCCCTGATCTGTTGTTGCATATCTGACAGTTTCTTTCCTCTTGATTAACAGAAGTAAATGTCTCGAGTTACTGTGGAATAGTTACCATTTGTCAGCTTAGTTGTAATGGGTCTTATGACTTAAACTGATGCATTTTACCTTGCAGCAGGGGCAGATGAATTGTATGAGCTGGAAAATTTTGTCAGGTCTGTTGACAGACCAAAGTTTGTTAAGCTGCTCTAACTGAGCTATAGGTCATTTGTGGCAGTTCTCAACTCCAGTGCGAGTATATAGAAATGTGTAGTTAGCAGCAGGTAACTCTGTTCAGAGAAAGGTTCTCTTTGTATGTGTGTATGGATACCATAGTTCTTACCATAAAGTTGCCATAGAAAGAAAGGAATTGAAATTATTATTATTATTATTATTATTATTATTATTATTATTATTAACCAGCTTGGGGAGAAGGTGAAGGCTGACAGTAAGGAAGGAAAGTAACAAAAGTAGAAGCAATAAAATAATTACACACCTGCCAATTCTTTTCTTTCTTGTGAAAGACTCACCCATCTTTTTGTCTGTGCAAAGTTCATTTAAATCTGTCTTTCCTAGGCAATAGGAAAAAAACAGTTCATTCAACACTATACAGATCCCAGAATGTTTTCAAATTTCCCTCTTTCGTGTGTTTTAAGATTGACAACTATGTAATTAAGCATAACAAAGAGAGAAAGGATTTAACAAGATTTAGCACAACTTGGGCAACTTGGGGCAGTAGAGGGAAGGAAAGTCAAGGGCAGATGATAAATGAAACTGTGGAGTTACCTCTGTGATCAGAGGTGTGCAGACTAAGTGTGAAGCACTGTTTTAAGAATGGAAACAATCACAGAGCTATATGAACAAAGTATGATATGGCCAGCAACCAGGTGTTTCTGACAAGGTCCAAGAAGCAATGGTGAGTGGAGGAGTCAGGTTGATCTCCATTTGTAAAGGAGATGTGCTTAACCCCTCTTCCTGCTATTCTAGCAGGAATCTCCAAAGCAGTAGTGCTTCTAGGGACATCTCAGCAGCAGCTTCTTCATCTTTGTCTTTCCTTATCCACATTGTGTGTAGATGTTGGAAATATATTCTGCTATGTTCTACACTATACTTTCCATCTTTGGTGTAGAGAGTGTACTCATCCCATTAGGTCATATCAAGGTCCAGCTTCAGATAAATCCAGTGAAAAACCTACCCCATGAACTTTGTTTTAGAGAAGAAAGAAAAAACAAAGAGGAGTTCTGTGTCCTAAAATAAGTCACTTGTTTTCCTCTGCCTATTTCATTCCATTCAGAGGCTGTTTTTCAATTTATCTTGTTTGGTACAAGTGCCTTTTCTTTAAATATGGGTTTTCTTAGATTTTTCCACTTATACAAATCCCATTTTTCCTGATTACTTTGTCTAAACCTTTGTGCTTATGCAACTATTTCAATCACGCTGGTTCTATTTCATAGATATCTATGTATCATTACAATTATTAAAGAGAGTTTGAAAAGCCTTCCTGAGAAGGATCTTAGATCTTTTAGTTTTGTGAAGAAGGGAGAGAAATTCCTGTGGCCCAGAACAAGATTCTTATGGGTTCATTACAAGCCTAGTTATGTTGTTTTGAAAAGTTATGCAATATCCAAGCAGGTGGTTAAACAAATCTGAGACATTTTCAGAAGCTCTTCCACTTGCCTGAAAATAAAAAGCGTAGGGGTTTGTGGCAAAAAAAAAAAAAAAGTAAATAAGAATGAAATTTTTAATTCCATATCAAAATTTTCTTCATAAGAAGGTAGGAAAATACAATAGGAAAAGCACAGAAGAAAACACATGGCCTATCTTCACCTCAGTGAAAACCTGAAGCCCTGCAAGCAAGTGGAAATTCTTTCTTTATCTAGGTATCTATGAATGTTGCACAAAGTAATGTTTGTTTCTTATTTCATTTTCATTGTCAGGCACTGAATCTAGCTCAGAATAACATCTTTAAAATTCAGAGGGAAAAAGGTCCTGCAGAGCAATGTGGTATTTTCCCTGTTCCTTTCTCATTCCTTTCACATTGCTGCCCTGCTAACTTTATACCATTATACCTTGTGATATCCTTTCTGTGTACCTCAGAGTCAGACGCCTATTTAATCCTCCTTACAACTGCTGCTATAAAAATTCCTGTGCATGGAACAGATGCATGTGTGCTGCCAGGATAAATGGGCTGTAGACACAGAGCTGTCATCCCGTTTCGTCCGTGGGAGTTCTCCATGCAGTATGACAGCCTGGCTTCTTGCCAATGCTCAGCCAATGTTATGGAGTGGGTTGCTCTCTCAATCTCTTCAGGATATTTTACTTTCACTACTTTTGCCATTTTTTCCTGAGACTTAAATAATGATGGGATAGATCTGCTTCCTGCTCTGAAGCTACAGCTGCTTTGGTCTTTGGTAAGAGAAAACAGCTGTGACTGTGGCATAGCTACATTCCTTACCTATCAAAAGCACTGCTCTGAAATGACTGGAGGAGAAGCTGGCTCCACTGGCTTTGCACCAGGAATGCTGAATCCAAGCAGCTGCAAATGGATTTGAGGCCTTTTTCCACAATGACCCTGTTACTGTGCCTGTTACATATAACTGATGCAGGCAGACATCTCGCAGGAGCTACTTGGCTTTATCATTTAAACAAGTTGACTCCTTGACTATGACCTTCTAAAATTGGCATTGTGCAACCATGCTTTATTAAGTTCATTATATCCTGTAGCATCCCAAACGGTCCATAATAAAAACTTTTAAAATGACCTAATGAATTCCTCAACATAATTAATGTTTCAGTTTAGGCTAGCCCGAAACATTTCCAATACCCAGAGTTTCCATATATCAAAAAAAAAAAAAAAAAAAAAAAAAAGACAAAAGCAAACTGATCCATGTAGCCACAACTGCCAAACATTGGACTAATCAATTCTATCTACAAGATACTTAACTTCAAGATATTATTTGGCCATGGTGGGAAACTTATAGAATTTCCTGTAGGAAGACCTCCCTTGTGGTAGATAAATATCAGCCTCATCGCTTTTTCAATAAGACTTTGGCTGCAAAGTCTCTTGGGAATATTTGATAAAGTTGTTATGACCTATTCTTTAGCACCCCAGAAATTATTTCTTTAGGAGGAAAAGAAGTGATACTGGAACAAAATTTTGGTTACTTCTACTAAAACTGAGGCCTTTGTATACTTTGAAATGCCAGATTTGCTCTAAATGAAATGTGTATTCCTTTCTTAGGTTCCAACTATGAGTTGTAGTCCAGCTGCTAGGGTAATCCAAAATATCATTATTTTACACATAGCTATATTGCTGCAAAGGAATGCACCACAGCTGCCAGATCTGACTGCTGGTGATTGTATCTGAAATGGTAGAATTGAGCCTCAGTCATAACTGATAATTGATATCATAGTCAGCTCCTTAATCAAACAGCATGTCTAGACAAAATTCTTGTTGACCTTTCTCATCAAAAATCCACACAATTCTCCTAAAAGTCAAGCAGTTCTCTGTATCTATCACTAGAATTAGTTTTGTCGTCTTTGTGGGGAGATGGATAGCTAGCTGTCTTTGACAGAGCAAAGGAAATATAGTCTGTGGGTTTACAGACTATGTGTAGTAGTTATGAGAAATAAAATAATCTGGTTTTATTATAAGTAAATTTATTTAAGTGGGAAACAGGGGGTGTTGGGATTTTTTTCTTACCTCCCATTTAATTTTGGGAATATTTAGGCACCTCGCGAAGATTGTAAGGTGAAAGGCCCCGTCAGGGCTGTACACCAAGGGAATATTGCGGTCGAGGTAGGATACAGCATATAGATGGAAAATTTGCACCGGCCACATGTCTTTGTGTGCAAAAAGAACCCCCACTGTGCAGTACAGGGGGGTACGTCATCAATCAATCAAACTGTACAGGGGGGCCCCCTGTACAGTACAGGGGGGTACGTCATGATCCAATCAAGCGGTACAGGGGGGTACGTCATGATCCAATCAGGTGGGACCAATCAGGTGGGATCAATCAAGCGGAACCAATCAGGTGGGAGGGTGACACCCACCCACCGATTTGAAAATTACCCTTTAAGGTAAAATACCTGTTACCTGCTGAATATTCAAGATATTGGGTAGCTGAAGAGTACAAAAGGAGCGGGCTCTTGGAGGAGGGTGTGCTTTTCCAGGCGGGTGGCTTGGGACTGCACCCAGCGATGCAAATAAAGGATTCTTTTCTGTAAGTTTCCTTGTCCTGCAAGTGTTTTTTTTGCCGTTTTATAAATTGGTAAAAGAGATTTTTCTCACATAGTGACTATACTCTGCAGAAAGCTCTAGATACCAAGAACTCATGAAAAACACCAGTATAAGCCTAATTAATGTAGAAGAATGAACCTTCAGTCTAAGTGGCAGAGAACATGTTCTTCAATATCAGTGAAACTCTCTGTTTTCTGCTGTATTTGAACCTCAGAACAGAGACTGTGGTCCTGTGAAGAGGCAGTGGCCTAGTTCCTCATGATCCTGAGAGGCCCAGGACAATGCTCCACAAGTTGAAGAATAGTGGGCTTGTCAAGAACATTGAAATCTGAGGAGCTTTTAAACATGCTACCATCGTGGCAACCATACTATGATATATAATAAAAAGAAACACATTGTAAAACAAATAAAGCAAAGTGTGAGAAAGGAATGAAAAATTCCATACTCACAAGCACACAATGACCATTGTCCAAGCTGGTAAATTTGCCATTCTCCCATGGCAAAAGTCTTTTTTTTTGTAATTAACTTTTTAAAATTTTCACTTTGTGGGCTAGAAAGTTCTATATTCAGTTGTTCCAAAAATCTATTATTATAACTTTTTGTGATTATTGTTCTAATAACAACATGCTCAGGCATTTCCCGGAACAGGGCTAAGGGAAAATCCATTGTGTTGTCTGCTTTGCCCATGAGAATTTTAGCATGTGTTCCTTTTAACAATTGTTATGGTATGGAACAGAATTTTGAGTTAATCTGCCTTTTCACACCTCCATGTAAAGTCATCCTGAATCTCAAAATGTCTTTGCAAATTTAGTGGGGAAATTGAAAGAGGTTTTTCTACTTACTGCAAATTAATCCTTTGAAAGTTCCCAACCATGTTAATTATAGCTCAATGTTAGCTGTAGGTGACTGACATTTATCTTGTGACCATAGTGCTGTAATATGCTAAAGATACTGGAGTGAGCAGAAGCCAGAAGGTGAGTTAAGGGAAAGGTCTTGCAGGAAGGAACATCTAGAATTTGGATCTGTGGGATTTAGGTCTCCTGGGAAAAGAAATGGGCACTTAGCCAGAAGGTAAGGGAAAAGTATCCGATGGGAGATACAGAAGGTCTGAATGGTCTTGGACTATGAAGTATGAAAAGTATTCAAAGAGACAAAGTAGGGAGAGGAGAAGGCAGAAGATACCATAAATTTTGAGAGGAAAAAGAGTAGAGCTAGGACTGAAGAGGACAGAGGCTACAGGGCTGGAAAAATTGTACCAAAAATGGGGAGTGAAAAGAAAGGGAAAGTAACCTGATGAGCAAAGACCATGGAACTGGTATGCCTGAAGACCAGATAATTGTCCTGGACTGTCCCCAGAGGGGTGAAACAGAGATAAGGCACAGAATGGGAAAACCATTGCAAAGATGAGAGATAGAGTGTGTGAGGGTAGGACTCCAACATCTGGGTAGGAATTGGCAGGCGCCAGAAGAGGGAAGAGCTGTCTGGAAGGCTCTGTGGTGCTGTAACATTCTGCCCTTCACAGTCCTTGTGGTTAGGAAGTAAACGTAGCATTTTTCATTCAAAATATACTTTCTTTTTTTTTTTTTCCACAGATAAAAGTAATACATATATGTATGCTTTCCAGAAAATGGAATTTCTGAAAGGTTGTAATCATCTGGTGCTTTACCTGCTCATCTGGTAGGAAATTTAAATCCGGAATTTGCAAAATTAACTTGACTCTGGCATTTCCCAAATTACAGCTCAATATGCTTAAATTGGTTTTATGCAGGTATGCATGTGTGTGTGCCTGTTTGTTCCTAGCTAAAGCCCAAATGGACCTCAAACCACATATCAATTCCACATCACTGTGCATCATCAAAAACATACTGATTAATATTCATATATGATTTGTACCTGGATTTACATCAGAATGAAGTAAGATCCAGGAATTTTTTTTTGGTGGCCATAACTTACAGGACACAAGATTTTTCTGTAAGGAGTGGTAAGCATATTAGTTATGATAGGGATACTGTACTTAGTTCCTTATATTGTCATCTGTTTCTTAATCACTAGTCTCCAAATAAACTGAGCTGTCTTATCTTGGCAATCATCAGATGTGTTATTAGTCTGTGAAAATATTATTTAAACTTGGGAAATTCCTGTAGTTATAGTTTCATAAACTGAGAGATGGATTCCTGTATTTGAGAAATCAATGTTTTAGCAGGAACTAATGGCCTTTTAAAATACATGCTTATACCACAGCAGTTCTTATAACAACACCAGAAACAAAAGGCTTTCTTTAGCCACTGTGGTTAATAGATTGCATGTGATTATGTGAAGGGTGAGTTTTATTACTGTTTCTGCATCCAAAATCCTGATTGGAATCATCTAGGTTATTGCTTTCTGGATATTCCTGTAGCTCTTCTACCCAGGATCTTGGCCAACATAGTAGGTTAGACATTAGTCATTTGTTTTCCAGTACCCTTGGCTTCAGCAAGATTTATTTTAGCAGGAGCTTCACCCCCATTTTCTTTCCATCCATGGAAACATTCCCCTCCCAGCAAAAACTAAACCATGCTGATTGGTGAAAAGAGGAAATTCCGAAAGGAAATATGTTGAGCAAGGATCCCTGGGACAAGTGGTGGGATGAAGCTGGGTAACAAGCTTGGGCACTGGTAAACCTGAAACTGAATTGGATGGTGCCACCCTAGGAAAAGGGAAAAAATTTATTATATATTAGCCTGGCAATAGCCCTTATGAACAACATAATATATTTAAAGGAGGCATATTACCACTCTGCTAGAACACACTACAGATGTTCCCCTCCTTCCTAAGTCATGCTTAACACTGGTGTTTTAGCAGTGTGTTATAACAGCCACATGAAAGGGGAGAGTAAACATTTAAGAAAGATTTGTTGCCTCCCCATGGCTTCCTTGCTATATTGTCAGTGTTTGCAGTGTTGTTTTAGCAAGACTATTCCTGTATAAGCTGAGCTGAACTCTTTCCATAGATGCCGGTGAATAGCCATCATGCATTGTGTATTAGGAACCATTTTACTAACAAAGTGTATTAAAAGTAATAGTTAAAATGTAATATAACGTTAGCCATAGCACCTCAACTGTGAAATGTGTTTTGCATCTTTCTCTTCTTACTCATAGTTTGTAAAAATATCAGTGTTCTTACATTTATTCGAAGTTATTTACAGTCAGAACAGATATCTGTGGATCACATTCTTTTTCTGAATATTTGAAGTTGAAATACTAATTCCCAGGCTTAGTGATGATTCAGTGTACAAGCTTGTTCCTGGACAGAATAAATGCTATTCCTACATCCAAAGCATATGGTGCAAATTCTCATGTGAACAAATACAGAATTGGATTTCTTTGACCAGCTTGCCAATATTTGTTTAAAATGAATGATATTTCTTGCCACAAAACACATTCACTGCAACAAGGGTGTATGGCCTGGGATTGATCCATCCCCCACTTTATGGCATCAGGCTTTTTATAATATGAAGCAGACTGGGAACCACTGTGCTACAATATTAGTGGAAAATAAACACAAGCTAAGTGAATTCATTAAAAACATTAAACAAATATTTACACAAAATCTTCTGCAGTGTTTGCCTACCTCTTATTCGAACCACTGACCTAGAAGGAAATGCTCCAAGCCAAATGGGACTTGAAACCGTTTACATCATTGTTCTTGTACTAATAACCTTGTGGATTTATTATTTTCACAACATTTTATTGTTGTTTGCACACTACCTGGGGCTTTTTGAACTCATTATGCTTGCCATTATTCTACATTGCTATATAAGAAATGCTCATCTGCTTTTCTGGTAATCTTGCAACATTTCCCATAATATTTCCCTGTATCCTATATTCCATAGTTTGTATTAGACATGACTGATATAATAATAAGCAGTAAACCTTATTGTCATTCATTTGTGTGAATAGCAACTATTCTGCATTTGGAAGTGCACAAAAAAAGTGCTAATAATCACTTGTAAAAACCAGACATTGGGTGCTGTTAATCTCCTTTGTCACAGTAGACATCCTCATTTGCATTTGTATCTTCCTTCTTTGCTGCCTGTACAAAGAGAAGTGCAGACCCTATGATTACCACAACTTGCAGTCCTACTGGAGGATTGGAGGCTTCTCACAGTCCCTTGTGTCAAATGGTTTTTGAAAGAAAGAGGGCACTCTGGGCTCACAAGGAGCAGATACTTGCTGTTTAGTGTAGGGCTTTGCCTTCTTTCTAGGCTATCCTTGGGCATGGCATGAGCACCATGCCAGCAGCTTGAGGAGCAAAATAGCTGAAGGAGAAGCTTCTTTCCAGGAAATGCTGGGCTGAGCTTAGGCCAACCTGAAAGCATTAGCGGGCCAGGTACATAGCCCTCTATTGAGACAGTCTGGCTGTCAGACCCACAGTTGGATGCTTTGGAACAGATCATCTATTTGTGAGAGCAGTAGGGGAATAAAGGGACAGGTTTCCCTGATTCCTTTATGTGTACGGTGTTTCTCCGTCTGCCCTATTCGGCTGTGTAAGGGTTTGCATGCTCATAACTAAAGTATCAGCTAAAACACCACATGGTGGGAGTAGGCATGTTAATAAGAACATTAATGTCTCTGTTTTTTTCCACTCATCTTCTTTTCTAAATCACAACATTCATTTAGCAGCAATTTCTTTGAAGAAAGAAGCAACCTGCAGTACCATGCTATGGTTAGATATGAAAGCAGAAGAAAGGAACAAGGAGG
This sequence comes from Neopelma chrysocephalum, assembly GCF_003984885.1. Taxonomy (NCBI): domain Eukaryota; kingdom Metazoa; phylum Chordata; class Aves; order Passeriformes; family Pipridae; genus Neopelma; species Neopelma chrysocephalum. Next base: position 28,018,636 of record NW_020897695.1, read on the forward strand.
GAGAGAGCAACTTTGCTGGAGCACATTTTCATCTGAGATATTATAGACATGGATTTTTTTCATCTTCCCCTCCACAGAAAATCTTAAGACAGTGCTGAGAGCTTTTATTTTGTTTCTAGAAAACATTCACTTAAGGGCCACTTATTTTCTACAGACTTGCATAAAGCTTTCCATAATGGGTAGAAGTTGATACTTACCTTGGGACACATTACACACTTTCTGCTGGCTTATATTTGGCCCCATTTGGTGAATAAGAAAGTAATGGTATTTGCAGGAAAGAGAATTAAAAAGAGAATGTCTTTTAGATCAGAAGGAAATTACTTTTCAGACAGATTTGGTCTTGGACATCCTGCATCTGGCCTGAGACTGGAAATATTCTACAATTATGTCTTTTTTCTTAGCACAGGTTTGCTAACATCAGTGGCTATAAAGCATGCTGGCTTCAGTGTTGAAAGACTGTTGGTAAATATAGCCAAGATCCAAGTATAAGACATCAGTTTTCCTTGACCTCAACTTCAAGAGGTGATGAACAAAAAAACTTGCACACTTATGGACTTTTACCTGTACTCCAATAGTCTTGTACAAGGACAAACTGTCTTAGCACTGTTGTCCTTATTCCAAAGGATGGAATGTCACAGAACAGCTGCAGAATAAAAAGACCTCTGGAAGTCATCCAGTCTGACCTTGCTGCACACAACAGTGCAAAATTCAGTAGGTTGCTCAGGGCAACATCAAGTTGGGCTTTGAATAACTCCAAGGATGAAGACTCACAGACTCTCCAGGATACCTCTTCCAGTGTTTGACCATCCATGCAGTAAAAACGTTCTATCTTATATCTAATTGGACTTCTCTGTATTTCAGCTTGTGTCCTTGCCTCTTGTCCTATCAATGGGCACTACTGAAAGACTCTGGTTCCATCTTTACTAGTCCTCCGTCCCTTCTGATATTTATACATATTGATAAAATCTACTCTTGAGCCTTCTATTCTCCAGGCTGGACAGTCCCAGCTCTCTCAGCCTCTCCTTTTTCTGTCAGATGCTCCAATCCCTTAATTATCTTTGTGGTTTTTTGCTGGACTCACTCCAGCACGTTCAGGTCTCTCTTCGAGCCTAGAACTAGACCTAGCACTACAGATATATGTCAGCAGGGCTGAGCAGAGGGGAAGGATCTACTCCTTCGACCTGTTGGCAATGCTTTTCCTAAAGCAGGCTAGGCTGGTTTTGATAGTGTGTACTTAAAAACTATGGAATGTGCAACCCCCTAATACTAATGATATTTGATAAAATTTGGGCACCCCTATCTAGACTCAATTCCTCCTAGGGCAATCCTCTTGTCTAGAACAGTCCCATAAGTACTGTAGCTGCCATGGTAGATAATATCACTAAAAATTAAGTATCTGTTCCTGAGGAATAAATGAAGAAGCAGCTTATAGGTAGGAATGCTAGGGCAGCTCAGGAGCTAAGGTGTCTATGAGATACTTTGTTGTGGACACTCTGGAATATGGTCCAGTGGAATGTACTCAGTGGCATGATTCACAGCAAGAGAAATCTCTGTACATTTGTCTGCACTTGTGCTAGCACACTCTGGGAAGTATAAGTAAATACTCCATAAGGGAATTCTCCAGAAAGTTACTTTTCCACTCATCCCTCGTGGGTTTTTCTCCGTGTGTGTACTACAACACTATTGTCTGGCAAAGCCTAAACTCTCATCAGCTGTCTCCATGACTCCAGGCCTGCATGCAGCCTGCGTGATCTCCTTAGCAAGGCACCCTGCTGCTTGTCAGGGCAAAACCCACTGCCAAAATTCCTTCCACCAAGTCTCATACCCTTCATCTGCCTCTTTTTTCCCTTTTGCTCCCTTGTCCCAAAATCTGACTTGCATTAACAGCTGGAAGAGTTCATCTTCTAGAGTAGGATCTGTGTCTTTCCACCAGCAGTTTAATTTACTGTGCTGGCAAGCTGAGAGCACTTGCACACAAGGGCTTAGGAAGAACAGGCATATTCTCCCACAGTCTGCCACGAATTAATTCATAGAGCAGTACACAAAGTAAAGCAGCATGATGAACCATCAGCCAACCTGCTGAAACCCAGCCTGGTGTAAGACTAGCCCAGCTTCAGGACTTTGCTCTTCGGCTTGCTTTACCTGCCCCAGATAAGTCTTATGTCACTATGCAGTTAAAGGATACTTACAGGTAATGCTGTGAAGTCAGTCTTGGGGACTGGCATCTGGTCTGAGGACTAGGATCAGCTGTAGCCAAGTATGAGACCAGCAAAATTCAATCTGTTCCTGTATCCTCCCTATCCTGCTTTGGCTGCCTGTCTCAGGGATGATATGTCAGAAGTCTCTGCGGGGTTGTTCTGTGACCATTCCCAGCAAGACTGTCCCTTCGTTGACGGGAGTAGTGGAGGGTAGTCAGCAACCAAGTATTTTCTGCCAGCATCCTCATTGCTGGGGAAACGTTTTCAGACTGAGCTAAAGTACAGCAGTAGCCTTTAGCTTGTACTGCCAGTCCTTCAAGAAAGTGAACAATAAAGTATGTGTTTACAGTGCTGTGATAAAATTATGTATAGGGGAAGAGCCCAAATAGGGCATCTTGTCAGTTTTAGTCACGTTTGGATTAATGCCAACTTTTCTCTCCCCTAATACAAATAATACGCAAAATTCGTATTAACATAGAGCATAAAAATATATGGCTGCTAGTCCATAAGGCACAGCCAAAGACATATATACAGTCACAAAATTATTTGACCTCTGTGGACCCTGATTAGCAGCTTTTTACATGTCCACAATTGCAAATATTGTGGTGAACAAAAATTAAGAACAAAAACCAGTCCTGAGAGTACTATGGCATCATCAGTGTAGATTTGTAAACATGAAAGCTACCAAAATTCTCAAATAGGTTTTGTGTATTTGTTAGCCAGAATTGCTTCAGACAACCTGAATGGGCTTTAAAAGTTTCTTGACAGCAGATGTGCTATGAATGAAGAGTGGAATTCTAGTGAAAGATGAACAAACTGCCTCTTTCAACAGCTTTGAGCTGGCAGGTCTTTGCAATCTTCTTAAATCCATTTGCAATTAAGTGATTTTTTTTTTCCCTAGAAGAAAACCCCTTCATTTTCCTCTGTCTGAAGATCAGGTACAGTGAAGGGTAAGACTGCTGATTAGTCTGGGGCTGGCACTGTCCTGGACACAACCATCAGGAACATCTGAGCTGTGCTGGGATGACTTTTCTGCTTCTGACCTTCTCTTGTCATCCCTTGCCTGCCTGCAATGGGGTGTAGGGCAGGTGGAACAGAACAAAATTCTATTCAGAAGGGATTTTCAGCTGTAACTTTAAGCAAATCAGCCTATTGTGGCTGGGGATCAGTCCCAACACATTTTGTCTACTGGGTCAGCCGAGTAGAACGCAGTTTACAGGATGTGGCTTGTTGGCGATTTAATATTGGACATCCTGTTTGGTTTGCATGGATGTCAACCTCTGGTAGCACTTAAAAGCACAGCTTTCTCAAAGGTCCCTGGCCAAACCGTCCTCTTCCCCTGTGCCTGTGCACTTCACTGCTTTGGGTGGCAGGATGCCAGATTACATCAGCTGAGAATCAGGACCAGGCTTTCCCTTGAGGAAAAAGAAGTGAAAATGGCAGACAGTCCTGTTCAAGTGAAGTTAAAAATAAATTCAGACTTTTCACCTCTCACTTGCACAAAGATGCTGAAATTGTATACAAGAAGTCCTTTTCATACTATTTGTTAGAGAAGAAAAAGCACCTGGCCCCATTTGTTGCCTCTGTTAAGAGATCTCCTTGATTGGTTTAGCAGACCAAGCATACCCATTGACCCTTTTGTCATCTGCACCAGGACTGTGCCTGGCAAACAAACATGACTGGAGACTTGCAGCACTGTGGTCCTCCTGTGACATTGTTTTGTACCTGTCCCTTTATATGGTTCTTCAGTTTTGTGAGGGTCAGATGCTCTGGATGGATATCGGGTAGCCTCTACATAGCAGAAACATTAAAAATGTGTGGCCGTACTTGTTTAGCATTATCTGCCAATAAGTAAAATAAAAACGAAAGACAACTTCAAAAGTCAGCGACACTCTCAGAAAACTGGATTTTCACTGATATCCTGAAAATCTGCATGTAAGAAAATGTGGGGAAACTATCTTTGCCTAGAAAACCATCGAGCAGAACGGAAAACTCATTTGTATGCTTTAGATATGCAGTATCACTGGTTGTATTTTGTGCAAACAAGCTGATAATTCACACTACCACTGACTGTTCACACTGTTTGTCAATGGGATCTGTGACTCATACAATAAAAGATCCTTAAATGGACTTGAAAAAAAATCCATTGGTAAATGAGGTATTTTGCATGGTACCTGCAGCATCGTGTCTGCCTGCTGTCCAAAGGTGCTTACCAACTGTAATGTAATTTCTGAGTGCTAACTGCTAAATGTCAGTAATACCATATATTTAGTCCTCACAGAAAGGCTTTCAAAACCCATGCAGAAAAACTAGTATCTGTTTCTTTCTTTTTGGCTCCCATCCATCCTGTTTTCTTCTATTCCCCTTTTCCACATATTTTCTTTTCTTTTTTTCTGACCGCTTATGCTTTCCCATTCTAACCACGTCTTCATGTTTCACTCTGTCTTGTGCAGTAAAGTTTCTCTTTTGCCTCTGCACAGAGCTGGCAAGGGGACAAACTAATGCAATGAGCTGTCTTGGGTAGAAAATGTCTGCCTGCAAGGATCAAAGTTCTTCTTCAAAGAGACAGAAAGTCAATGTTGTGTAATGTCTGAGTTCCTGGTGAACTCCTTGGCAGCAAAATGGGAAGGACGAACTTGTGATTATGAGGCTAGTCTGGGCGTTTGGTGACCTGGTTTGGGTCCCCTCTCTGCTGCACACTTCCTCTCTGACATCCCAACAAGTCCCTTACAACCCTCTGGATTTTAGGACATCCATGCAGATCAGGGAATTTTCACAAGTGTATAATGAATTCTGAAAATTTGAGGAGGAATCATCTACCTTGTTTAGCACCAAAATACTCTTCAACTTGCAGATGTTTTCTTCTCCCAGAGCCTTCATTCCTTTCTGAAAAACAGTGATTTCTTGTCTTGTAGATGAGACAAAAACATTTTTGGTGTTGGAGCTGTGTAGACAATGCTACACTACATAGGTGCCATAAGAGGAGAGAATGTTTTGCTATATTTGGCTCTAGGGCATGGAGACACTTATGCATAACTTATTTAAGGCCTAGTCTCATGAGCCTCCTCTGAAATAAATGAATGGTCCTTGTATGTGAAAAATTAACGTTATGTAGATTTGTTTAAAATGAGTGGATTCTTTTTTGGTGATGAGAAAAGAAAATATATTAAAAATACCCAGGCACAAACACTTTTTAATCTTTTTTTTGGCACCAGTGGGCTCTTTTTTTACTTGATTTTGTCAGCCACATTTCCTTTCTGAACAGAGGTTACATACAACAATTGGATGAACAATTGTAGAAAACTCTCAGGGGGGCATTGTCAAAGACAAGCCTGCATGAGATCATGTTATGAGTGTGGCTTGGCTGTGCTTTTATTCAGTAGGTGATCTCATTCATTTAGAGTACTAATCATTTTAACAGGGAATAACTGCAGCTATCCAGAAGTATAGCAAAAAAAGTGATGTTGCAAGATTTCCTGTGAGTTTTGCACAGAAATACCCATTTCTTTGTTAGTTTATTGGACACAAAGTAAATATTGCTGGTCAGATGAATAAAGTAAGTTTAATATGAGCAAATAAGATTATTCACTACAGTGATAGCTTTACCGGGTTTATTGTTTTTCTCTAAATATGCTTTTTATAGGCTTTTTTTAGATTGTTAGCTTTTGGGAAAGAGATCATGTAAACATCTGCATTTCTACAACTTCTGTCTCACTGTGGGTCTTTCTGGGGCCTCTGGATACTATCATGATATAAATATTAAATACAATTAATGGATTAAAGGGGACAGGTTAGCCTATGATTAGCCCTGAAATGTCTACAGTGTTCCTCAGTTTCTCTAATGTTCCTCAAAAAACCCCTGGCTGGACCAATTATTTTCAAGTTCAAGAAGCAGTACAGGCTCCTGGCTAGAAAACTTACTTGGGCACAATCAGCTAAAAACTTTGAACTCTCTCTCTGAGCAAAAAAATAAAAATGTTTACAGCCAGAAATAACAAGGCTGGGAAGTTAAATTAGAAGCAGGGACCGAGAAAGGCTTTGCTTAATTCTGGTTTCAATCAGTGACTGCAGCAGTCATCAGGAGCAGGCACTGCTGTGGGTTTGAGAATAATGACTTTATTTTAAGTAGACAGAAGTTGTTGGCTTGACCCAATTGCTGACAACCAGTCTCCCCTAAACACCCTACATGGGGCTAGATCCTGAAGTCCTCTTGTGTTTTTTTTACAAGCCCATTCTCACTGCAATCAAAACTTGATCAGACACAGCCTCAGTATTTGGCCTGCACCTCTTGCAGATGCTTTTTGGTCTCTTAAAACCACCATAGAAAAATAATCTCAGGTTTAATTTTCAAGTCTCAAACTTCACCGCAGTGTTGGCCTTTATTTTCTACAGTGAATTGAGAGTGGGATATAAATTACATGTCTCTCCACCGTTAGCTTTTTGCATCTCTAGAGCTCAAATTTCAGCAAAATAATAGATTACCAGCCTTGACCTCATGCAGCAGGAACAGTACATTGTATATGAGTTGATCCTGCCAGGGTGAAGCAGCTTGGGAATATGCAAGGTCCCCTTTACTGAAAGCTACAAAACTAGATGTTATTCAGCTTCTTGGAAGAGGAGACCATGTTAGCTTCCCTTGGTCAGTTTTCCCAGTCTGGCTTTCCCAGTGCTTAGGACCAAGGCTTGCAGACAATGCACCGCAATGTAAATGTTAAAATACATGATTTAAAAAACCAACAGGGAGGTGAGCAGCTTAAAGGGGAACCAGCCTCAGAGGAGAGAGGCTAACAAATGCGTACACACACTCATTAGAGTACAAAGAACAAAAAAAACGACACAAGAAAAGTTGAAATTTTTGCTCAACATCAAGAGGAGAGATTGTATGATCTGTATAATTTAGTCTGAGGTTATAGTCATAGCATGCAGGGGAATCAATCTTGTGATTTGGGGCACTAGACTGGAATTTTGGAAGGTTTGAGTTGATCAGCTTTCTGGTTTTTTTGTCATCTGTTAGGGTACCTCATCTTAATGTGCCTCAAGTTCCTCTTTGTTTAGATGCATCCGTAGGGAAGCTATTTCTTACTAGAGAGGCTGGTTGTCCTAGATGCTAGTGAAATGTGAATAATCTGTGTCATGTAGTACTTCATGTCTCTAAGTAACTCAGTGGAAATGATTGATTTTTTTTTTTTCATAAATAATGACTTCTTAGCAAACACAGAATGAATCTGAATTTTCAATTCCCACCTGATTGCTCTATATTATTTCAATAAATTGCATCTGAACTTCATTAGGTATCTCAGTGTGATATCTCTCCTAAACAGCAGTCAAGAAAATATTAGGTTTGTACAGTAAGTAGAAGAATTTTCAGACAAACTTTAATTTGAACCAATTTGGTTTGTCTTTCCATTGTATTGAATTAGTTCATTTAGAGAAAGTAATAATCTGTTGTTATATACAGATTTATCCTAGTGAAATGTTCTCACTGCTCTGAAAGTGACCTTCCACAACGGTAATGCATCTGCCTGTTAGATACAAGGAAAGCCTTTGTGAAACCTTAAAATCAAATTTCAGTGTTAAAGCTCCTTTGCCGGAGTCCCTCACAGATGATGACTGCAGTCCTTTGAGCTGTATGCCTCTAAAATGCTTCCACAGATTTAGGAGTCTGAGTGTAATGGCACTGTATTGGGCTGTAGCTAAAGGAGTTTAATAGGAAAATAGACTGAACTGTTGGAACAAGTATTAGGGGATCTTTTAAAGACAGAGCTATTACTGCCGGCATTATTCCAAATTACTCCAGCATGAGTTCCTATGCACGTGCCTTTTCAAAGTAGTAATAATTAAAAGTTTGTTTTGGTTTGTTTCCCCACCCCCATCTGTTTCTCATTGTAAATGAAAATATCATGGGGCAAATTTATTTGCTTGCCACAACAGTATCCAGAACAGCTTTTTTTTGCTGCCACCCCTCTCTTTGTACCAAACTAACCTACATCCAAGGCTGTGGTGGAAGTGGTCTGGTCCTGTTCAGTAGAACTGGCTTTTAGGATCACTGGCAGCATGTGAATGCAGCCTCTGACAAGGCACCCTCCTCCCTTATCCCAGAACTGCCAGCAGCTTTAGGGCTCTGCAGGTGGCACCACCACCTCCTCCCCGGCTTGCTCAGCACCGGATCAGAGATCCTTGGAACAGCCTGTGCTTGAGGTCTGGACGGCACTCACTCACTGCTTTGGCAGCAGGTGAAGTCAGAAGTGTTGCTGTTCTGGCGCAAGGACTGGGCGCCTCCAAAACATCCCAAATAGAAGAGATCAAGAGAAAAGCTCTGCTAAGTTTAACTTTAGCTTTGGAAATGTGATCCTGAGTAATTTCTGTCACTGCTTGCCTCAGAGCATACTATGTAATCTTTTCACCTCTATGCCACAAAATGAATGACGAAATCAATAGAGCTTGAAAATTGCATTTAAAATAGGTTGGTAAATCAAGGGAAATGGACAAATAAAATGAATGTATGCATGCTCTGAGTATTGCACAATGTATTCATGTAGTTCTCTGAATGCCTTATAAAGTATTAGCACCAAGGAAAGAAGAATAATTAAGTAAGCTATTAATAACTCAGGGAGACTCCTTGTCTCAAATGTACTTTTATCTTATAAATGGAAGGTCAACCTTAAGAGTGAAAATACATTAAAAATTAATGCTACAGAGAACCCCTGTCCCTTGCTACTACTCCGGCTGTGTTTGAAAGGTAGCACTTTTTTCTTTAATAACAGAGTTTCAAAGGGAACATGATTAAATAAAAAGCAATGGAAATACATGGAATATTGGGGTTTAACTTGAACAATCACCATCACTTTCAGTGAGATTTCCATCATGCCAAAGGTCATTCTTGTAAAATAAACATTTGCATTATTTTAGAGAGAGAGACAGAGAGAGAAATTCTGTTTCCACTAGCAGTATCTTTAATCATCCACCTAATATTAAAAAAAATATTGGTTTTGAACCTTCAAGTATCTTTTTGAAGTTGTCACACAAAGGAGGGAGGCAAGGAAACAAGAAGTGATTTTGTCTGACCCTTATTTTAAATGTTTTATTTTTAAGGAATCTTATAAATTATTTTTCTTCAGCCTTTTAAAATATTATTATTTATTCTTCTCTGTGGCTTTGAACTGACCTTTAGAGTCTAGAAAGAAAAGCTGACAGCACTACTAATTTATTGCTCTTCTACTTTTCATTAACAAACCCCCTATCCATCTTCCTCTTAAACAAATCTGAAATCATCTCACCCAACTCCAGGAATCTAATTAATGTACCTAAATTCAGATTATGGTTGGTCCGCTTGCCTTCCACTGACAATGGGCACAGATAGGCACTTTCAGAGGGTGATCTCAAGCCACTTTAATATTTAGGTGCCCTCTGGAGGTACCTTGTCTCTCTGTCTTGACAAGAGAGGGTACCTAAGGTGTCATTGTGCCTAGAACGCATGCCTTATTTATGTACCTAAAATTACATAAAATTAATGTAGACCTAAGAGGCTTTATTTGCTATTCCACAGTGTACTGATTGTTGGCAAGGAAGTATTTTCCTTTTCTTTTAAGAAAAAAACCTAAAAGCAAACAAAAGAAAACCAAACAAAACCCACAAAAAATAGAGACTGTATGAGATGTGCATATATGTTTATATATATAATATACAACTGAAGGAGATTTAGATGCAGAAATAGAATTGAAAGGGCAGGCGTTCCCTTGAGCCTGCCTCAGTGTAACAGAATGACTAGAGGGTCTGCTGAGATCCCTCTTGACAACATAGCCTGCTGTCTTCTTCCTCCAACAACATCTTTCTGCCCTACAGCATCTTCTCACCTTCAGCCATTTGTATTTTCAAGTGTAAAGGATTAAGCACCTGCCAGCTGCACAAACTAATAAAAAAAATTAGTTCTTATTTTTATTTCACCTTTCTAATAGCAATATTACAAAATATCTGCTAAAATCCTAGACTGGAGAATCTTTTTTCTTGTAGTAATAGTAGCTTAAACTCCTGCAAGAGCTCATGTGCCATCCTTCACTCCATAATCTTAAATCACTTACTATGAAAAAGTCAATTTATTGACTAGTCTATGTTCATTTCCATGTAGAGAAAGTATGGATTAGCTAGTCAAGTCCATCTCTGCACTCTTAGTGATATTGGCACTGCTTTAGAGTTGTTGCTATTAAGGAATCCCAGCTCTAGGTAGTTCACATCCCCTGTGGCCCTGGCTTGGTGGAACATACTTGCTCTGGCCATGAGAAAGAGGGAGAAATGAACTTTGAAGGAGAAGGTCTCATCTAGACCAAGATGCTAGTGCACTTTGGCTCTCTAGAGTCCTGCCCCTTGATTGTCCACACAGGACCCTTGTGGGGCAACCCATACACCCTTCACCTGGGTTACCTTCTTTAGCACCCAGATCACGAGGCAGTGATGCAAAACCCAGATGCACTGATAGAAGCGCAGGCTATGGTTTTGCCAAGCATCTGAACACAGAAGTGAGTGGATCTACTGAAGGTATTCAAAGAGAGAGATGATTAATGATGCTAATGTTAGCTAGCATGGGCAGAGAAACTGGTCACTTAAACAGCAACAAAGATGTCCCCATAATTCCCTTGAAATTTTCTTAGAAGAAAAGTGTAGTTGTTTTTATATGGGAACACTTGTAGAGCAGTGCAATAAATTAAAGGCAAGAACTCTCCTAGCACCTGTATTACTGGTTTTGGATGGCTGTCAGGTGTATATCTTTTGTATAGCAAACATAAAACAGAAATAGGTCTTCTTTTCTTGGCTACTTTTTCTGAACCCTTAGAAGTGGCCCCTCCAAAGGTAGAAAACTATTGGCCAAGGTACATGGAAAAATAAGTTCCTTAGAGGTTTACTTAGACCTTTTAATGCATTATAATATATTATAACTGGGATGAAAAAAAATAGAAATCTAGATATATTATATAAGATAGATAATTACTTTTTAAAATAGCAATTTTCTTTATTTGGTAATGAAGTTAGTAAGTACTTCATACTGACTATGGAGTTTTTAAATGTGATTATATATCTTGGATTTCAAAATCATATATTTAGACTTAGACTTGGCAATTAGGAGCTTAAATATAAAATAAATATGATAGCATCTATTTCCTTTATGTCTGTGTCACTTTGCAATCTGAATGCACTTTGTATATCTTACATCATCTTGGATTATCACACTCTGTTTTAACCATAATGGGTCCAGCACTAGAATTTCAGAAAGAAAACCTCTGAAGGATTGGGATATTTCATTCTCTGAAAAGAAATAAGCTGTATAGATCAGATTCCTTTCCAGCAGTGTCACGTATACACCACTGTGGGGGTTTTGTATAGTCTCAGCTCTGACCTCGCTCTGCTCCTGCTAGAGCATAATCTTTTCTTAGACAAGTTTTTAGAAATTCCACCCTCAGCTTATCTTACAGTGCATCCAATATGCTGAGGAGGTCTTCTTTTGACACTATTTTAGTGTTGTTCAGATTCTGTAGGAATGGGTAGAAAAGTGTGCAAGCATTCTCCAGAGCAATATATTACACTCTGCTACAGTCTGGTAGGGGAACGTGATATGTCTCAGGTACATTCACAGCTACACAGTTTCAGCAGTGCTGCTTTGGTGCCGTGGCCCCAAGGGCACCAGCAGTGCTAACAACCTCTACCCAGACTTCTGGGAGTGTTCCCATCCTGCCCATGGCTCATAACTCCATTTCAACCCTTTAGGCTCATCAGTCCCTGACAAAGTGACACTGCAACAATGCCAATCTTCATTTCCCCCAGCCCAGCCTGGTCACAGGTCCCATTGTTACAGGCCCAGCCATAGGCCATCCCCAGTCCATCTCCATTGATAGGGAGGTGACTCATGGTCTGGATTATTGGCTGAGCCTGACTATAGTCTCTGGGTCTGTCCCTCTCCTTTGCTGGGGTACTGTGGGGATGAGCCCTTGCATTCAGGTTGGGATAGTATCCAAATTAGCAACAAGCATTTAACTTTCTGCATTCAGTACAGTCTCAGCACCTACATGTGACGCATCATCTGGTGTTTGTCTTCAGTACTACTCTTTTGTTTTCATTGAAATGCTCTCCAATCAAGAAAGGTTTAGCATCTTTCATGATTTGCCAGCTTGTTAAGGCTTAAGTTATTTGGAGTAGGCTCTTTCCTGTTTATTATTCTCTTCTTGAGATATCTAGTGCAGTCCACAACATATTAGGCTATGGTTTTGGAAAAATTAAACCACTAGCTAAACTAGAGTACATCTGATGGACTGGATGAGAAGGCTAAAATAAAAAATCCCTGGTGTATTTGTTACCTTCTTTGGAGTAACATTAAAATGGAATTTGACCCATGGAGACAGTTTTGTTGCATTTACAATAGCAATATTATTCTTTTAATAAATCAATAATGAAAATATATGCTACTCATGCATGAGTTATCTCCATGGAGGCATTTGTCACGTAACTCTTTACATGAAGATGCCTTAGAAATGTAGTCCATATTAATAATTTATTCTTCACTATATGAGCCAGACCATCAGGCCATTTTATTCCAACACACTATTGCATTATCAAAATACTCCGTGGAAATTGTCCTTGTTGTCAACTGAGACTGTTCCCCGGTCTCCTTGTTGTATTAAGGCTTATTAGCACAACCTTGTCAAGAAGTATAATTTGACCCTAGTGCAAATCAGGCCTTCACTGCAGACAGAACTACTCAGAAAGAATTCTTAAAGTGTGGAGTTTCTCTGTCAGACAAATTGATTGAACATAGGAATTAGTGTCGGATGAATAAAGGCACATTTTGAATTTTAGAAATTTAAGGAGCTTATACAGCACGATGAAGAGTAACTCCACTGGTGTTCACAGGTATGTGTGCCTTTTGTTATCAATAGGTAGTAAAATCAATAGGTATCAATATTGATAGGTACTGATGCATATAAATATTGAAATCAGCATTGAAATCAGTAATTATGGATGTCCAACAGTGCCTATTGATATGGATAGGTGTCAATACCTATTGATTTCTATCCATACCATTACCAATTGATAGGTATCAAAATTGATAAGCATCAAAACTGACAGGCATTGACTGTCTATAGATGACTATTAATATGAAAATATATTGATATTGGTAAGCATTTATGCCTATTGATATCAAAATTAATATTAAAATGATAGATGTTAGGTATTTATGCTTATCAATATGGGTAGCTATTGATGAAAACAGGTATCAATAATGGTAGGTCTAGATGCCTATAAACAACTACTGATATTGATAGGTACTGATAGGTATCTATACCTATTGATACTGCTGTCTGTTGATAGATATCAAGGTAGATGGGTATTGATACTTATTTACACTTTACAATATTAGAAGGTATCAGTGGGTACCAATGGCTACCAAAATGAACAGATATTGTTGCTGATAGATATTGATAACCTTCAATAGCTTGCTGTTTGTAATCTTCTTGGTAAATATTATCAAAGGTATTGATCCTGATACTTATGAGTACATAATGAGATCCAAATCAATATTCATAGAATCATAGAAAATGATAGACATAAATACCTATCACTGTCAATAGATATCAAAATTAATAGGTATAGATGCCTATCAACAGGTATGGATATTGAGAGGTATCAATTTGTATCAATATCTCCCGATATCAATACCTATAAATAGGTATCCAAACCAATAAATATTGAGGCCTATAAATTCATATTGATATAAAAAGGGATCTATGTTGGTAGGTATCAATGCCTGTTGACAGAAAAATTTACCAACACTTACTGAGAGGTATTAATATTATCAGTGACTATTGATAGGTATTAATATGCATACATATCAATACTGATAGATATCAATGCCCATTGATATAGGCATTGATATGTATTGACACCTTAATATTATCAACAGGTATTAATGCAAACTCCTATCAATAGGCATCGATATCCAATATTAGATATTCAAATCCATAGGTTAAGATATCAATATGCAGACCAAAAGGATCAATGCCTATCAAGATCTCTATCTATCAATAGATGTCAGCATCTATAAATACATATTGGGACCTATTGTGAGCTAGAAATATATAACTATATGTATGAATTTATATTTTTATATATATATATACATATATCTTGACCTCTATAAATGCATACATAAACTCATATAAATATAGATATCAATATTGATAGGTATAGAAACAGATCACTGTATATTTATATTGATATATTGATGTATATAAGTACATATTAGACAGAGAAGACAGTACTGCCTGTGAACTGCTTTTGTTAGAGTTGACATAGGGGAAAGAAGTAGGGAATTCCTCTTTGCAATAACCACCATATGAGTTGCATAAAAAATCTGTGTGTGGCCTCCAAGCAAATATAAAAGATATTACTTTGTTTCAGTTTTTGTGGCATTGAATTTCTGGTGGTATATCTTTTACTTCATAACTGTGGGAAACATCATCATTATTTACATTTCTGAGAGCCATTTTGGGTTGTGTGAAGGAAACCCAAAATCAAGGACAAAAGACCAAATTTTCCTTTCTCTTTCCTCGAAAATATAGTACAATGCAGATTTCATTGTTAAGTGATAAATCACTCCATATGACACACATGAACTCAAGTCAAGATCTTTCATGGTATCCAGGTTATAGAAAATATTTTAATTTTGTAGTTGCAGGAGAGAACAAGTAAGCTGGCCAGATACTCAAAACTATGCGATTTCTAATTTCATAAAAGAAATTAATGGCTACAGAGTACGTAATATTTTGCACCCTGATATCTCACAGAAATCAAACAGATCTGCAAGCACATGGACACTCAAAATATGAACATAAAAAACCAGAACTGAGAAACTTGCTCTTTTGACCTGAGTCTGGGGATAAGAGTGGAAGGGGGGATTGGGGGGGATGGAGGTGGGCAGAGAGGGGACAAATGACCTAAATAATTGTGTACATATAAAAGGCCAAATCCTTAGACCATAATCCAGGCACACACCCAATGATGTCAATGTGTTTGGCTTACAGGGGAAATAAAGCAACATTTTATTACATGTTAAGCGAGAATCTTTACTTGACCAGAATGAGGGCAAAGTGCGAACAGGTGCTGGCTCAGCAGGAATGGAAACTCAAGAATAATAGTGGCTTTTTCTTAGGCTCATAAGCATCCTGAAACACTAAATTTCTGTCAGTACCTTAATAAAGAATTATCTACTACCCAATCCACCTATGTTTGGGTTTGAGGCTATCTGCAGAAGTTTTTGACTGTGAAACTACATCATTTCTCCATCTCTGCCTTTTACTTGTGCACAAGCTGTTGTTAAAGCAACCCCCCTCAGTCAAGGAAGCTGGGGCCCCGCTCTCCTTCAGCTTGTGGGGGAAGAAAGGAGTCATTATTGACACATGCAAGTGATTTGAGAAGAGACTGTCTACCCTGATAGAATAAGACTTTGTCTGGTGAATCAGGAAATGTCAGACTTTCTGAAAGGTTAATGGGAGGCTTTAAAAACACATTAAATCTAATCTTACAGCATGAATGCTGATGATTTTATGTTGAGATGCTAGAAATAAGAAAGGGCAAGAAAGAATACTTTAGGTGAAAGTAAGTTTTAACTGGGGAGCCAGGAGAGAGCTTTATTGCAACATATTGCTGAATTTCGCCTTCCATATAGGGCTGGCGATCTGCCTGGTGCCATATGCTAACAAAGGATATAACATGAGATCATTTGAACTGAAAGCAAATTTTTTCATACTTGTTGAAGTTTAATTAAATGAATGACCTGTTCAACTCTAGAAGTGAATGAAATTAATTTCTTTCAGAGTTATCTACTCTAAATGGGCTACATAAAACTTCAGTCACTGCAGAGACTGGTAGGGGATTGTATAATGTTGTTAACATAACCTTTCCACTTCAGTCAGAATCATCCGTGCCTCCTCTAGTTTAGCTGAAGAATCATTAAATATAGTATTCATAAATAAACATGCTACGCATGCAACCTTTCCCCCTTGCCATTTTACAAACTCATAGGCATTAACAGAAGTAGAAGCGTAAGACATAAGGGAACAAGAAGTGGAAGTTGTTAGTTGGGTTTAGTTACATAATTCACACAGTTTTGTACCATTAACTTTTTAAGCAATATCTTCTGTTGCATCTTCAGGTTTGAATTTTATTTTTAGGTCATTAGTCTTTTGTTTGTGACTTTCTTTTTTTGCCTGGCTGCTTTGGGGAGATTTGCCTTTGCTAGTCATTAGTGGGTTTTTACAACGTGGGCACAATTGGTTAATCCCATAATAGAAACCTGCTGTGTGGAGAGTGCTATTTTTACTGTACATACCGTATCTCATAGCACAAGGCAGTTTTAGAAAGGGATCCAGCTGCCATTAAATCTATACGTCTCAAGAAGGGCCATGAATAGCTGTTCCTTGTGTAAGGACGTGTCCTGCAGTTCTATTATCCCAGCTCAGGCTCTGAGTAACACTGTTCTTTAGCAAATCAATATCCTTACCTCTCCTTTTTTGATTCTTTTTTCTTCTCTCACTTGATCCATTGTTCCTAAAAAGAAGTGGAGCCTGCTCTCCACTGACCTGTGGGTGTGTTTTGGGCTGTGCTAGACTGAGATGCTGGCAGGAGCATAGCAGGACTCCTACCTGGTCCACAAACTGCCACATCTTTCCAGGGAAGCCAGGGTGCCAAGGGAAGAGGTTAGGTGCAGGGCAGTGGTCCCTCCTGCTGCAAAGTTGGTGTCTGAACAACCTTCATGTTGTGACTTAGGGGTTTTAGTGCTGTCAGAGTAAGCATCCAAACACCCTGAATGAGTCTGCACGTTATGGCTGCCCCTCATTCCACACAGCTTGCCCAGCGGATGTCTGTGCCACAGCCTCTCTCTTCACAGCCCATAGATAGATGTGTCCTGATTCTCACTTGACCCTTTTCAGAAGCTCCTGGTGTAAGGGGTATGTTGGAAACGTGCTGTGTGTACGAGTGTGTATGAAGCATGTGGGTTGGGGGGTGGCAAGAACATGTGCTCATCAGGTTGCTCATTTGGTATGAAATCTGTCCATGTAGCTTTGCCAAATGCAAGGGTTTCTACCTCCCATTTTCAGAGCCATTCAGATTTTAGCCCCCCTGAGCTGCTAGGGTATTGCTCCTACTCTTCTTCTCTCAAAAAAACATAAAAAATTGCAATCAGATTAAACCAAACATGAGAAAATGTGCTTATGGACAAGATTTATAAATGTCTGGTCTGTTCCCACGTCAGTTTGATGAATGCTAGGCTTTAGTCCATATGTTACTTTTAAGATTAAAGAGGCAAAAACATAAAATAGTGGTCTTAAGCAAGAGCTACATTTGTTAATATATCCTGAAAAATGCACATTTTTTACAGACTGGACATTTATATCAAAGTATAATCTCTCAGGAGCAAACATCCATGTATCATTCACCTCCAAAAACCTTGGCACATCTGTGCATTCATCAAGTCATAAAAAAATCCTTAAGGGGCCTGTCATGTTTCCCATGAATCATCCCAACCTGCACGCACCTCAACTTGAACCCTCTGGGAGAAGGCTAAGGTGACTACTGCTGATTTATGGAGGCAGACAGCTTGGAGTCCCTGCCAGAGAGTAAGAAAGTTGTGGTGACTGTGTGATAAAAGGGATAAAGTGCAGTCATTTTCAAATGCTCATTCATGCAACTCTTCTAGGAGAGATCTGCAGAAAGTAATGAGGGGGTTTATATTCATTCCTACTGACCTAGACTTCCATTGCAAAAAGTTCCAAGGTTCCTAACTATACAAAGACTGAAAATGCATTCAACTCTGGCTGGGTCATGGTGATGTGCTCAGAGCTTTTCTGAGAGTCAGTGTCACGTACACAACGTCACTTCATTGGGACTAAAAACTAGAAACCTGGTTTCAGCAAGTGCTGAAAATTGATTTCTCTTTTGAAGACTTGTCCCCGATGTTCCCCTTGGGCGCTCACCCTTTGGTGGTGGGTTGATGCTTCCAGGTGTGCTAAGGCAGCATCTGTGCAAGTTGCAGCAAGAGCTAGCCAGCCTCCTCGAGGCTGCTCCTGTGCCCCCCAGGCCTGTCTGATTCAGTTTACTCTACTCAATATAGGCATCTAACGTGGTCTGAGACCTGGTGTCTCAGGAGGTCTTGCCAACACAAGAGCCTACCTCTTTCAGAGGCAGCTGGAGGTGGGCAAGATGCTCTCAAGTGGACTTTCACAGTGGTTTACGGAAGATATATGTATATTTATTTCAAGAAAAATGTATGAATCTATGCCTCACCATAATCCATTTAACATAAAATGTAATAATTAATTAATAATTAATACAATACTAATACAAATTTACCACCCAGCCACATCCACTGGAACTGCTAGAAATTCTATATTTCATGTATTACTGATTCAATGAATATCAGTATATTTTGTACAACACTCTTATTAATTTAATAAGAGTATTAACAAAACTTTTTGTTCTTTTGAGTCAGGGTCATGGGATCATATTCAAAACCTATCTACAGAAAAGACTATAATATAAGTATATTTATGCACGTATGCCTCGTGTCTCTCTAGATACGTGAGTGGATGTTTGTGTTTCCTTGTGCATGGTAATTACTGTATATGCAGTACACATTCTTTTGTATTTATAAGTCAGAGTGCTATATGACATCTATAATCTTAAAAGCTGCATTCGGTAGATAAAGTCATGAAAAGCTTATAGTAATGTCAACTTCCCAAAGATATAGCAGATGTCTGAGACACTAGAAAAGTATATGACTGTGAACATGAAAATTTTCAGTTATACTGAGGACTCCCAATGCCTAATTTAAAGCCCATTATTTTCCCATAAAATCATAGTTTTGGTAAGACCCTTTTAAAATCTGATTCTTTAAAAACAATAATTACGCAATAAAAACTGAGGAGGTTTTCAACACTAGAATTTTGTCTGCATTTTTTATATTGATGTATGTAGGGGTTTTCCCAGAAAGAAATGTGTTTGCCAGCTGACTTGTCTCAAATCTCCATGTGTAATCTGTGGCCTTGGAATATTGTTTCAAGTAGTTGGAGGATATTGAATATAATCATTTAAAAATATAAAAGAAGTCAGTTAGCAAACAGACCTGGGTCTGTTCCTGCATTCTGAGCTAAGCTACTGTTGCTGTACTTTTTTCTCTCTACATTGCATATCCTGTTTCTGAACTGTCCTATCACTTTGTCAGTACTTAGATATTAAGGACTATTCAGACAGAGTCCCTGCTCAGATAATTGCTAATTGCTGTAAAGGAAGGAGGATG
Organism: Neopelma chrysocephalum; assembly: GCF_003984885.1. Classification (NCBI taxonomy): domain Eukaryota; kingdom Metazoa; phylum Chordata; class Aves; order Passeriformes; family Pipridae; genus Neopelma; species Neopelma chrysocephalum. Next base: position 28,038,175 of record NW_020897695.1, read on the forward strand.
AGATGACAATATTTCACAGTAGCTCAAGTTGGCTTTTTTATGTCATCAATGAGTTCTGGTTTAGCCTCTCCTAATATTAAAACAAAGCTTTTTATCTTTTGTTTTGTTTTGAAAGATACTAAGGGGGCTGGTGGTGCTTGAGCACATTTTTTCCCTCCCCCTTTTTATTCTGTTGTTACTTTCCAGTATCTCCAGCCTGCACAATATTCCTCGAAAGCAAACACTTTATGCAAAGCAGCTGTCTAAGGAAGTTACTTTTACTTTTTGTTGCAGGGTGGCCTATTGAACATGATTAACTTGACTCTGATAGAAAGAGAAAAATAACCTGAAAACATCTGGCAAATTGCAAAGCCATGCTTAATATTTTCTTCCCTGAAAGATTTAGCTCAGAAACATTATACTTAATGGGTTCCCATTTACTTAAAAAAGTAAAGGTTTAGATGCAGGGATTTTGGGGGTTTGGATTTGGTTTCTCTCCTGCCACTAGTTGTAGCTAGTCATGGTAAAGTTTTTTCTCATACTCCTAAATCCATTAGAAAAAATGTGTGACTACAAGGTGGGCGCAGTGCTGTGTTGAAAAGGTGTTTGCTGTTCCAGGATGGCTTGTGCTTCGTATGCACGTATGAGGCTTGAAATACGTGAAAATTCATTTCCTGTGTTCCACATGGCTAAAATGACAGTTGAAATGTAATTTAGGGACATGAACAAACAGAAGTTGTCAAATTGATTTTAAGAAGTTAAAAGAACTTTAATATAATTTTTAGAGGATTTAATTCAGTTCATTGGGTAAGAAATAAGAATATTTTCATGAAGTGTCATGTGCGAAAAGTCATTCTTTGTTTGTTTGTTTTTTAAATAAGAGAGAAGAGCATTGTGCCCCCTTTATATGTGTATTTTTTATTCAGATATTTTGTCACATAATCTGTGTGAAGATACTCTACAAAAACAAGAATTTCATATTCATTCATTCATTCTTACATATAATTTCTCAAGTGGTGCTATTGTTTTGAAAAAGAACAGAGAAAACAGGAAAACAGATGTATTAAGAAAAACCACTGCAAACAAACTTCATCCTGTAGTTAAATTTCAGCTTTGCCTCTTTTCTAAGGACCTCTTTGAAAAATTCCATACAGTGCCATACAAAAAGTTTTTTAAAAGCAAATTATAAGTCTTTCACAATTGCGTGAAAGACACATTATTTTCTCAGTGGGCAAAAACTCCCTCCCTCAAAATTAAGTTGACCTGACACAAAACATTTCCATTCTGGTTTATCTAACTTATAAATTTTAGATTTTTTTTTAAAAAGACCTCCTATTCAAAATGTTAATGAAAGTTCACTGTGATCTGAATATCTAGTAACAGAACAGTTCACATTTACCAGACTTCATTTCATGATATAATATCTGTTCTAATTTAGCAAGCTGTAAAATAAGACCATACGTGGATTTCTTTGGCAAATATTTGTGAAAACAAAGGTTTTAGCTCTAATTCCATTAACAGTCCCTGAAAAAGAAGAAAAGGTGTAGCTTTCTGGATCATTATGATCTACACAGATCCTACAGGCAATGTGTTTTTAACTCATGCTTCTTCTCCTCCACTAACAGGTTAAAGGTAATATCGAGAGGTACGTCCATGGATTTGTGGTACTTGTGATATGCACAGACTCCTCTTGTACAGCTGGAACTGCAGCGTTAAAATTCCCTGATGTTTTTATATATATTTTAGACACAGAACTTTACTAGAATCCTCCAAAAATGTACCTTTGCATATCTACTTGTTTTCCTCCAGAGGCTTCGTTTATGTTCTTCTGAATGCCTTGGAGTATGTGACGGCTTCTTCAATAACAGGTACTGCAACTCCAATTTGCAGTGCTCTGAGCTGGAAGTACAGAAAGTCTATTTTAATTCTCTCCTTCTCCATTTTCAGACATTGCATGAATCATTAGCAAGATTATAGGAATATGATCTCCAGATCCACTCTTTGGTTGCTCACACTCTGTACCAAACAGAAGCAAGAATATCAGCAGCACAAAATCCTGGTGAATTTGTGTCAACTTCTGATAAGGCATTAAATGGAAATAAGGGTTGAACTTACAGTGCAGAGTCACTTCTATCATTTAGCTTGAAGTGGCTGAATGGCTTTCCCTCACTATCTAGCCCAGCAAAACTGTTGATTTCAAACAACCTTTCTTGCTTTCTGATCTCAGTTTTCATCTTGACTGAAGTAACAATTAGGCCTTTTCAGATCAAGGATTCATATTGTAGCATTCCTTCCCTAGGGATATCTGTAATACTGATTTTATGGCTGCATTGAATAAGAGGTCTTTCTGTCCACATCTGTGACTTCTCTCTCTAAGCAGCCTTTTCTTAGTTTGCTTAGGATTTTTGATTGCTAATATCCTCGTTTCATTTGTTTATTTCTGCTTTTTTTTTTCTCTGTTGAACAAGGATTCCAAGCATTTTTAATGGCAGATGCTTTTTGGAGAATTTACATGTATCAGTAAGTTGAGGAAATACATAATATCCTCTGCTCTTGAGTTCTATGAATTCTACCTGTACTTCAAACAGTAAACTGCTCAACACCTTCATAGAGAAAAAAATGTGATCCTTCCTATATTTGTCAAATCATTTCCATCATTAAATTAAGTGGTTAAAGGTAGCTGGGCAAAGAAATTATGGAATCTGTGAATCATGGAATACATGAATTACATTTGTGTAATGCTATATGAGGAATTTCTGATGGGATACATTAGACAGCAGTCCATTTTGAAATATTCAGGTCAAGTGACTGATGACTGTTGGGGATGTAGTTGGAATGGAAACATTTTAAGTCACAGTCTCTCTGCTATTTAAGTGCTGACATCTAGCTTGGTGCTACAGAGAAGGTTCTAGCCTCAAGCAACAGATACCCTTGAATCAGGCCAACAGGGTCCTCACAATTCATATCAAATTACTAAGGCTCTTTCACAGTATGGATCAGACATGACTTTTATATATAGCCAGATGTTTATATGTCTGTCTAGCATAAGAAAATGGAGACCACAGCTAGCAGCCAGCAGTGGCCATGACAACACAGATGTGGTAAAAATCTGTGTGAAGAAGTACTTCTGCCCGGGCTGAGTTTCATTCACTGTTCAGGAAGAAGGCAAATTTAGTCCAATGCCTGTGTCAGTATTGCACTAGGGGTAGAGGTCATGTTGTGCAGCATCACTGTAACAGAACTGCACACACAAAACTACAGTAGCATTTTCTAGATTTCCTAGAGGCCTAACCCAAACCTAGGGGTAAACCTTTGGCTTCCTGAGATGTAACTACAAATTTCAGCCTTTCTTGCATGAACTATATATTGCTGAGTATGCTCAGTTTTGCTCTAGAAATATAGAAACTAACATAAAAAAATTTTGTTTAGGTGAATCCCAACAGCTTTAAGAATAAAATGAAATCTTCACAACGATGACTTGACAGTCATTTTAAACCCTCTTCTTATTTATAATCTTTACTGGCGTGAAAAGGGTAAGCAACATTTCTTTCCCGATGTTTTCCCTGTCTCAAATGGCACTACAATTTAGACAATAACATGCAGAGCACGCGATTAATGAAGCTGTGCACTGAGGACAAGATATCTGTGGGATCACAAAGAGCTGTTTTGTGTACATGTTACTGCACGTTCAAGAAACTCCACAAATTGATAAATTGTTAAATTAATTCGCTTTCTCTGTGTAATGTTAATGTAACCTTCAATTTGAAAAGTCCACAGATTTTTAGCAATGAAAAAAGGCAGGTAGTCAAATCCCTAGAGGGTGACTTAGGTTTGCAGCTCACCACTTTGTCCATTACTAAGGATATTAATATTTCTCAGGAGCTCTTAAACGTAACTCGTCTTGGAAAAAAAATCAATTTTTTTAGGCCATTTACAACTGAGTATAATACAGAAAATATGCAATATAAGTGTCACAAAAATAATGATATCTGTTCCATAAGGAGATACACATAAATTGGGAATGATTCAGACAAGAGTGCTTTCTCTGATCCAGCCCACTGACAGGCACAGAAAAAAAAAGAAAAAGAATCATTGCTAGTTCAGTGAATCCTAAAGAAAATTCAAATCTGGATCTTTATCTTTGCTAGCATCTCTGAGCTACCGAATTAGGAGTAGAAAAGTTGTCATAGCCTTGAGCATAACTGGCTGGATTTTGACCCTTAACAATAACCACTAAATGAGTGGAGGACCTGTCCTAAAATAATTGCAAAGAACTTTTTACATACTAGATATGGCCACTGAGATAAGATTGACATGTTGCCATGGCTGCAGCCTAGTGGTTAGCATGCAGGACTCTCACTGCTGCGACCCGGGTTCGATTCCTCGGTCTCCCGGGCAGATGGAGCCCGTTAGCCCTGTGAGGCCATCCGTCTATGAGAAGGACACTCTAAACAAACCTACGTCCTGAGGACCTCACTGCCATTGTCCAAGCTTGCTTGGCCCCGGCAGATGAACCTTAGGATTAAAGGGTGGGCTCAGTTCAGCGCAGGCTGTGTCTCACCTAAAAAATCCATTGCGCAGGCTGGAAAGGTAAAAGACCTTTCCCCAGATCTTTGTTCGCGAAGACTGGCCATTATTATTAGTCTATTAAAAAAGAGTAAAATAAAAAGTATGTCATCTTCTGGTTTACAGCCCTGGATGGGCTCTATTTGGGAGGAATTTCGTTAACATGTGACCAAGTCTGAGTTTTAATGGATGTCATCAACACATTTGATCTTTTCAAACACAGCAGATGTGTGAAAATGTTTTTGATAAAAAAAACATTCAAGGTTCATTCCATTTTTGCAAGGTCTGACTTCAGGGCATGCAGTTAGTATCATACCTGACCTTGATACTTCATCTCTGCAGCCACTGCAGGACCACAGATCATGATCCTATACACAATCATACAACGCCATCAGAAAACACGTCTGGTTTCCCTAAGAATCTCAATATTTCGTAAGTTCTTAAACTGTGTACTGAAACATATGTATGCTATAATAAATCTGGAAACTGCTACAGTGGAAGAAACATGAAGTCAAACTGACACACTGTACATTTGAAAAAAAAAGTATATTACCTAATGAAAATGCGCACTTTGCATAAAAGCAGCAACACATACTGAAATATTTATATAGACACCACATATTTGGTATATTATATTCTGCAAGCCACTGTGTACACCATTATGAAATGTCTTTGTCAAAATAGTTCAATATACAAGTAATACAATGCAATAAAACTGGCTTTCTTTACTGTGAGATGAAGCTCACACATGGTGGGGTTGTAACATTTAGTGGTCAATTATTCCAAGTCTGTCTTCCACTTTGCCTCTTGTGCTGAGACATTGCAAATTACTTGATAATTTTTCAGATTATTGCTGTATTCCATCTCAGTTTGTTGGTAATGCTTTAAGAATTAAAATTTACTGTAAATAAGAACAAATCAGAGCTAATTATTTGTTACTGTTGCACAAACATCTTATGAAGATATTTCTGTCACTTCTGAAAGAGTTTCATAGGTTTTAATACTCTGAAAACAAAGACAGAACTTTTTTTTCATTCTAAAACCAGAGCAAAGTATATGAAACTAAGGAAAAAATATTCCCAGAAGGTCAGCAGGTTTTAAAATAACCTGGGTAATTGGACAGCTAAACTAGGTTACAAAGAGGACTGGTGTTTAGAGTCTGTCCAAATTAGATCCTACTAAATTGCCTTCTGGTTTGTAGCTAGGGTCAATAACCACTTCTGAACATCTTCATCAAGCATTTTGTGGGCAAATCAGAAAACACCAGGACAAAACTGTAATTGGTCATGACTCAACTAACCTAAGGAGAAACTCCTGAAGTGAGTACATTTTACTGATGTTGAAACAGTGTTCCAAATTTTTTTGGAAGGAGTAAACCCATTTTTCAAAGTAATTTGATAACAACTTCTGCATTAGCAATGTAATGACAGCAATTGCAGAAAAGAAAAAAAAAAGAACTTCCCTGAAAAACAAACACTCATTGAGAATCTATCATGGCATCAATTAATGGGGACCTAGTTCGTTGCCAAAGACATGATTCAAATTGAATGCGTATGTTCAGATAATATATGATAGAATTCTATGATTCCTGCATCATTTTTATATCTTTCTCCTAAAAAAATTACCTAATTATAAAGATTTTTAGATGTACAGGAGCTGTCTCTTTTCTCGCTTAAACAGGGACTTCATATTATGGTGTTTCTATATACAAAAGACCCACTTCTCTTTTTATTCAGTGAGATATCTAAGCATTTTTTTGCATAAATTAGAAAGAGAGTTATTGTCATTTAGCCATAATGTGGTGGCTAAGAGCTATTTAAACATTTTGTCTTGGTTTGATATGCTCTCATTGTTAACTAACACAATGAGGTTTCTTGGTGAATTGAGTGGAAGAGAAAAGGAAAGTCTTCATTGCTTGTCAGGAAAGTTGAACACCAAGCATTATTGTCAGAAGAAAAAGCACTTTTGGTAAGCCTTGTTTATGCATGGCAGAAAAAGTAGATTTTAGAGACAGGCACAGGACGAACCTTGTTTCTCAGAGCTTTTTGTTAGAGATCAGCACGTGAGTTTGGGCGACTGGGGAAGGTGCAGAATACTGGGGATGGGTTGAAATGAGAACGACAGACCACGGATGACATGAGTGATACAGCACATTTGGGTGGAAGCTGGTAAATTTCAAGACATAATGAGTGCATTTAAGTATGTCATATTCTACAGAATACATGCAGACAGTTCAGGGAAATAGTATTAAAATTTCAGTGCGCATCTTTTTATATGAAATATACATCTTGTGTATGCGAAGTACATTTTCAGGAGCTCACTGAATTCTGAGGTTAAGATATAAGTGTCTGAGCATTAAGCCTGAATATTTCATTACATCATTAATATAATATGTTTCAGTATACAATGGAGGACAGATAACTAAATATTTGATTTTATACCAGTCATAACGACCCTTCATATGAAGAACTGTTTTCATCATCATGACCCAATTGTAAGTGCCATGAAAAATTTGACAACAATTTCAAGATTCAGTAAGTCTGGCTACGTTAGTGTTGGATGTTGTAGCAATGTGGCAATGTCTCTGTTGCAGTCTGTGTCCAACCTTTATTATCATCAAAAGTGCCCTGATGCTTCCAAAGTAACAGACAAGGGTTCTCTGAAAGCTTTCCAGGTTGAAGTTTACTTAGTATGTTGAGGTCCCCCTCCACCTCAGATTACTGGACTGGCTGTTCTGTGCATTGCTAGCATTCTGTTTCATTCATTACCTCACTTTAAAGGGAAAATACCCTGTCTTCCCCTAGCAATCAGCTACATAAGTCACTAGGTGTCTTGAGACCACTTGGTATTCATAGGCTAGTGCTTGTTCCTGCTCAAAACACAGCTAGCTTTGTATTTATGGCACTCCAGAAAATGCAGCCTTTATGATAAGAAGTAGCTTTGGAATGCAAAGTTCATGGGGCTATTCATATTTTCTTCAAGTGTACAGGTATTTATGTACAGGGCACTAGTTCAGCTACAGTAGAAATAAAGACAATAGTTTGGTTTATTTACCCTGTATGTCTACAGTGATTTCGTCAGTACTGTACTATTTGATTCTATCCCCTCCTCATTCTTTGAGTACAGTGCATGGTTACACCAGTGAAAATACTTCACATGTTTTGTTTGTGGAATAGCTTGTTTGGCATCTGCTGCAAGTCTCATGGTACTGCAGGGGAAGGGAAAGACAAAAGATTTCTGCCTAAATCTCTGGGGAACAGCTACTCATGTTTTGATGATGCAAAAATGTAAAGCCACAACTATTTTGTGGCATGTCTTTTGATATCATCTTCCAGAGCAAAAACAGGACAAAAGCAATACAAATGATAATAAGATTGGATCAGAAGGACATTAGACACAATAAATGGAGCAAAACAGCAGCTTGCCTGGTGTTGGGTCCTCATCACTCTATAGAATTTCAAGGGAGGACTGACAGCAAAAAATCTTTCTTCAGGAACTTGGGCTGAGAGGATGTTGTTCTGCCTAAAGTTTTTATGTAAGTTTAAGCAAGCTGAGTTTCAGTATTTGCAGTGTCTATGCCTGTCTCTCTGGTTTTCTTTTTCCTTTTCTTCTCCTTTTTCTTCATCCTTTCTTCCTTTCACCTTGATCACACCCATCCTTCCCTGATTGCTGCGTGCATTTGTGATCATTGTCTTGTTAACCCTATTTTTTTTTCCATCACCTTACAGCTCCAAAGTGAGAAAGTCATTTGACAGGGTACCATAGCAGCCCTAACTCCTTAGAGAAGAAAATTAATAAAGTACAGGAGGGGATCTCCCATTTTGCAGACCAGTGCGTACTTCAGCCCTGGCCTTGCTGAACCAGATCCCGTGGCAAAGTCCTATCCTGCAGTGGAGGAAATCCTGCTGTGCCTGAATTTCAGGTGTTGGTTTCAGGGAAGCGTTTGCAACTTCTTCGTGAAATCTGGTGTTAGAAGAAATGTTGAATTATTACATCATGCTAAATGGGTACAGCTAAAGGCAAACAGCAGCAAAACTACCAAATTGCAGAATATATGCTCCATGAAAGTCCACAGGACGCATGGATGGGACAAAATCTTTTGGCTCAGCTGCACAAGGTTATTACAAATCCTGGATCACAATTTAGGCAACTTTAATTGTCCTTCAAGATAAATGTTGGATGTGAAAAGAGCTTCTGTGGGTCAGGGTTTCCTCTTGTATGTTAGTTTCCATTTCTACAAGGGCCAGAGATGAAAAAGTGTGTTTAAATTTGAGAAGAGTTTTAAGCATCCTGCCTGAATGAGAGCAGCTTTCCTGAATAAGCAAGCATAGGCGGGGATGTTAATGTGCCCCCACACCTACATGTTGTGAGTCTATGATGAGTGTGGTTGTACTTGCCCTGCATCAGTGGAAAGTTAAATTATTTGCAGTATAACTTAGAGACATTACATTCAATCTCACTCAGGAGAGTTAGTTTAGTAGAAGTTTTGTTGGAGAAGATACTACGGTGCATGAGTCCATCTCCTCAAATCTTACAACTCAGGTGATATTATGCTTTGTGCCCACTTCAGTGTGAACATAGCTCATCTCTGCTGCCCTTCTGTTCTCCTGGGGAAAATTAGAGGTGGGCTTAGGTAGATGCAGGTGGTTTTGTCTAGTGATACTTTAGACCTGAAAAGCATGAACCAGTAATTGCAACATGACATAAAACACAAGAAAACAAAAAGAAACTGTACAAAGTATAATTAAACAACAGTTCACAAAATGAGAATGAAGGAAAGACAAGAACCTTAACATCAGACCCCAGAAATCCCACATTTAAAGGGAGCAAATACTCAGCATTTTCTGCACCTTATGTCTTTCTTAGACAAGAAACAAACAAAGAAAAGAGGAGTAGCTGCACCCAAATAACTTTTTAAAATAATCTGTGCTCTGTTCAGGAGGGTTTGAAAGCACAGTCAGGTCCCTTGACATTTTGGATGTGGTTGTTACAGGAGAATTAGCAGAATGTAATTTTGTGCTAAGTGGCCTTGACTAAATTGGACTTGCCATTACTTTGGTCTTTCAGTACCAGCTACATATGCCGATTACAAAACTCATTGTAGCTCCCAGCAATGTGCTGTGGACAATTAAACCACTAAGCAAAAATTTGTGGGTTTGTAATCTTCCTGTGGAAGCTGCTGTTAAAGGAAAAGTGGCCAACCAGATGTTCAACATAGACACATAGAATCATAGAATAATAGAATAATTTAGGATGCAAAAGACCTTTAAAATCATTGAGTCCAAGCATTAACCCAGCACTTGCCAAGTCCACGGCTAAACCATGTCCCTAATTGCCACACAAATGGCTCTTTTAAATACCTCCATGAATGGTGACTCGACCACTTCCCTGGGCAGCGTGTTTCAGTAGTTGACAACTATTTTGGCGAAGAAAGTTTTCCTAAGATCCAAACTAAACTTCTCCAGGCACAACCAGAGGCCATTTCCTCTCGTTCTATGACTTGTCACTGGGGAGAAGAGGCTGACCTCCACCTTACTACAGCCTCGTTTCAGGTAGTTGTAGAGAGCACTCAGGTCCCTCCTGAGACTTTTTCTCCAGGCTAAACAACACCAGTTCCCTCAGCCTCTCCTCATCAAACTTGTGCTCCAGACGCTTCACCACCTTTGTTACCTTTCTCTGGACACACTTCAGCACCTCAATGTCCTTCTTGTAATGAGGGACCCAAAACTGAACACAGTATTTAAGGTGCAGCCTCAGCAGTGATAAGTACAGGGGTACAATCACTGCCTTGGTCCTGCTGGCAACATTATTGTTGATACCAGCCAGGATGCTGTTGGCCTTCTTGGCCACCTGGGCATACTGACATCTCGTTCTCAGCAGCTCAGTTGATCAGCACCCCCAGGTCCTATCAGCTGGGCAGTTTTCCAGCCACTCTACCTCAAGCCTGTAGCGCTGCAAGTGGTTGTTGTGACTGAAGTGCTGGACCTGGAACTTGGCCTTTTTGAACTTCATACAACTAGCCTCAGCCCATTTGTCCAGACTGTCCACATTCCTCTGCAGAGCCTTTCTATCCTCCATTAGATCAATAATCCTGCCAAATTTGGTGTTGTCTGTGAACTGAGGGTGTCCTTGATCCTCTCGTCTAGGTCATCAATAAAGATATTAAACAGGTTTGGTCTCAGTACTGAGCCCTGGGGAACACCCCTTGTGACCGTCCATCAGCTGGATGCAATTCCCTTCACCATCGCTCTCTGGGCCTGGGCATCCAGACATTTCTTTTGCCCAGGGAAGAGTACACCCGTCCACAACATGGGAAGCCAGAATCTCTAGCTGTGGAAGACAGTGTTAAAGGCTTTGCTGAATTCTACGTAGACGATATCGACAGACTTTTTCTCATCCACTAAGCCATAGAAGGAGATCACATCACAGAAGGAGATCAGGCCAGTATCATGGTTTAACCCCAGCCAGCAGCCAAGTATCACACAGTCATTCACTCACTCCCCCACCAGTGGGACTGAGGAGTGAATTAGAAGGGTAAAAGTTAGGGGGGAAAAAAGCTAGGGTTGAGATAAAGTCAGTTTAATAGGGAAAGCAAAATCTTCACACCTAAACAAAGCAAAACAAGAAATTAATTCACTGCTTCACTTGGGCAAGCAGGCCTTCAGCCATCTCCAGGAGTGCAGGGCCCCATCACACATAACAGTTACTTGGGAAGACAAATGTCATCACTCCTAATGTTCCCCCTTTCCTCCTTCTTCCTCCCACTTTATATACTGAGTATGATGCCATATGGTATGGAATATCCCTTTGGTCAGTTTGGGTCACCTATTCCGGCTGTGTTTCCTCCCAGCTTTTCATACACCCCCCTTCTCCTCACCAGCATGGCAGTACGGAAAGCAGAAAAGGCCCTGGCTCTGTGTAAGCCCTGCTCGGCAATAACATCTTTCTATTATCAACCCTCTGTTCAGCAAAAATCCAAAACACAGCCCCATACCAGCCACTATAAAAAAAATTAACTCTATCCCAGGCAAAACCAGCACAGTTAGCCAAGTAGGACCTGCCTCTCCTAAACCTATGTTGTCTCAGCCTGATCCTTTGGTTGTCGTGTATGTGTTGTGTGATGGCACTCAGGATGATCTGCTCCATGACCTTCTCTGGAATTAAGGTCAGGCTGAAGGGGCTGTAGCTCCATGAATCCTCCTTATGGCCCTCCTGGAAGATGGTACGTCTGTTGAAAATTACGGAAAGTGGTTCAGCAAGCACCTCTGTCGTGTCCCTCAGTACCCTCCAGTGGATCCCATCTGGCCTCACAGACTTGAGTATGTCTAAGTGATGTAGAAGGTCACTGGCCATTTATCCTTGGATTTTGGGGCTTCTTTCTGCTCCCTGTCCCTGTCTTCCAGCTCAGGGGACTGGGCACCCAGAGAACAACTGGTCTTCCTATTAAAGTCTGAGGCAAAGAAGGCATTAAGTATCCCTACCTTTTCCTCATCCCTATGTCTCTCTCTGCATCCATTAAAGATGCAGATTCTCCTTAGCTCTTTTTTTGTTGATAGTGTATTTATAGAAACATTTTTATAGTCTCTCATGATAGTAGTCAGATTAAATTCTAGTTGGGCTTTGGCCCTTTTCATTTTCTCCCTGCATAACCTCACAACATCCTTGTAGTCCTCCTTACTGTCTTGCCCCTTCTGCCAAAGGTCATAAACTTTCTTTTTTTTTCTCCTGAGTTCCAGACAAAGCTCAATTCAGTTCAGTCAGGCTGCTTTTTTTTCCTGCTGGCTCATCTTTTGGCCTATGGAGACAACCTGCTCCTGTCTTTAGGATTTCCTTCTTGAAGCATGGCCAGCCTTCCTGGACTCCTTTCCCCTGCAGGACTGCCTCCCAGGGGACTCTGTCAACCAGTCTCCTAAATAGGCCAAAGTCTCCCCTCTGGACATCGTAGCAGACTGGAGGATTTAACCTTTATCTATGAACAAATCCACAGGCTCTAGCCTGAACTGGTACTTCAGTCCTCTCAGGAAGAGAGAAACATGGACTCCGGTCCCTGGGACATGGGTCAACACTGTCACAAAAAAGGATGAGCACGAGTTTCTCTCTCAGCCATATTCTCTCTCAGCCACATTTAGGCATCTGACTACGGCCTGAAATGATGAGGTCAGGTTAAAAAAGCAGAGCTAGAAGAGGCTTAGCACAATTTCCCAAAGCACTATATATTTATTTGTGTCTAAGTATGAATACACAAGGCTAACTTTAGTTCCTGTTTTTGAAAATGTTGGCTCTAATCTACATAGACCACATTTATTCCCTGCACTGCCCCCTTGACTCCCTCCTATTTTTTAACAGATGGAAATATCATTTTCCAGAGCTAGTTTTTTCCAGGTGGAATTCCTCCAAACTATAAAAATTAATTTCTCACAATCATTTATGGACAGAATTAAAACCAGAACTTTAAATTAATGGGAATTTGCTGTCAGAAAATTCCAGTAAGGTGCATTTGGCTTTTTACTTTTCATTTTTGCTATTGTTATTCATAAAACTCAGTAAAAAAAATGGAGAAACAGTGGCCCCACTCCAGCTTTACATAATAAGTTAGTCCACAATTATAGCATAGGGCAGAGGCTACAGCTCCAAAACTTCAGCTACCCATTCTAATAATTTTCAAACTGAAATAATGTTCAGAACAAAGTTGCTTAAGCACAGCCTTGTAATTCATTCTGTCAGCTACAGACACCTGCAGAGTCACCAGAAGATTACTCCTAATGCAAATAATCCAACCCATTGCATGGAGTACATCACAGAGATTTAGTTACCACCATTGGAGGGGAAACCAGGGATCTGTGGCCAGAAATATCACACAGATGGGCCTATTTGAAAATCCGCTGCATCCTGGGCTTTCAAACCTTAAAAACAGATGAAGTGATTCCAGCATGACCCCTGCTGTGATATAATGGATCCTGTCTGTGCGTGCAGTGTTTGTCGTGATTTACCTCTTGCAATTCCTGGCTTGTGTAACAGACTGCAATTCTGAAAATGAATTACTATTGATTAGAAATCCTGTGCTATTGAGTTCTAGGCAATTTTATGAATTTATTTATTTGAATAAAAGCTTTTAATGACCCCACTAAATTGAAATGGCTCTAGCAAAACAGCAATTCTTCTTTCCTTTTTTTCCTGTTTGCCAATGGCAGATACATACTTTTAGGCCCTGTTTATGCCAGCTATGACTTGTTGTCATCCCTAAACAGACAGAACTACCTGATTAAAATTACAGTGCGGGTTTTGGGAGAAGCAGGAGAGATCCTCTCCAGGGGACACAGTCTGCACTCAGAGCACAGGGGGAGCTCTTGTCTTTCTGTGGCAGGTGGAAGGGGGGGGTTGAGCCTCAGTGGCAGAGCATCACTGGGGCAGAGCATCCCTCTGGCAGAGAATCCCTCCTTCTACTGAGCACAGCAGGAGCAGGCTGCAAATAAAGAAGTACAGATAATACAATTGGGAGCTGGGCCCCTTAATTACCACTCACACCCTCCTGCCAAAAAGAATATTCTGCTGAGAAAGGAGAGGATTAGGTGCTGTTCCACTAAAGATGGGATTGTACGGAAATGAGTGAAGATCCTAATCAGGTAGCCTAGGGTTTGGAATGGGCTGTGATTTAAAGTCTAAATCTTGCCAATGTCTTATTAGGCATATCTACTTACTGTAGAAATAAACACTGTGGTAAAATGGAATCTGGCCCTGAGATGTGCTCAAGTCACAAGTGACAAAATGCTCACAAGGAGTCAGGCTCTCCACGCTCTCATTAAAAGCCTAGGAGACATCTGCTGAGGTGTTTCCAGTGCACGTATATTAATGGTCTTTTAACAGAAATTTTTACTGAATGACCTAGTACGTAAGAATAGCATGCACATTTCAAAAATCAACAGACTACTTCCTCCCATCAGAGGAAATGGATTAAGCAGTCTTTTTGGTACTACAATGGACTTGAATGAAGGAATAACATGGCTTTTGATATATGATAGTTTCAGGAGGCTGACACAAAAATAGGCCAAAGAAAGTCCTCAAAGGCACCTATATGGAACATTTTCAAGGCTTGTGTACAGAACATTCTCCTTTCATTCAGGCAAAAAGAATGTGCTTACATGGCAGAAAGGACAAGGAGTGGGAGTTATGCATGACTTCCTGAGATTATTTCCAACCATAATCAATGCAGTACTAATGCAGCAAGGTATCAGTACTGTAAACAGCTTTGAGTATGCTGGCTATGGAATACTAAAATTTTAAAAGAGAGAGAGAGAATAAGAGAGACAGAAAAGGAGGAAGACAAGATGCTCAAGAAGGGCTGCTCTATAACAAGCAGAAAAACAGGTTCCTGTAAGATGGATCTGGGCTCAGGTAGGCACTTAAAGCCTTTAAACAAGCTCTGCTGGGAATTAAATTCTCTACCTTAATCTAAAAACATGTAGCAATAAAATGGGGTGTTTATGACACAGAATGTCTACGATTTTAATTGAAATTTGTCAAAAACATGTATCTCCATGACTGGATGCTGAATTTAACTGCTCCAAGTGAAAAAAAAAAAAGGCAGGCAAGAGGGTACAATGTAGTCAGTATTCCAGAATTCTATGAAAATGCAGGCTTTTCGTTTACTTATTAGGTATTTCCTACCCTAAAGGTAGACCATTTCCACAAGAATCATAGTTAAGTTTTGACTGTAAGGATGGATTTGAATTTGAGCTCCTGCAGTGGTTCCCTTAATTCCTGAATAAGCATAAACAAGGCAAGTGAGAAACCAGTGGCTGTTCTGGTACCTTAACAAACTGTTTTCCTCTCTATGATGGTGGGTGCTGTCACCACCACAAGGTGATGGTCCAGTCCCTCCCACTTCCTTCCCTCTCCCCCCTGTCATTCCCCCTCCTTTCCCCAGCATTCAGAGTCTGGCATTCAAATCAAAGGTTTGCTTTGAAGTTATAACCTAAAATGGGAAGTTGATAACTATTTTCCTCCCAGTGCTTTAGTGATGATGAATTGCTGATCACAAAAAGGAAATGACTACTTTTTTTCCCCCCTTTTTTATTTTTCCTTCTTTTTTTTTCATTTACATGCAAGCAGTAAAAGTCAAGGCTCGGCACTGCAAATATCTGCAAATTCATCCACTGGTTGTGTGTGCTACAGCAAATCCTATGGAGATAAGGAGCTAAAACAGCAGGGGTGCAGCAACATAAGCTTCAAAGCTAGACATGCAATTTACTAGGCAACAAACTTAACAAAGGGCAGAGGGATATTTAACAGGGAGGTGAAATATTCCAACCATTAAAACCAGTAAATTGCTGTGTTGGCCAGAGATTTAGCTCTGCACCTCAATATAGAATGTACATCTGTGAAGGAATACAGAGGTTTACCCAGGAATTAGCTTGGCTAATGATTATTTTTTTCAAGCAAAGAGATGTTCTTTTTGAGAATGTTCCTGTTGTTATGAGCAGAAATAAGTAAAATAATATTTGGAGGGGGAGGGGAGAGGGAGGGAAGGCTTAGTAATTGGTGTTGAATGCTTAAGGTAATCATCCTATTCATCATAAATTATGATGTTTAACCATAAGCAAATTAGACCATGTCAATCTTTTAGGAGGCAATTAAAGCAATAGATTTTCTGTGGCCTGTTTTCACACACATGGGGCCTGATCCAACTCCCATCTACCTCTCTTGGGCACAAGTATATTTCTTGTATTTAGCACAGCTATGGTTGACTTTTACTATCAGCAGTAACTGGGTCGAGCCCATAATACAGGGCAGAAATGTTCTTCAAAAAGAAAAAAAGCAAACTCTCTTCTGAAAATTATCAGTCCTTATTAAAACAACAGTTCAGTAAAGAATTGATTGTGATCCAGATTCCTCACACTTAATAATGGAGATTCTGGAATGTATTTTGGTTTGCTGAGCACTTGCAGAAACAGCAGTTGATTGGCCTTTTTACCCCAGCCACCTGGGTCTTCAGTTAGACATATTAAAGGACTGCACCTATGCTGCAAACTGACCTTTTTTCTTTCATTTTCTGCAGTTCATTTGTGTCCAATCAGGTTGCATCAGGATTCATTGCATTTAATGGGAAATGCACTCTCCTGGATCAGATACCTGTTTTCAATTTGGAGAGTATTTGATTCCAATGGCAGAGGTGACAGGAATAAAGAGGAAAAGAGAAGTAAAGTGTAGGATAGATTTCTGCCATGCTAACAGGGTTGCCAGTTTCTGAATCACTGGGACCTTAGAATTTACTTGTATTTTATAAATTATGACGGTGAAAAAAGTAAAAAATTAACTATGTCTTTATTTGAGATTATTTAAAAATTAACTATTGTCTTTCTCAAAGAATAGATTTTTTTTAACATAAAAGTTCCCTTATTACAGCGTTTCCCAGATTCACAGCCTTCTAAGGAGACCAATACTCTGCAATGATGGTCTGCAGAAGTACTCTTGACATACCACCTAAGTCAGCATCAGGCTCACTACTGGTTAGAGTGGGATGCAGTTCAGGCTCTTTATCACCTGCTGTTATCTTTCAAGTGTCAGCTTGAGGGTTCAACAGGGACTGATGAACAATGTTGCTGTGTGGACTTTTATTTTAATTAAAAATCTCTACCTCAAAAAATTTTTTTTCCTTTTTTTTTTTTTCCCAAATCATGTCATGGAGACAGCATATTTTCTGTACCAAGCTATGATGTGATTCATAATAGGAAGAACACCTGGGCTGATTTATCTATGGTAGAAACATCAGTGTAACTTTTTCCTAACAAGTAGAAAGAAAAATTTTGTGTCATCACAACATTAGTACCTTAGACCTCTACTTCAGTTCAAAAACAGTCTGATGAGATTTGTTTGATCTATTTGAATTATAAAGAAGCTAGATCTGTCAAGATTACTATTTTCAACTTGCTTACAGGCATCTGGGAGATGTTCCTGTGTAGAAACAAAACAAGAAAATTTGGGATCAGCTTTAGCTTGCTTGTATCTCATCATTGCAGGCACCCAACATGCTTACATTGAAGGTCTAACAGAAGTCAGAGTTGCAGAAAAGAACCAGGAGGGCAGGAAGGAAAGTATTATTGTGAATGTCAAAGAATAAGCCAAGAGAGGCTTCTTGTTGACCTCTAAAGAAACTGTTGAATCCTGCCCCAGATTGCTGTATACCCTGAAAAAATACTTCATCAGACTTGGAAGGCCATGGCATGCAACCAAGCTGAATTTTAGACAAACCACCAAGGGGCCACTTCTACTTTGCTAACAAGATCACACATACTCATCAAGATTTCCAAGTGGCATAGATCAGCTCCTTCCCACCCAGCAAAGAACGGCAGCCCATCCATGTTCCCTGAATTCAGTACTTTCATTTGTTTCGGTAAGTAACAGACACCCTCAAGGAGCCACAACCTGAGCCCTGAGAAGTGGTCTATGCGCCTCCTCAGCCTGGGAAAGAAAATGCTCAACAGCTGGTGCCACTCCTGGGGGCAGCTGCCAGTGCAATACTCAAACAGGGGGGCCTCCCCTCTTTGACCATCTGTTAGTCCAGTGCTGAGGAAAAGTACATTGTAGGCTTCATTTGTAGCCAGCTGGCATCCAGCCTTATAGATCTGAGTTTACCCAGAAGCTAGCAAAAGCTAACTTCAGATCTGATGGTGGTAGCATCAGAGAAATGGTCAGGCCATGACAGAGGTGGATGGATATTTTAAAATAAATCTATATTTCATTAGAAAGCACCCTATAACTAAACCTGATATATTCTATGAACAGAGACCGATCTTGGACAAACTTTGTGTAAGTGGTCAGTAGGCTTGCGAGGAACTACACTTGATGGGATGCATTGGGTTCTAAAGAGCCCACATTTCCAGCCCTACTTAAATGTGTTTCCTAAACTCTGACACCTAAAAGCCAGAGGCCTTATCTGAAGTCCAAGGGCTCCAGGGTCTGGATCCCTCAGTTTCCATGAGTGAGCCTATAAGCCTTAAAAGGCTATGCCTGCTGCTGAGGTTTATGGCCCCACAGCCCTACCTCCCATCTGGGAGATGGTAGTGCCACTGCTCTTGATGTGCTAGAACTGGTTGGCTTTAGTTTGCTTGGAGGCAAGGCAAAGGCTGGAACCTGGGTGGTTGGGAGAAAGGCAACCCCGGCCACTGCCTGGGGCCGCAGGTGACTGGCACCAAAATGACCACAGCCATGCTGCCCTCTCTGCCTGTGCCAGACCTGCGGGAAGTCAAAGTTGCTGCCAGAGGGTAAGGTCAGCAGTTGCTCCTTGTTCCCCCGGCATGTCTCCCTAGGAAGACATGCCAGCCCTTTGTGGCCTCCCTTGTATCTGCTTCCCCACTCTGCTCTTCTCACCTTCCCTTTCCATAGCTGGAGCATCCCAGCTCCAAGAATGACCATCCAGGAGAGAAGCACAAAATTTTGCATGTGCTGTCATGAAGGTTTGAGTCAACCCTGCCCACAACAAGCTCCCCAGGAAAGCAGAGACTATCCTAACCTAACCACCACAGCTGGCAGTGCAAGATGCATTTTCACCTTTGCCTGTCTCCTCAAACACAAATACCTGGCAGCACAGGCACACCGAAGCAACACTTCTTCCCTGGGGAGACAATGAAGAAACAAACAGCCTGTGACAGATGTTAGCTATGTTGCTGAAGGCTTTACTAAATGGCACTTGCAAAATGGGGGATAGTCACAGTACGAAAACCTACATAAAAGAGAAGAATTAACTGCTTCACCAGAAAATGCAAAAAAAAAAGCAAAAAAACCAAACGAAGAAGGAAGAAATTGGATTTATGGTCTGTGGTCTCAACATTTCCAGTTTAGCAGCATTTTTGAGCTGACATAGCTGAGAGAAGTGAGGAAGAAAGACCTTTTTGTTAAGACATTGGAATCAGAGACTAAGGAGATCTAGATCTGAAGAACAGCTTAAATGGGCCTTCCTGACTCTGCCTCAAGTTTCTAACATTTCCTTAGGCAAGCATTTAATCTCTCTATAGTGGATTCCTCATTTTTAAAATAAGGGTAATACTTCCTTCCTCTGTCTTGTGTAATTAGTCAACCAGGGCCAAAACCATAAAAGAAATTAGCTACCTAAAGTGAAATCTAAGTGGCTGAATTAAAATATGGGTCCTCAGCATGTTCTCGCAGCTGCTGCCTAGAGCTGGAGATATCTGAAATCTGTATACATTAACAAATGGAATATACCCCCATGCTCTCACCTAGGCACTAGAATATTGAATATTTGGGCACTTGAATTCCCTTGCAGGTTTAGCCTTCATCCCTTTGAAGTTATTGTTTGGGGATTTATTGTAGTGATCATCATAACAGTTATCATTTTGGAAACAAAAATATCAAACTTCCCAAAAACATACAGTGGAGTTTCAAACTTTTTTTTTTGAGGATCAAGTATTTCATCTGATTAGAAGAGATGTCAAAGTGAGAGGGTTTAGTGTAATTTACTGCTGAATGAAAGACGCTGTATAACAAGGACTGTGTGATCATAAAGGCTTTGAAAGAGTAGGAGAATGCTTATCCTGTTTGACAGCATTACCCACAATGTGTCATTATAGATATTGATGATTATATAGCCATAATTAAAGTGTTGTGTTTAAACAGCTAAATGTAGAAAGATGTGTCAGATCATTAACACAACTTTAAGTTTAATCATGTCTGGTTACAAAGACGAGGCAAATATTTAAGGTTCCTTGCTTAAAAGAGGAGTTACTACATCTAATCATCAAAGCAGAGCTTCTTGCCAAAGCATAAAAACCTAATGGGTTCTGCAAGAAAATTATGTCACCTTCAAATTAACATTGATAATACAGATAACATTTATAAGTGGTAAAGTCATTCATATTAAAACAGTCTATCTCCAGTGACTGTAGATTACAAACCCACTGTCCAGAAAGACATTTTGCCAAAGCAGGGTTTTGTTAGAAAAAGATAGGCTGGCAAATCTGGGTGACTTTTCCTGACAGTTCCTTCATTTGGACTTTAACACTGACATATGGATGCCTTGTTTTGCACAAATAATCAGGATCATTCAGGCATCTACTGCTGTTATACATATGATTTTTCTTGTGATGCTCACAGGATCAGCACCGACTTAGTGCATGAATGCAGAAAAGGACTTCATAAAATCTGCAGGAAAAATAGTTTTTTTCAATATAACATTTGCTATGAAGGATGAAAAAAAAGTCTAGGAAAACATCATTCTAACAAAATTTGCAAGTCTAGGTGACAGTATGGCTTAGCATAATAACAGAATTACCTAATAATGCTGCTACCTAAATGTCAACTACTCTTGAAATAAACATGGGATGGGAGAACATACAAAAACCTTTGGCAGAATGGTACATATAACAATTATTAAAAAAAAATAAATTCAAAAGGGATCCTTACAAATGCTTCACATTTGTAAAAAAAAAAAATAAAAAAAGATCATTTTATCTATAAAAGCATCCATCAGATCATATATTTTCTAAAATATCACAATTTATGCTCATTTTTTATTGTTCTAGGAAAAAGGACTGGAGACTGGTGCTGATGACAGACACTCATTGGTGAGCATGGGCAGAGAAATTAGTCATGCACTTCAAGTACGAGCTGCCTTCAGTTAAGCAAAACCACCCTCAAGAGCCAACGTATTGCAGAGGCAGGGGAAATATCTTGTGTATCAAGATTGTGTGAGAACTATCACCTGGAATATTGGAACACTTCAGCAGATACACCATGTATAAGAAAGGTGCCCAGAAAGGATCGATACAATTTAGAAAGGGCCTGAACTAAAAAAAAAAAAAAATCACAATAAAACTCATTCTGGCTAAACAATGATAAAGACAGGATATTGTAACATTACACCAACATTTTAGAAACAAAGCTGAATTTTTTAGTATAACTAATAATAAATACGAAACTGAGTAAATGGAAGGAAATCAGGAGTGAAATTTTAAGAGGAATTTCAAGAAAAACTTCTTGAGAGCAAAACATATTGAATTGTGGAAAAGCCTCCTCAGGGAAATAATGAAAGCACCGTCACTTGGGAATTTTAAAATTGCACTGAAAAAAACCCACAATAGAGTAACTAGTAGAGAGAACAGTCTTTGAATTGGCCTCAGGGAGTTGAACTGAATGACTTAATTGGCCTTCTCAGTCTCTGATTTCTTCAGGACAGACCATGTGTGCTTTCCACACAAGGGAAAAACAAGCTCAGGCAGTCCCCAATCAGGGTATCGAGTTTCCCATCACCCATGCTGAGGTGGAAAGAAGGTTGAGCTTTCCAACGTGGTCCTGGTGGCTCCATCCTCCTGTGAGTCTATTAAGCCCTCCATTACTTCCCCTGTCATATGCTCATAGCTCAATGAGAAGCAACAGTGAGGCTCAGATTAATTTATTTCAGAGTTGTAGCCTCTCACCTGGGTGATTGCTGACAGGAACTTTTTTTATCCAAGAGACCTTTCTGCCCCATGCTCTTATATTTAGAGGATTCTTCCTTAGGCAGACACTTACCATGGAGAAATAATAAACAAAAGCATCTGTGACTGTTGTGTCCTACCTTTCTGTCTAATTGATCAGAAGATCCTTCTCTTTGTCTGAGCCCAGCATCTGATTTTCTTCTCCCTGTGTCTTAGCATGATTTTTCTCACTGTTGGATCATCTAGGGAAAGGTGCAGCTCATGGTTCAAGTTTCTGTATTCCTCTTTTTTCTCAACAGAAACAGCAAAAAGAAAAAAGGAAACAAGAAAAACACTGTTACTTAGACCAATAAAGCTATAACCATGGAAAAGTTTTTGTAGTGCAAAACCAGTAACCTCAATTCTCTGGCGCAACACGACTGTTTTCTACGATGTACCAACATGGTAAGGGAGGTTCTGCTTGTGATTTGGGATTTGATAGAGGAGAAGAGAAAATGTGACTGGAGGACGAGATATGCTTGATATGTGTGCAAAATGCTTTTGTGTGTAAAATGCTTTGTTAAATTCAATCAATGTTAAGTTCATCAGCACAAATTGAAGTGTTCTTAAGTTGCACTGCATTTGTACTAAGGCCACAGAGAGGGAAGTGGGATGACAGCCAGATGCAACTTTTGTCTCAGTTCATTTTGCATGCAATGGCAATTCAGCAAACTAATAACAGATAGCAAATTTTAAGCACGTGAGCATCCAAAACAAAATCACTCTGCTCAGCAAGTGTTTAATTAGTCTTTATTTACAGAATGGAGACCAGCAGATCAACGTAATCTGGCCATTATGAAAAGTATTAGCAGGTTTTGTAAATTAAAAAGGCTGTCTGCTATTCAGAGGGATTTGATTTCTTCTGACTGAGCACCATCAAATGAAACCATATAGCAGATGCACAGCAATGAGCACACTGTTGTCCACCTGAGCTCCTCTGTTTTAAACAACAGAAGCAGACTTTTCTGATGAGACACCCCACCCCCAGCTGAAAGTCAGGTTCTTGTCCTGCTTGGTGTTTCACA
Source organism: Neopelma chrysocephalum (assembly GCF_003984885.1). Lineage (NCBI taxonomy): Eukaryota > Metazoa > Chordata > Aves > Passeriformes > Pipridae > Neopelma > Neopelma chrysocephalum. The sequence continues at coordinate 28,061,213 of NW_020897695.1, forward strand.
GCCTTTTTGCTGTCTTATTTTTGTTTCTTCCTGCTCATTAGGTTTCTTCCTGCTCACCTGTTACAGGTCTTATTCTGGGTAATCCCATTTTCTCCTTTTACTGATGTAACACTAAAGTGTTTAGCACTTTGTTCCGGATCCCACAGGAGGAACAAGGTGTTGAGGTGCTGCAGGACTAACTGCTAAGCTGTTAAGTCTGAACTTTGGGGAACTTCTTCAAATAACAGTAAGGGCATGGACCTGTTTGACCCAGATTGACCTTGGGTTGGAAAAGGCCACTGACTTCGTACCTCGTGTAGCAGACATTTTTGAATTACATACCAATACTTTGCTATCTTGGTGCAACAGGCTCTGCTGATCTCGTCTAATGGTGTTTGAAAACACTGGAAGTCCTTTCCTCAGTTTCAGTCTCCTGATGAAGTCATATGTTAACTAATATGCCAAAACTATGGGCTCAAAGTAGTGCTTGCAGTCAGAACACCTGATTCATTGTTTTTTAGCATCAAATATGTTTTAAATGGTTCATTTATACTAATTTTTCTTCTTTTCCCTTTCTACCAATTTCTCATGCTGAAGGACATCAATGCCATAAAGTGCTTGAACTTACTGCTGATTTTATGGACACAGATAGTAATGTTACTTGGCTTTTATGGGCTTTTTTTTGAGGTACTTAACACTACAAAGAAGGCAAGTGCTGCTGCTATATGTTACAGGTGGGGAATTGTGATACTTGGACTGTGGAATGACTGAGCTGGGAAGAGAATTAAAGCCCCCAGAAGGTATATCGCATTTCCAGTGATTTCTGTGAGTATATTCATGTGTTTATAGTTAAGTAAAAGCTATACCTCTTCCCTGATCTGAAGCAACCTCCCTTCCTCCTTTTCTCCCTCCTAAAGCCCAAATCAAAAATGCTTGTCCCAGATTGTTTGCTGAAACTAGACTTAAAAAAAAATTAATAAAAAAAGGGCATGAATGAGCATGTGAAAGGTGCTGTGGAGTATTAGCAGAGCCTGTCTTTGTGGGCCTGAAAAGCCCACGATAATGAGCTCCTCCACCGGGAGTGGAGAGGGGCACACATTCAAAGGAGGGTCTTGGGTTTAATGTTTCGTTAAAGGAAGGTTTCAGCCTTTTTCCTTGGGAAAAAAACAGCTTTGAAAACGGAAAGCAACACAAACTGATCATTATGGTTGAAAGCGCCATAATTAAAAAATCTCTCGTCATTCACAGGCTCCTGGCAGCTGGTTGCTGGGGCCTGAATAAACACAGCCAGCACCATGTGAATTTTGGGGAAGATGCTCCATGTTCCCCTAGCTGCAGGGGAGTATCGTCTCCAAGGCCACATTGGGCCCCCCAGGCTACCTTCCAGCTGGCCACCTCCGGGAGAAGCAGCCCCTGCCCCCTGCCACCAGCAGGACCCCTGCCTGGGGACAATGCCCTATTGAGGGTGTTTGGATGTCTTGAATACCCCTCAGGCCGCTTTGTCCCCCTCCCCTTCTCCGCCTTCTTCTCCCCTCTCTGCCCTCTCCCAACCTCTCCCTTTTCTCTGACAGTATTTCCCAACCCAAAGGCCTTTTGCTGCAGTCAGTCCTCTTATCCTGCCATCACGCTTGGCTGAGCCTGCTGTCCCAGCAGCAGCCTCATCCATGGAGACTGAGAGGAGATGCTGAGCTGTATTGAGTGCAGCATAAAATAAGCCGCATGGGCAATAGCAACACCCAAATGCTTAACAGGCTCTTAACACAAGAACAGAGGCCTGTCTCCTGTAACCCACCTGTTTCTGGAGTAGATTTCTGGACAGGGGCACCCACATTTCCCTTCTCTGTGTTGTTGGCTTTTCTTCAAAGCAATCCTAACCCTCCCATAAGCTGCATAACTCTATCTATTCTGTGCCGAGCCAGACTATGTGTCATTGTTATTCCAAGGCATCTGCAGACACTTAAATTGCCAACAAACTAAATATTGCACATGCTTTGCAGAGAAGAAGGGGAAGGGAAAGAGAAAGAGGAGAGGGAGTGAAACCAGAACGGAAATCAGCATTGGAATGGTTTTCTTTGCATGTTGCTTGCTAGTAAACAGAGACACTAGAAGACAGGAAGAGGAGGGAGAGATAGGGGGAAACAAGGAAAATGAGGTGGGAAAAAGCCAGTCCTATAGTAAACTTTGAATGGAGACTATAAACAAACATCTGCTTAGAGATGTTTAAGGAGAGAGATGGGCTTTGTGCAGTTGGGAAAAGAGAGGCTATTTTATATGCATTTTATGTTTTAGGGACACTGGGTCTGTGAAAAGTTACTGAGTGTTTAATGCTTTATGGAAACAGATAAAGACAGGAGTTGTAACTGCTGAGGTTTTGCATCCTTAACAAAACAAAACAAAAAGTCAAAGGCTTCAGTTTCTCCTTAAATTGTTTTTCCAAATAAGTGTTTACAATCATTCAGAGGTAAATGCATATTTCCCAGGGGGTAAAATAGATTTTTCTGAGAATTTCTACGTGGCAAGAGTCACTATCCAGTGGGTTTACTGCTACTGTGAAACGACTGTTGGGATGACATATCAGTAACACTAATGTGACACCATTGTCATGCAGAATAGAAACAGAGAGGCAGGTTTACACTGCAAGGTTATAACAACCTCCACCTTCCCTTAAAAGGGTGTGCATTATTGCAAGAAAATGAGGGGAAGCCAATGCAGGGTGCTGGGCACAAGCTGCACCACAAATTCTCTTCTTGAGCTGCTTTCATGCTTCATAAAATTACAACCTCACTGAAACTGTTCCTCTCTTCTTTTTCTTCTTCCCTAATGTGGTATGGTGATTTAGAGTTGTTCTGGTTAATATCCATATTACAAAATTAAATCAGACTTCCTCACAGCACATTCTTCCTATTATAAGTTCCTTCCCATTTAGGATATTTCTTTTGATCTAAGAGAGATGAACTGTGATTAAAATGAAATATTTCATTATTTATTTAGCACTTTATAATGGCAGGAATCATGATCGCTGTTCCCAATGTCACCCTGAATTTCTTTCACATGGCAGACTCTGGGCAAACCCACAGTACTCTGCAATGTTCATCATGGGTGGAAGGATGGAAGAAAGTATATGGAGGTCAAAAGAGATGAAGGAATGTGTACAGGATGGGTTACAGGTGACCAGCCATGCTGAGATGAGAATCTGGAGGTGAGATCCTGAATTCCTGAAATAGAAGTTTTGCTAAAGGCATCAGTGAAGCTTATTTGGAACCACTGCCTCCCAAACCTAAGTCAGCTAATATTTGGTCCATGCTAAGTGCACTCCTCCTCAGACCAGGGCATTTCTCAGGAGAGTTATCTTTCTACAAAAAGGAAGAAGTCACCATCTATTTTGAACACTAAAAAGCATTACCTTATTTTCAAGCATTTACACTGCTTCCTTATCACCTGTATTTAAAAATAAATGCAAATTTATCTTGGAATAATAAACCACAGACAAATACTTTGATCGTTCTTAGATTCTGCAGAAACTTGTCTTCTAAAAATTCAGTTTGTACATTAAGTTTGACTCAACAGAACTCATTTACAACTCAAATCACAAATTGGCGCCAGAATTAAACTTAAAGAATCAGTTCTAAAAACAAATGTTGGTCAATGAATCAAATTCATCACTAAATATATGTATGACAGTTTTGCACAATAGGTTTAGGGATCATCTCAGCAATTTACAGTGAAGAAACGAAGAAGCAATTCTGACAATGTTAAGCCCTACTTTCCTACAAGCTCAGCATTTTTTATGTCTCAGGACTTGGAAACACTGCAGTTTCATATAAGTAACCATAACTGGTGGCATTACAGAACCATCATGTAACGTGTTTTTTAAAAGTAAGTAACATACACCCAGACAAGGCAAGTCATTCTGCCCAGAAGTAATGATGGCAGAGTGAAAAAACACCCAGCAGAGGAAAAAAGCTCAGCACCTGCAAAATAAAGACCATATGTTACAATGTACAATGAGAACTGTATTTAAGAAAAATGAGGAGAACAGTGTCCTTCCTAACAAAAAAAACTGCACTGTTTTTGCAGTCTCACAATGAGCCACGGACACATTTTGCATTCGGGTAGCAGATTAGAGAGCTCTGGGGCCATGGGATCGATATCTGCTGATACAGTAAAATGTAGAGCCCTAAAAAGTGGTCAGAAAAGTATATAACTGAAGCACCACTAGAGGCACACGACAGGGTGAGAATTTTAGCTAGTGGTAAATCACCACGTCTGCTCTCAACATGATGATATCAGCTCATCATTTGGAAAATACTTCCAAATTTTGTCTCAATAGCACTCAATGTATAACCAGCTATAACTGGTTCTCCAGTTACTCTGCCATAAGCACTCCATGACTACTTCATATTGTTCCTTTTTACTTGCCCATGGGTAATAATGAAGATGTAGGTTTTCTCTCTTTTATTGTGAGTTTCACAGTTTTTATGGAAATCACTGAGGAACTCAAACTCTTTCCCAGGTCATTTCTCAGTGGTCATTTCTCACTACTCTTACTGCTACTAATAAACAAACAAGTAATGTTGCAGCTTTAGAGAGGGCCTGCTGAAGCCAAGTATAAAAGTATGTATGGCCAGTCTTCGCGAACGAAGATTTGGGAAAGGTGTTTTACCTTTCAAGCCTGCGCAATGGATTTTTTAGGTGAGACACAGCATGCGCTGAACTGAGCCCACCCTTTAATCCTAAGGTTCATCTGCCGGGGCCAAGCGAGCTTGGACAATGACAGTGAGGTCCTCAGGACGTAGGTTTGTTTAGAGTGACCTTCTCTTAGATGGATGCCCTTACAGGGCTTGACGAGCTCCATCTGCCCGGGGGAATTCCCTGATCAAGGGATCGAACCCGGGCCTCGGCGGTGAGAGCGCCGCATCCTAACCACTAGACCACCAGGGGGCCCCTGAAGCCAAGTACAGACTACTGATGATGCTGACTTAGCAATCAGATACCATACAAAACCTGGACTCTTCTTTCATGGTGGTGATGCTACCCCCAGAAATGCAGAATTTTTGCTTGGTGAATGTTTTTATGGCCTTGAATGTAAAGATGGTGCAGGAGTAATGTTTGCCATTGAAGTCACTCTTGATCCCAGAGTGTTACCCCAGGTGAAGTGTTGCAGCTTTTCACCAGCTGTGCATTTCTTGTGCCTATCCTGCTGCTGCATAGGGAAACCACTCTTCTGCTATGGGTGCTTGGCTTGTCAGCTTCCCAGAACTGAGTCTCTCTCTAAACTGGATTTCTCTATGAGTGATGGATTTCTCTATCTCTATTATGATCTGCCAGCTACTGTGGGGTCCTCAGTTGCTGCCTGCCAGGAGAAGCCCTATACCCAGAGACTCGGAGTTGTGGAGGGAGGGCTGTTTGGCAGGGAAGCTGCCAGCAACTCCTGAAGAGCAGAATCGTTTCTCAAAAAACATTCTTGCTGCTGGGCCCTGATAAAACACTTGGAGCCTGGCAAGAGTATTGCGTTATTAAAGCAGCACTACTACAGTTTTTCTGCGAGAGAGGGAGCACAGAGGTTTGCTCTCTTCAGCCAGCATGCAGAAGGTTGATGGTGCCACCATCTCAGTCACAGGGTAGAGAAAATAGCAGCCACCACTGGATCTGTGCTTATGCCTAGCTCAGCTGCTCCAACATGCACAGCTTAGCACTCAAGGGGAATGTCTTCTGAGGCAAAGCATTCACTGAAAGAAGACATGAGCCTCCAAAGACTTAAAGATAAAATAAAGTCCCTAGGTATCTGGGAATTCAGTGGCTCTCACAAAAAAAGCCTTCAAACAAACAAACAAACTTCTTGTCATAATTTCAGTGGGGTTGCAGGGAAACAAACTAATAAACAAACACCTAACGACAAGGAGAGAAGGCAAAAATAATGCCTCCATGGCAAACAGCCAATTTGTGATTGCAGCAAAGTTTCTAATTTTGAATGCACTGCCCTTTGCTGCTGCTGTACAACAATTATTCACGCAGGTCTGGGGCTTGCCCTAGCTTATGACACATCTGTGTTTAATTATACCTAAGGCAGAGAGCTTTGTTAATTTGGTAGACACAAACAAAGCAATTTTTGTTTCAGCTGTGCAGACCTGTGAGAACATCTGTGAGTGTGATGGATGGATGGCAGTGGGAGTGCATGCATGCACTTCCCAGCTACCTGAAGATGGGACTCTGGAATTTGTTCCAGGGTTTCTGTCCTGCCTGTTTCTTTGCTAAGTGCTTGCAAGCTCCTCAGAAGTCCTCAGCAGAAGTACTGCTTGCTGCCCTTCAGAGTGCTTGCATATCAGTCCAGCCAGAAGGGAGTGCTGACAGCATCTGAGCATCCTGACAAGTCACCCAAACCTGCTCAGGACATCATCCTGAAGGCAGGGTGGTAAAAATGCCAGCCAGTGATCACCAATGTCCAGCCAACACAAAGCCACCTCTTGTTTCTGCCAGAACTGAAGGTAATTGGTAAACTTTAGCTTTTGCATTTGTCACAAGGAGGTGGTATGAGAACTACCATGAAGCTTAGTGAATGTTTATAAAGTGCTTCATAGCACAGAGAAAAATTCTTCTATCAAAAACTCACCTGTCAAATGTCAGGCTGTCAGTGTCAGTCAAGCGTGTGCCACCTTTCTTCTGCTACTCAGCTGCATTACAGCCTCTTGTGCATTGTCTGCCAGTGACATGATATTTCTCCAACTTCAGGTACAGGCTGGTATACTGGCAGCTGGGGAAGAGGCAGCCCTGATGCTGGATGGCATAAGGCATATATAAAATGGCTCACTTTGGGATGCATCCTCCATGAAATGCCCTGTGTTTCTCCCCAGAATCTATCAGTCATTTCCCATATGGGGTACTAGACTTCGCCATTCCATCCCCGAAAGACTCAGGTTAACTGAGAGGTGGATAATCACCAACTGCTTTGCCATCCAGCTAGGAGGCATAGTAGAGCTTCAAATCCCTACTGTGGTATGGAGGCAGCTACAGGGGGGAAATCATCTGCTTCATCACTGACTCTTACTGAAGCAGCAGAGAAGCCACTCAGTTGAAACTCTGTGAAAGCAGTCCCAGAAACAGCTTTCAAGTGCCAGTTACAGGTATCAGAGGTGAACAATCACTGGGCACATATCTCTTCCATGGAGGTTATGTAGAAAGTGTTCCTGGGGGAAGTAATTTGTATAGTGTGGGATGTGTAGAGGTTGTGACTGATCAGAGACTGAATTAATATCACTTGCCAGAAAATTTTATAGCATCCTAGGCAATCTACTAAATCCCTGCCCTAAGGAAGGATTGATGGTATCTGTTTTTATTCTTGATCAATGTTTGTCCAATGTGTCCGCAAAATTCTCTAATGCTGACAACCCTCTGAGGGCAATCTAGCCCAGTGGTACCCTGTCCCTGCTGTCAGAAAATATTTTTAATTTCCTCACTGCTTTTTCTTTCCACTGTCATTTAAGACTGAACTAATGTCCTCCTCCCTTTGCTATCCTATCCCTCTTTGCTGCAATCTTTCTCCTGTCTGGAGTCTGTGCTCATGCTATTTCTCCGGTTTTCCCTCTAGGCTGAGTAACTCCAATTTGATCAATTTTATCCATAGGTCATGTTATTGAGACTACTTAATAATTTGGGCTCTGCTCAGCTGATCCACATCTTTCTTGAAGGAGCATAGATCTTAGCTGAAGCTGTAGGAGAGCTGAGGAGGGCAAGAAGAATTGTTTCATGTCTTCCATAGGCAAGACTTCACTCCTTGCCTCACCATGACTTTTTCCTTTTTCACAACAACATCTCAGCTCAAGCCTGTCTAGAAACATGACAACTTCAGATGCTTCCTGCAAACAGCTACCCAGTCAGCTGCTGCTCATGCTGTGTAGCTGGCTATTCCTGTCTGAGGGTGGGATCTTCAATGTGGGAAATGATGGTCCAGGACACTTGCCAAAGCAAAGCTGTATACACTCTATATTCATTTGTATGTCATTATCTAGAGTGGGTTGTTTCACAGACACATTTAATTCTGAGCTCTGAGAATGATCCAAAGGCTTGGCTGGCTTTAGCTTGTGTGTCAAAGTGATTTTTTCTGTCTGTGTTCTAGCAGGAACTACCTTGAAGGACACTTTTGAGAGGGCTGTAAAGTTATATTGAAAATTGTGCAATTCTTTTGTATTTGGATCTGTTAATGAGACTGCATAGATTTAACCAGTGGAATAAAAAAAAAATAGTTTGTAGATCTGTCAAGAAGAAATAGTCAGCTTAGAAAGTCAGCATTTTCTCACAGTAAAATAAAGAAAATAAAATACCAGTTTCCTGAAACCTTGGCATTAAATTTTCTTTACTTAAAAAAATTCTGCTGTGGATACACTGAATGACAGATTCCTGCTCCTCTGGATAGGCACAGCAACATGCACAGCATCTCTTTCTATAGCTTCCTCCAGTTGTTAATATGTCTGAATTTGATGACTAAAGGGAGACAAAGAGACAATTTTAGGAAGGTTCCATTGCAGTGACGTCATTCATCATTTGTATCTTTTTCTTTGAATAGTGAAAATTGATTGCCTCAGGAGAATAGAAAAGTTTCTAGCATAAAGGTTACTACAGAAAAAAGTGGAAAATCAAAGAATGAAAGGGACCTATCTCTTCTTTCTTTCTCTTTTTGTTGCCTGGAACTGCTGTATTTTATCAGTAGGGGAGAAAAAAAAAGGTATCAGTAGCTTTTCATTCAGATATTTTCTTACCCTGGCTTTGATAATACTGGAACAGAATAATGGGAAACTCTGACCTTTGACTGAGAGCAGGATTTTCATAAAAAGCTTGAAAAAACAATATTAATATGATATATTGTCTCAACTTTTCATTCCTGAGATAGGTTTCCTCTCCCCCTTTCTCTCTCTGGTCCGAAGCCCATTCCTCAGAGCATCAAATGCAACATGAAAGGCAGTAATGACACCTTTGCCCCAGAGGAAAGAAGCCTCAGACGATACAGGCCATAATGAAACACTTGGTGTAACATCACTCTCTGCTTCCTCTCAGGGTGGTCAAAGACTGCTAAGGGCAGGGGAGACCTGGCAGTAAGTTCATGCTACTCATTCTTGCCTGGGCAGGTGGCAAGAGGTGGATATTTTCATGCTGTGGGAATGAATCTCTCCAGCAGATAGATCCCATTGTAGCTGTCACAGTGTTTCCAATTGTTCTACTAGTAGTCAGCATGTGTTCTAAGAGGAGTCCTTTTCTTCCTCCCAGACAGAGGGGGTGGAGAGAGAGGGGACATTACATTCTTCCCGTTCTTCCCATGTGGATTGATTTTTTTTTTTTTTTTTTTTTGTTCCATGAGTTGTACTCAATTTGTAGTTATTTCCCATGTGAGTAATACCTGGATAAGTTACGGCTTACGTGAGCTCAACACTTGAAATGAAAAGCAGATTGCCGTGCAGATTTGAATTATCCTCCAATATTTCATGATATATATTCCATCTTCATGGGTTAGTATTGTTACATATTTCATAGTTATCATTTCCCCAGTATCAAACTTCTCATTATCTGCCAGTACTATCCAGCTATAAATGCCAAAGCTCTCCAGCAGCTAGTGTGTCCTTTTTCAGACTTATAGTTCTGTGTTCTATGGATATTCAGTGTTTAATGGCTCTGAATAAAACAGAACTGCCATCATGCTCCTGCAGAAACCCCAGCTAGGCTATTGACAGTGCAAGTTTCATTTAATTCCTAGATTCAACAGCCATTTCTAGATGTTTCCTGAGCAAAGCAATAAACACAAAATGCGGTGCTCAAACTGAATATTTAAAAGTCAATCAGGCTTGAAATTTAATTTTGTCTAATTGGTTTCTTACATTCACACACAACTGAATGACATTTAGAAAAATCCAACCTTCCTACGTAATTTCATGTTTACTCCAATCACAAGATGGATTTTTTTTAACTTTTTTTAATTTCATTTTAATGCTTTAGATAATTGACTCTCCCCACTGCCACAGGTCTAATACAGTGTTTTGGAACTCATCTGTGTTCTACTGATACATGATGCTATCAAAGCAATATCAAGCTTTATTTATCTTCTAGTGCTGGATGCCTAAAGGAAAATCATATGTACTTTTGGGGATCACATTTTGCAAGTTGGGGAAAGGGTTTGGTAATTCTGTGACATTTACAGATTAATGTTGAATCAGGAATTACACACAAGGCAGTATAAAGTTTACTGGTCCTGTAGAAAACCAGGGACTGGTACTTCATGTTCTGTAATTTCCTTTACAGTTTCCTTGGTAATCAATTTCATACACACACAAAAAGGCACATCAGTCCCATTTATAGTCAGTTCCATCTATAATCTGCATTTTTGCAGATTTCCAATAGTCGTCTCTGAAAAAGGAGCTGGGACACAAGCTAAAGCAGTGATGCAACCTTGTGCAGAATAACGGATACAGTGTTTGTCATCTCAACACAAACATAAACTTCAGAAAGGTTTCTGAAAAGTACACAGAAAATTATAAAGGGGTGGCAGATAATACATAGGGTAAGTACAAAAAGAAAATTCTCTTGACCATAAAAGAGGTCACTGTGATAAACTGAACTACATAGATCCCTCTATGTCTAGTGACATAGAACTGAATGACATACATCTTTCATAACACCAAATTCCACAGGACCTTCAGGGTTGGACACTTGAAATCCCATAGAGATGCCTCAGGACTCATTGTCGCAAGAGCCTCATCTACAAGGCACACTGCAGGGTCCCAGGGGAGCAGCTCCATGAGAGTGCCTCCACCTGGGTCAGGTCAGTGGTCAGACACTGTGCTTTGCTCTCCTCATCATGGGCCATTTCGAGTTACCAGGCTGCCCTGCACAGCTACAATCAAGGTCGACTAACATCATATCATCTTTTAATGAAAGGTAATGCACTCCTATAAATAATAAGACTATGCGTAGCTACATTAGTTAAAGCTTTTAAAAGGTGCCTCAGAAGGTAGATAAGAAGCAAGGGTGTGGTGTCCTTTTCTAACTGCTGGAGAAGACATTTATAGAAAGATGTTAATTTGGAGAAGACATTTATAGGACCACAACTGCACACTGAAAAAGGCTGAGACAGGAATTTCTTGCTTCTTCCCCACAACGACTAAGGTCAGTTATTTCTGCAAATAGGATACTGGACAAAACAAAGAGCAGTTTGTATCCCGTACTTCATTTATTCTGTGCCTTAAAGTATTACCAATCTTTGTGGGTGTCTGACATGGTATCACTCTAATTTCAGGCAAGAACCCACCTCAATGAGGACCTGCTTTTTATTTCATGTAAGAAAACCTGAAGAACCAGCGGCATGGAATTATTTTATTTTTATTTGCACATAATTTTTCTTGACTCCCCTTTCCTTTAACTAACAGCTATACAGAAGAGATGAATCCCTGATGAAAACATACTTATGCTGCTGAGCATAAATATTATTTTTTGGTATACAACATCAGAGCAGATATTTACTTTAGCCTTAAACTAAGAAAGAGCTATTGTCTCACCTTGATGTGTGAAGCTTTATACATTTAATTCCCAATATAATCAGGTGAAAATAGAGCCCTCTGTTCCTGGAAGCTTTGCCAATTTGTTATATTATACAAAGACACATGTTGCCTCTTTGTTTAAGAAATAACTCAGTGTTTGAGAGAGGCAGCAGACAGTTGGGAGCAATACTTTCTAAAGAATTGTGAACAACTTCATTTGTCTCAGAAGATCATTGACTCTGACACCTAATGGTGAAAATTTAAATATCACCATTAACTGTTCTAGATGAAGTAATTTGAACAGAAGCACCCAACTTTGCCTTTAATTGAGTGTTGATGGTCATAGTAAAGATTAGAGATGATACATACCTAGTGCATCATCTTTTCCATTTCTTGAAAGGCCTAGGTGGTTTTACTAATGCACTTGCATTTCAAGTATTGCCACATCTAGTTTTAATACAAAGCCTTGTCTTCCATGGGTTCCCTCACAAGCACAGTTTTTCAGTTATGCTAGGATTGTGGTAGCACTTTGGGTTTGGCAGGTGCAGGCTGCACCTTCCCCTTTTGGGACAGATGTAGCCCACCCAGGATGGAGCTTGGGGACTAGAAAGGTTGTGGTTAAGTAAATGAAGAGGAACAGTCTGACCCTAAACACAGATGGCTCTTGTCTGGGTGCTTTGCTTTATTACCCAAAGCATAAGTAACATGGAGGAAAAGTACGGTGAGACTCCCACAGCAATGATGTGTAGCAAGTGCTTCCCCTCCTCCTCTGACTGCTGTAACATGGTCCTGCCACTCTGCAGCACGGTGCCTATCGAATATCCAGTCAAGGTACAGAAGCATTTGATGTACTTTGAAATGTAGTCCAGAGTCAGTCTCTCAGAAACCTGATATGCTTTTAAACTCCTCCAGTCTCCCATTAGTAAACTCAAGAGATATAAGTAATGACTTTCCTTAATCAATTAGCTTGTCTGGAGAATGTTTAAGTCTACACCTGCACTGTGTGTTGAACCCATGATCCACTGGCTTGTTTAAAACTACCTTTTAGTCCTTTAAGAAAAAAATGCTTTTGGTGTGTTCAGCTGCCAGATCCTAGGGGTAAAATGGTTTTCTTGACACCACTTCTGTGTTGTGTCACATCTGTATATCTGGCTCTTTAACACCTAATAAAGTAAAAACCTTGCCTTGACTTCTCAAGTGTAATTCTAAATGTCAGTCAAATACAGCATCTGCACTTGGGTGGATATTGCTCTTTAGCTTATTGACTCCGTACGTTGAGTCTGGCCTGAAAGAACCAAGGCACAGCTTTCAGACAGTGAAATTTTCTGCAGCTTCTGAGAAATAAGGACCCATGTTTGATGTGGACATGAAAAATTTAGAAGGAAAAGTAATTCTGAGAAAGTGTAAGAGCAGATTATACTTCCAGACAAACTCCCCTAGGGCTTGCCATGCATTTATGAGTATACTTTCACTAACACTTGTCAGTAAAAAGTCCAGATTCTGAAGTGTAATTGCCACGAGAAAAATTAATATGAATTTGTTCATTAGGTTAATAGTTTCTTCTACAAATTTTTGTGGGTACTCTTTGTGCTTTTTTGGCTGACCTAGCAAAATCAAAGCTGTTCAGTGGTAGAAATCTCCACTGTGCTCTTAAGGCTGAAAAGGGTTGTCTGAAGGCAGCACAAATGGGGACCCCTTCCAGCAAAAGCAAGGAGCACACTGAGTGAAAACAACTCCCATCTCCTGATGCTGCCAACACAATGCAGGACATGCAGCTGCTTCTCCTAGAAAGAAGCAAAGCCTGACTATTCTGCAGCATGACACAAGACTGAAAACTCTAGCAAAGTCTCCACCATATGGTTTGAGAAAACTAGCTACGTATCTTAAGACTAAGAAATGAAGCAGAAGCTCAGAGTTTCTTCTTACATTTTCTCTTATGTTCTAAGGGTGAAAACCTTAATTTCTAGTTTCTGTAATTAACATTAGTATGTCTGTCTATAGCAAAAGTCAAGGAAGAGAACTGATGCCTTTAGTAGTGGGACTAACCACAGCTATCCTTCATTTCATTGGATTAATTTCATTGGTGTTAATTTTGTTTAATAATGTCTAGATACATCACTGATAAATAGAAGGGTGGACTGATGTAATCATCAGGAAATTATTGAGAAAAATAAGAATAAAGTAAGAAGACCTAATAAGAGATCAGAAGATACCACAGTTAAAATGCAAAGTGCTGTGATCCCTTAAATTGCTAAGCTATTTTCTCAGCTGAGTCAAAAAGGATATATTATCTGCTTGAGTGATTTAATCTGACTAGGTCTAGTATGAGAATGGGCATTTAGATCCTATGAGCATTTCCATCCTATAGATACGAATGCCCTTCATCAGAGAGATCAATCAACTGTAACGATGACTCTGCAGTGCTGGAGAGCCTTCCATTGTTGTTAACTAGACTCTCCTCTACAGTATAAAGCAAAAACACAATTTTTTCTCCTAGAGCCAACTTCTTAATTGGACCTAATTACCTGTTGTATTAATTTGGCAGTAGATCCTGTTCACTCAAAGATTTATTCTGAGTTATGACCTAAGGTTAGGAAGTTTGTGACACAAACAGCAATATATTTGCTACATATATATATATATATTGTCCAGCTTACTGTTTTTTAATAAAATCCATAAAAAGTACACAGAATAGGTTTATTCCATTAAGCAGCAGCACGGCTTATGAACTTTAAGGCACAAATATCCTTAGGTTAGAAATCTTCAGGGTATTGGATTCTTCTCCTAAATTAATATCAAGGCCCTTCACAGAATGTTAAAGCCATTCATGACATAGCTATTACTCAGCCATTTGATGGGTTATGGATCTAGAAGAATAATTTAGTGTTTTGTGACAGAATCCTCTAAGTTTAATATGACTTTTTTTCCTCCTTAACACAAGCAAATCAGAAGCATGCAGATTTGCTTGCAAACAATCTGGTGAAAAGCATTGTGAGGAAAATTTAAAAAATCATATGAGAAAAAATCACTGGTCTGAGCCTAAAATGATAGCAGACCTCAAAGACCAAACTATTATTAAATCTATTTCTCCATACTGAGAGGGTGAAGAAGGAAAAGTCAAGACATTTGAAACCCATCATAAACAAAATGCCATTTTGTTATGAAAAAGAATGAAGAAAATCCATCCACATAGTGTAAACTGCTGGCATGCCACCTGGCGTGTCCTGAGGGCCACTTGGAATGACCATATGGATATTTTAGAGGCACCTAAGATTAAGAGCAAACTCTAGGATGCACTCCTGAGTTACCTGTACTGTGCATTGCTCCTATGAGGTGTGTCACAAGTCTGCCAACATATTTCTCATGGTTATGATATGGCCCTCACTATTACCCTCCCAACATGCGCATGATGGAATGAAAATGTTCCAGTAACAGCAACCTTGTGATCTCCACAGTAAATGCTGGATGGGCTGATAGCACAGGTGAACCTACTGTGCACCTTAATGCCACTGCAATACCTCTATAGATTAACTGGAGTATGGTCCTTACCATGAAAGTAGTGAACTTGTGCACCCTGCTAAGTAACCATCCTGTGGGTTTCTTGCAAGAAAACTTTCTGAAATCTGATGGATTTGCAAGGAATAACTATGTAGGTGATATCTGAAAGCACAGAGGTTTCACGGTTTCTAGACAGACAATTTCAGAAGGGTGAGGAAGGCATTTAGGGCTGGAACAAGAATGACACTGCCAGCTGAAGCAGGTCTTATTAGACAAGTGACCTTCCATCTGGAGCTTTCTAACATCTAGGATTCTCCTGTGGTGTATCAGAAGATTGCTCTTGCAGTTATGCCATAAAAAAATGGTAGAGTTACAGAGTAAGAAGGAAGGTCAAAAGTGAAGAGATCTTTAAGAAACTCTGCTGAGTTCCTTCTTAGGTTGTCCTCCGTTTTTCCACTTGGAGCAATGGTTGGGAGGAATGAGAGAGTAGTAAGGGATAAAGGGGTCGACAAGAGTGGCGCAGTGTAAAGGAAATGATTGGTGAGAGCAAAAACAAGAGGAGATGCCAGGAAATTCAGATATGATTTGCAGTTTGCACTTGTTAATTATATTGAAGCACTGAATAATTGCCTTCATACTGAAATCCTAGTACGTTTCTCTGTTACCTGATCTTCCCCCAGTTTCTCCACTTCGCCTTCACATTTTTGCACCTTTTGGATCTACTTTGATCTATAGTTTAAACCACTGGCTTAATGACCTACATTCACATAATTTCATGATACACATTGTGATGGGGGATCACTTGGTAAATTGCAACAGATCTGCGTTATTCTGACTTCAGATCGAGCAGCCAGTGGTTAACAACACAAAGGAGCTTCACAGCTCTCTACCTAGTCTTTGCATCTGAGAAGTTCAACGTCTACTGTCTCTGTCCTCTGTAATACACAATATGTAGTGTATGTGATATATAGGGTGAGAGAGAACTGATAGTTATGTATGTGCTGGTTTAAAGGTAAACCGGCAGGAGAAATGAACCCAACTCAGAAGAGATTATAAATTAGAATTACAATTTAATAAAAATAATACAATAAATACAATTATACAGAATGAACAATTGGTTTTAGCCCACAAAACCCCAGATGTATAACCCGGCATCCTGGGGCACAAGCAGAATGTGCATTCGTTGGTTCCTGTGCTGAGCCCCACGTGGTCCCCTGAGCCCAAAAGTAAAAGGAGAGGAAAAACCTGTTGGTGAGAGTGATGGTCGCAGTCTGCTCAAGAGTGGTGGTCACAGTTTGTTTGAGAGTGGTCGTCTCAGGCTGCTTGAGAGTGGTGGTCGCAGTCCAGTCGAGGTTCTGGTCCTCCTCTGGATCCCACAAGTGATACCAGAAGTCTCAAGACCCCCAGATTATATATCCTCAGGTTCAGGCAGGAATGCCCAGTACCTCCCTCAGGGAGTTCCACAGTGGGTGATTGTGGGTCATGAGTGTGAGGTCAGGAACATCCTCCTATTTCACAGGCCTCTTAACACCCAGCATATAGCCTGAGGGGTCAGATGTGCTCTGGGCAGCTGCTGCAAATGGTCTATTGTTAACAGTTTCTGGGAAATGACATGGTAGGTGTAGAATACACAGTTTGGGTTACGCCCACACAATGATGAACTGGTCCCAGCTGTTCTAACTAGGACAATGGATGATAAGAAGAAGAACCTGGAATGAATATTTAAAGTACTAGCTTTATTGCAATTCCATTTTGGCTCAAGAAAGTCTGAGTGCTGTAGGAGAAGGGGATCCTTACCAGTTAGAAAAAATGAAGAGATGATCTAGCAGTCTGCCACCTGGGTGAGTGACTTGAGATTCAAACAGCAGAGCATCACACCCCCAGTAAAAGTTCCATAACATTTCCACCTTACACCTCGTCTTAAATTTTCATCATTGCAACCTACATATTTAGAGGCTGTGTCCAACGAGATAGTTAAGAACAGAAACAGGATCAAAAGACAGTGTCAGTAACAAAAAGATGTAAAGAGAGTACATATAAATGCAGTAAAAACCTACCCAGAAGTATGTGTTCATTTTTTTTCCTCTATCTGCAATAATCCAGAAGTATGATAGTATAGGAAAGGAGTTTCAGTATTTGATACTAAGAGACATATGAAGCCCGTGTAGGTATTATGGCTCAGTAGTTTGTGTTATCCCCAGTCCACTCCTCCATGAAGATGTTACTCAATTAAGTCATAGATACAACCTCATTCCTTGTGTTTGGCCATAATTCAAAGTGCTCTTGCGCTCTCATGTGCAGATTCTTAGTTTGTATGATCAATGGCTTTTTTGCATGTTTGATGTTGTCCTATTGATTAATTTTTTGGCTCACATGCATATTGTAACACACCGGCTTGTCATGCTGTGCAGTGAATAATGGTGGAATGCAATCTAACAGATGTAACACAATGCAATAACCAAAAAAAGACAAGTAATTTTCTGATCAATAAGCCAATCCATTTGGTGAGATAGAAGGGATCAGTTTGGAGACATGATTTATTTTTCCTTTAGGTAATGCATGAAGGCCCTTACAATTATGAATCTCAATGTGTCTGACTTACCAGAGATCTCCTGTGTGTAGGTTACATAGTAACGACTGATTGAAGGCTTATGGTTTTCCACAGTACCATCTGTGGGCATGCTCTGTAGAATGTAAGGAGTCTGAAGACTGGGTAGTTTCTCAGATGCTAGAAGTGTGCCCTTTTTCTCTTCTTATTGCAGAGGCTAGCAGAAGACCTGGTTGAGTCAACATGAACTTGCTTACTTGACATCACCCTGTGTTTAGAGTGACTGTGAGACGAAGCCAACAAATCAGATATTGCTTACTAACACAATTTCCGATCAAAAGCAAAATAAATTGGGAGGTCTAACATACAGGCAGTAATCAGAGCTACTCAACTAAAATTTAAGGTTCCAAGGAAAACATTGGCTCAAAAGGGCCGAAAGAGCTCTGCTTACCTTAAAGTCCTTTCATGCTCCCCTTTTATGGGGATAGTACCTTTTAACACCTGCATGCATAACCTTGTCTCTGAGGGACGATAATGTCCATCAGCCTGCACCGCCAGAGGACCTCACTTCTGCCTGGAGTATGATGTCCTTCTCCGTACAATACCTGAGGTAGCCTCTGGGTGTCCCCAGCCTTTGTAATATTACCTGTCCCCATACGCTCATCAGTGCTTCTAGGGCATTCCTGTACTTGAGAAATGGTTTTTCTGGGGGTAGGCAAAGCGTTTTCAATAAACATCAAGGGACTGTAGGTCATTGCCTGTGTCAATGACACTTGTGCTTACTTTCTGCAATGAGTGAAGGTGTGTGTATAGCAGGAGAAAGCCTCCTTCCCCTTCTCTCTTTACTCTCCAGGAGCCTGAGTGCATCCTGTCTCTTCCCCAGAGATTTATTGACATTCATTACATTAAAAAAGGGGTGAGATCTCTGAAGTATTTTTAATGAGCTCCTGAGATTATATCTGATGAGAGAAGTGATCAACATCAGAGAGCAAGAATTCACCCCAATTTTTCACTCATGTTTGATGGTAGAGTATTACCAGGAGCTCCACTGCACTGTTTTTATGGCTGTTGGGTGGTAATCATGGTCTGATTATTTGTCTGTGAGTATTTCAATTTCTCTTTTTAAATTTCAAGAGAATGGGTAGCAATTTGTTCCAGCACCTTTGTTCTTTCTTCTTCACAGCCACAAACTAAAACCAGGATGTTTTACTATCAGCTATTAGTACTTGGCAAAAAATTTTTCAACCTGCCTTTCCCTCTTCTGCTTTTTTTTTGCTTTGTCTGAGATTGTAGAGCTGACACAGATAGTTCAGTGCCCCAAAGAAAAGTTAGACATCACTGCAATGAGACGCAGCTTGACTGCATATTAGCAAATACTCAAGCCATTTGCAAATCTCTTAAGTCTGATCCTCTTTATGTTTTCTGATGCTTAACAAGTCAAGATTTAAAGAGAGAAGTGAGCAATTAAAAAAAGGAGAGAACAAAAGCTACAATCATAAAAATCTGGTAATGATTTATCCCCAGGGCTGGATGCTAACTATTGCCTTTAGGAGGCTACACACAAACTTTAATCTCCTCCCTCCTCTATGTTGCTGTGACCCTTAATAACATCCAGATGTTACCTCTTCTTTTTTCAGTATCTCATCACTTTCTGAGACATTCACCTTTTAAGAGGCATTTCTTTTCAGTGTTGTTCCCTACTTGCAGCTGATTTTTTTTAAATTTTTTTTTTAATTCATTAAAAAGTGTAGTTAACAAAAAACTTACTTTCCCTAGCAAGAAAAAAAATTAATCCAGGTTACATTTCAATAATTACAGAATCCTAAGGAGATAATGGAAATAATTAGTGAGGAAATAACCCAGGTGCTATTGAATCTTCTGTTGGAAAGTCTCAATGAGGACAGCATTTACCAAAAATAGTTATAAGTGTGTGACTGGTTATGTAGCTAATATATTTGTGACAGGTAAAATTTAACAAGAGATGGACAAGACAGGAGCTGTAAAAGTGACCTTTATTATTTCACTCTTTTATTGGTAAAGTCAAATCCTGCCCAGTTCCTCTGTAGACTTAAAGATTGCAAGGTAGAGAATTATTTCTGGGCACTCTTTGTCAGCTGACGCACAGCAATGATTACGAGCTGTTTTAGAGGATGAATCTTTTCCTCACTGTCCCCTCTTCTCACTTGCAGATGCACTCATGCCCCAACTTTGCCAGCCTTCCTCCTCTTTGTAACCCTCAATGGAAGCACCTCTTGCTCTCCGTGTTTCTGGATGCCTCCTCTCTCACCGGGCTTTGGTTTTCTGCCTAAACCCCTTCCCTCCAAGTCCTTCCCAACTAAAGGTGCTTCAACTATTGTTCCCTTCTTGGACATATTTAGTTATCCCCACCTTTTGCAGAGTAAGGGAGAAAAATAAATTGATGTCTCCTGATTTGGGCTCCTGTTTCTTGCCTCAAACATGTCATATACATGAAAGCTGTGCATTGGGAGTCCCAGGGAACACTCCATTCTGGAGGCAGCTCCTCAAAGGAGGCAAAAATGTCATGTGGAGGAGCCACTGCTGTTATTTCCTGTATTAAGAAATTGCATTTAAAGAAACAACCAACCTAAAAAAACAAAACCAAAGACAAAACAAAAAACCTAACTTGCTGAAGGTAAGACTCAGGTGCTCTAAAATCAGGTGGTTAAAAAACTTTATTTGAACATCCAGCCATATACCCTTTCCTTGCACATTTTACCTTAATGTTTGTAATATCTCTGTTTACAAATAATGCTGCACCGTACACTTTAAAGATAGCTCATTTTAAATAGTGGATAGCTTGATGACCTGCAGACAGATGAACAGCAAGACACAAAGATAACAATGAAAAGCAAGATTTAACTTTTCCTTTGGCGGGGCATGTTGCTTATTCCAAGCAAAGAACAATGCTGTCAGGTTGCTAAGACTGGTGTGGTCTGTTCCTGCCTCAGGCTAGGTTTTGTGCTAAGGTGAATCCTAACCATTAGAAATCCCTTGTTTACAACAAGCAGTCTTGGAGACACACCTAGTTATGTCTACAGGGCTGGAGAAGTCACCGCCCAACTTTGGCTTCAGGACATCTGGCAAGTGTGGCCTTATCTCAATATTAGACCTACAGAAGGCTTTTCTGCTAAGTGATTGCTCTAAAGTAGAAGTTTAGAAAGGGGGAGTGCTGGCATCAGTTGTACAAAGTCTATGTTCTCAGGGAAAACATCTTCCCACACAATAGACTTCAAATAAAGACAATGACTAATAAAGGCAATAATGAGTTTACAGATACTACAGAAGAAAATAATTACACAACACATTGTCACATATTTTTTAAAAGAGTTAATGGTAGTTTGGGATGTTTCTTCTATTGATTCCATGATTTCTGCTTTGGCAATAAGGTATTTTACCATAGAAGTGTTGCATGACTTCGTTACTTCACAGCAACACTAATGAAAATAATCAATCTTTATATTGATAATTTCTAACCGCATGTAATCATTACTACGCTTGTATAGAAGACAAGCAGCACAGTCTAAAGGCTTAGAAAATTTTTTGCAACAAGGTCCTTCAAAGAGAAATGTGATCAGGTTAAGTAGAGTTTTCAGCTCTAGATTCTGGAGGTGCATAACCTCACTACTCAGTGTTGCCACATTGAACAGTAAACCCTGTACTAAGCATGCTGATTTAGAGCTGCTTGTTAGACTGAGTGAAGAAGTTATTTTTGAGAGCAGTCATCACTCCTGGGGAAGAAAAACACACAAAGTGTGGCAAACACATCAGGATGTGGTTCTCACAGGTTTATTTGTAGAGAGAACAGAAGCATCAGTAGTTGTGTACCATTTACATTTCCTACATCTACATCTTTCTCTTTGAAGAACTTAGCATTGTTTTTACAAAGTACTGTAAAAAGTGTAACAGCTCCCATGGCTTTGACTTCTTTGCAGGAAAGCAGTGTACAAGGGCATCACCAGGACGTGGTGGCAGTGAGCTAGCTATGGCCAGAAATCCCTCACATTCCATAACCTTCACTTTTAGGCTGTCAACACAATACTATATGCTGCATATAGCAATTGATTATCTGGCTCACCCTCCAGCTTACCACCAGTTTTTACAAGGATCTCTTGAAAAAGAGCTCAGCTCCCACATCACTGTAACCTCTGTCATTTCTTCTTCTACTCCCTGTTGTTTCCCTGCCTATCCCTGCTGCCCCATCCCCTCAATATGAGTAAACAGAAGAGGGCTGGTGTAACTTTTCTTCACAAAGGCCACATGTAGGCACTTCAGACTGTTTGCAGGACCCACATCTTTGAAACAAGGACAATTCATTTTAAGGATCCAGAACTCTACTTAGATGAGACTTATTCTGCACCTTGTCATATGCTTAAGTGCCATACATTATCTGCTTATAGCCTAAGTGTGTGAAGGAAGCTATTTATAACACACAAGGATAACAAGTGCAGTAGTCCTAGGACAGAAATGCAAACATAGCTAGTCTCTCCTGGCACACGTTGTTTTCAACTCTTTACAGAGCACTGATATATAGAAAGCACATCACAGTAATTTTCTTCTTGCTCGAGAGGTGCAAACCACAGTCCCCTCATCCGTGGAGCAAGAAACCTATGTAGGCTATGACGCTGTATTCAGGCTCCTGCAAGGTGCACTTCAAGTCTTGATGAGGGGAAGGATGAAATGATGCTGTTCAAACCACTTGGTGTTTGAAGGGGCTGGAAAGATCCATGGAGAAATGAGAGAGAAAAGAGATAAGGAAAATGCAGCCATATCACTGAGGTTATGGTATGGCAACCAGCGTCTGGATCACACAAGTATGCTGAAAGGAGCTGAATATCTGATGGAGGGCATGAATGTGAAATCCATATGTGGGCCATCCAGTGAGACCATCTGGGGCTGATAAACCTGCTGGTTTATTCTGTGTCAAAATGACACAGAATAAACCAGCAGAAATTCTTTTCATAGAGGAGGTTTACAGACCTGCCAACCTTCTCCTTGCTGGCATTTCCAGTATGTAAGTACTTATTAAATTACAGTGGGGCTGCTCACTCCAATTTTAAATGAACATTGTAAAGTGGGTTTTTGACAACTTATTAAAAATTTAAGTATAATTCCAAACCCTTGGGTTTGCTGATTTTATATTTAGCATTTCTCTGTTGGAATAGCAACACATGATGTCTGTCAGCAAGCCAGCCACAATAGCCCCAGGCTGATTTTCCAAAAATAAAACAGCAGTCTATATTTGTCAAGGCTGTGCCGGTGCCATGTTCTACATGAGCATCTTTTTAATCTGATAATTCATCAGCTGAAACATTGTCTAACAATCAGCTGAAGTGTTCTTGCAATCTGAAAGAAACTCTGTTCCCATTCCCAGTGTGGCAGTCCACAGGTTGTGTCAGAAGAGCACTAAAGTCACAACTTAACAAAGTTAGAGAGGAACATTAGGAAAAAAAAAAAAGAAGAGGGAGGATGGTTCATTTTAAAATGAAAGGAGAGTTATAGTGAAATTTTTTAAAGGGAAGATCAAGGAATCAATATGCTTCAACAGGCCACTCACTCTGATTGCGATTGAGACCTAAATTTGACCAAATTCATGAGTGATCTGGTAGTTGACAGCTGACATAAACGTAGCCTGACTGCATTTGTTTTCTCCATTTATATAAAAGGTTAGTTATGTTCCAACTGCAGGTTTTGTTTGCAATTGCAGCTGTGTGTGTAAAATCACCCATATAAAATCTGCATAAAATGCAAATATGTTTACTGAAAATTATGGAGGTTAATTTTTTGCTCTGCTTTAATATAGAGTAAAATCAATTGTGCTGAAATATTTTAATGAAAAAGACACACCACTGTGGAGAATCTAAGGGATTTGGAGGGCAACATGGAATCAACATGCTGACTGATGTGATCCTATGTTGATTGATTTGCACCGACAAGTTTTGCCTTCATCTTCCTAAACTGACATCTTAACCTAATGGACAGGGAGTCGAGCTCTCTTTGGAAACTAGTTTTACAGAAGGAGATAACTCTATCTGGTAATATTGGGAACTTGAGGAAGAAAACGAGCAAAGGTTCAGATGCAGATAGAGGTGGGCTTAGAGTGGGACACAGGTGCATGTCAAAGTGATTGACTGTTCTGTAGTAAAGGACTGTGCAATACTTCCCTCAGTAATACTCCAATATTTACTGCCTATAATTTTGTTATTTGGGTAAACTTGCATTTTCTGTCCCTCTCTGTCAGTTAAAACTTACCCAATTCATACATATGTGTGTGCAGCATTTGGATATTTAATAATGTGCATATATCTCTGTACATAGCACAAACACATGACTCCTGATTATAGTAGGACTGATAACTGGACTGGGAGATCTTCTTCAAAAAAAGAAGAACAGAAATAAGTAGCATTTATTTTGTGAGTGCTTCTAGTTTTGACAACTTGAAGGACTTTTTAATCACTCATATGTTATGTCTATAGAACTTATATTTGTGAGTATTACAAGGGCATGACAGGGAAGTATTAACTGGAATTTCTTAACTGGAAATTTCTTTTTGTACTTACAACAGTAATTAATTGTGACAAAGTTACAGAGCTATTGAAGTTTGATTGTGGGAAATGACATGGAATATTCCCATTTTAACTGCAAAAGTGATTGTTTAATACTCCTATTTTCCTAACAAAATGGAGATCCATAAGGACATCACTATCTGCATTTCAGCTAAGAGAACATATGAAAAACCAAAACATGAGGCCATGTAATACAGCCCTTTTTTAGAGATCATGAAGTGACAGTTCAATTTGTCGCTGCATTGAATGCAGCTGACCACTGAGGAAAATGGATCCTCTGTCTACAGTGGTCACGTTCTGAAATGAATCCCTTCACTGTATCACACTGTTAGTAAGATTTATACATTCTGTGAAAAGCAAGGCATTTCCATCAAAACAGATTGAGTTTAATATAATACAAGTTAAAATTTTTGCCCATATGTGTGGTAA
Source organism: Neopelma chrysocephalum (assembly GCF_003984885.1). Lineage (NCBI taxonomy): Eukaryota > Metazoa > Chordata > Aves > Passeriformes > Pipridae > Neopelma > Neopelma chrysocephalum. Next base: position 28,085,770 of record NW_020897695.1, read on the forward strand.
TAAGATTCTGCTCTAGAACTTAATTTCTTGGATGGGACTTTTCAATTTCAACCCCAGATTCATTCAACAGTCTATATTTACTTAATTCTTTGCCACCATTACACGTCTTCCCTTAGCTCTCATTTTACTAGGACAAAACAATCCAAGTGGGTTGGGCTTATTTTGCCCTATTCATTCTTCTTTTGCATCTATTCCTTTTTTATCTCAGTACTTCTTCCATCATTACGGAGCATGACAATTGTACACAGTGTCTCATGTGGAGTCTTCCCATATTGTCTAGAAGGCCATTGACAGTACTCTGGGAAATACTCTCAGTTCAACATCACTTGATTTTCAAAGGAAATGTTGCTTTTCTTTTCAACAATCCCTTTTCTTACTCAGTTTAAAGTGCTGGGCCTTTGTTAACTCTCCACTATTCAGGTCTAAATGTCAGCAAGACTATTATTACTATACAATAATACAGGTTACTACAATTGCAAATGGATTTATTGGATGAAGAAAAAGAGGTACAAAACTGTATCTACAAGATAGGACAGAAGCCAAAAAAAAAAAGGGATATCAAATGTTTCTTACATTTTTTGTGGGGGAAGTGCTGGATATTGTACTTATTGCTACATCACATAGAAGTTATGTATGTCATTTTCCAGTTTATAAGTGTAGCTATCATATTTATTATAGTCATTATTTATCTTGTATTCCGCCAAAAAAGGTGGTTTGAGGTTCAGTAACTCGATCGCCTTCTATGACAAGGTGACTTGCTTAGCAGATAAGGCTGTGAATATTGTCTATTCGGACTTTAGTAAAGCCTTGGTCACCATTTCCCACAGCATTCTCCTGGAGAAACTGGCTGCCCAGAGTGTGGTGGTAAAGGGAGTTACATCCTGCTGGTGGCTGGTCACAAGTAGTGCTCCACAGGGCTCAGTACTTGGGCCAATCCTATTTAATACCTTTATCAATGATCTGGACAAAGGGATCGAGGGCACCCTCTGTCAGTTTGCAGACACCACCAAACTGACTGGGTGGGAGTCTTGATCTGCTGGAGGGTAGGAAGGCTCTGCAGAGGGATCTGGACAGGCTGCATCCATTGGCCGAGGCCAGCGGTATCAGGTTCTAAAAGGCAAAGTGCCAGGTGCTACAGCTGGTTCACAACAACCCCAGACAGTGCTACAGACTTGGGACAGAGTGGCTGGAAAGCTGCCTGGCAGAAAAGGACCTGGGGGTGCTGGTCGACAGCTGAACATGAGCCAGCAGTGTGCCCAGGTGGCCAAGGAGGCCAATGGCATCCTGGCCTGTATCAGAAACAGTATGGCCAGCAGGACTAAGGTGGCCACAACCTTAGTGATCTTCCCCCTGTACTCAGCACTGTAATTGCTGAAAATGTCTTTTTAATTAGAAAATGTGGAAAAAAGCCTAAAGCTCTTAGGTTGAACTACAAGTACAAACATGAGGTATTACAAATGCAGAAAATTTGGTTATGAGTTATATGAAATAACACAACTGTCATCCACAATGAATGCCTTCAGTCTTTCAAGCACTGCACAAGGAATATATATATGCGCTTTCACTTCCCTGTATTGAGTTCCTTACCGCTCTGCTGTCATTCTCAAAGCAAGGAGAAACATTAGTGTGACAGCACAGGACATATCCACAATGATGTTCAAAGACTTTTGCTATTTTTCTAGAGATGGCAGACATACCGATTTACCTCAGGACAGAGCAACCTTCAGATCCAACACTTGAAAATGCACTGGGACTGCTGTGATAACTCACATAACTGAGTTTGAGATGTAGATATTCAAAGATGCTGACATAAAGAAATGAAATCTTGGCCCCACTGGAGTTGGAGCAGATTCAGCTTTGATGTCAGCACGACTGTGATTTTAACAGTGATTTTAGAAATGTCAGGCATGGCTCATGAGTCTAATTGACAGAAACATTTTGACGAATGTCAAATTTTAAAATACCATTTTTACCTCAAGCATTTGACTTGCTTCTGTGCAGATCCTAGGTACATTTTTTTACAGCACAATATAGGACACACTACACTTTTATTTCTATGCACACAGCTCGGATAGTGCAATCCTCAACTGCTGTAGTTATTTGCTTGGATGTGGAACAACACTGAGGAACTCCAGCTTTGTGCCTGCATAGCTATACTATTGACAATTCTGAGCTGTGTAACAGTAATTTCAAATAGTTAAGTGGGAAAACAAAAAAACCCACTTTTATATCAGTAAGAATTCATCTCAAGTACCCAGCCTTTCTGTAGTGAATATTCAGCATCTTATGGAAACCAAACTACAATCAGCTCTTCTACTGCATCTACATTTCCTTCTACTACTTCCATAGAGGTCCTACAAAAACAGCTGCAAGTCAATTATTCAGACTGGAAAGCAATGTAAATTTTTCTTTTTCCTCTAGTCTCCACCATGTGCTTTGCTATCAAACAATGCCAAAACCAGAATATAAATGAGGCTAGAAAATATCCTTATAAAATACACATGTATATGTATACACATGCTGTATACATTATTCCAGGTGCATATAGCATACTGAACTGCTAAACAGCTTTCTGCATGGACTTCACGGGAACAGAGACCCTGTTATGAACTACTCCCTCCCTATTTTTTTTCCATACACTCGGGCTATTGTGACATCTTCTTTCCCGGCAGTGCTTCCTTTCTCTTGAACTTTTACCCTCTCTGCTTGAACCCTTCAATGAATGACAATGAAACAAAAGGGGAGAAAAATGAAGAGAACTGTAATTAACAAGATGATGACTGCTCCAGCTCCTCAGAGATATCCTTAGAGAGTGACTCTCTGAGCTCATCAGCACAACAGAAGATAGCAGTGTCAGGGATAAACTGAAAAAAAACCAGATAAGCTAGAGACAGTTATTTTTAAGTCCCATTTTATTGACAGAATATAACATCAGTGAAATTAAGGCAGCATCCAATTTAGACTGGCCTTATGTTTTTATGCTATAGCTGCTCAAGTGGATTGTATGGTTAAAACCATATTTCAGCTCCCCAAAATCTTATGTCATGTGTGTTTGGACAGTATCAAAAGAGTAATATTGTGAGAAAAGTCTGTTAATGGTCAGTTATTCAATGCAGTATTGGCAAATACCTGGAGAGGTGCTGTAGATAGATAGGCTGCTGAATTTTAAACACCTACTGAGCCTAATCTCTTTCATCTAGTTGTACCTTGAGTAATACAGGAGCTAATACAGATTGGAGAACTTCAAATATATGCCTCAAGCATGCACATATATATTACAGCAGTAAAACCCAATAGTAAACCTGTTCCTTAGGCATTGTTAATAGGATTTGGATAATCGCAGAAAAAGCCCTTGGTGCTGAAATTTATTCTTTTTGTTTACATCACATTACCTAATGGGACTGTGTGAAGCTGAAAAGAAAACAACGGATTGACATGAATGTTCCAGTAGAAAAACATGGCAATGTCAGTGAGGCCTCCGTGCAAGTTAATAATTTGTTTTACTTTATTCCGCATTTGCTTATCTCAAGGAATATTTTCAAATGAAAATCACATGCTTGTACTTTTTAGCTGAAGTTAAGTGCTAAGATAACGGGTTTTAAAATGTCCACTGTGGGGATTGGAAGATGCCCTATCAGGAGTGCTTGGTACACACCTCACATGGGGTCTGCTCTGAGAATGCTTCTTAGTCATTTTCTTCACCACAAAATCCATCAGTGATGTTTCATGTGCCCTTTGCTGCTGGAAGCTGTGCTATTCTACCCCTTGGCCAATGAGATAAAATTATATATTCCATAAAATTACTGAATATTGCATTTCTAATCCCAGCATCTATTAAAACCATTGCTGCTACCTGCTAAGGAAAGACAGACCAAGTTAGGTAAAGAGAGGTTGAAGCCCAACAAGAATAGTTAATTATTAACTGGGAAGTTAGAAAGAGGGATGACCCACAGAGGTAGAGTATCCCTCGGAGTCCAACATGCCCTCCTCCCTGTCATCCATGGACTACTCCTTATATACAGTCAGGTTCATTCTTTCACGCAATAAGATGGAAGGAAAAGCAGATTCTTCTGCTTTTTCCCTTTGTTCTGATTTCTGTCTTTTGTCAGTCAGCACACAGTCCAATGAAAGGACGAGAGAAAAGCAGTCACAAGTAAAATTCACTTTCAAGGGGGATTTTACCGATGCCAAACTACTGTACCATCAGCAGTTATTGGTTACACACTATAAACTTTTATTTCCCTGCTTGCTGGCCACATGATACCAGAACTCCCTGTTGGCCCCAGAAGGCAGATGCCTGCTGCTGGTACATGACCAAAGTAAAATGTAAGTTGCGTGTCTCCTTGGCTACTATATGGCCATTTTCCTAAGCAATCTTTGGCTGATGAAGTTCTGTGCTCTCTCATAAGGACTGTCACGTGGTGGAGGAAGAGGTGGGGGGTTGATTCCTTGTTTCTATGATTTGTAAAAAGGTAAATGTTTATCTCAGTTTTGGCACTGAGAAGAAGAGCAGAGAGGGTTTTAAAGGCACTTTGCACCTAACTACTCATGAAACAACACTGTTATTCTCACACAGCAGGTGTAAGCAGAAGAAACAGAGGCATAACAACTTAGCAATGCAAAATGAGCTCCAGGCATCAGGTAATTGTACCTTTTTTTTTGCTTTTAAAATCCCTAACAGCACTGAATCACATGCGGTCAATCTGACCTGTTCTTGATGCTGTTCGCAGCAGTAGAAAGTCTTTGTGACTCACACTTTCAATCAGAAGGACATTTTAGATTATTCACATATGGAGAGAAAAAAGCAAAACAACAAATTATTTATTTGTATTCATTTTATGACCTGAAAGGGCTCCATTTTTCATTATTTGTACTGAAGTTAGGGTGTTTTAAAAGTATTTATCCAAAAGATGTGATTTCATCATACAGCCTCCAAAACAAATATATTTAGTTCCATTATATGTGACCTATCTTTCTGACTTTCTTTTGAGATATAAAATATTATGGAGAGGTAGAAGCATGTGATCCAGAGAAGCAATGCAGCAATGCCAAATGTTTGAAATTCAAAGGTATTGGCAGTTCCCTGGGGCAGGTATTTCAGTGTCGTGAGAGCCAGAACCCTCTGCAATGAACATAGTGGCTCTGAATGGCTCAGACATAGCTTCTTGAGGGCAGCGGAGCTGGTGAAGGATCTGGAGCACAAATTCTATGAGGAGCAGCTGAGGGAGCTGAGGGTATTTAGCCTGGAGAAAAGGAGGCTCAAGAGAGACCTTGTCACTCTCTATGACTACCTGAAAGGAGGATGTATTTAGGTGGGAGCTGGTCTCTTCTCCCAAGAAATAAATGATAGCACAAGAGGAAATAGCCTCAAGTTGTCCCAGGGGAGGTTTAAATTGGACATTAAGAAAAATGTCTTCATCAGCAGGGTTGCCAAGCACTGGAACAGACTGCCCAAGGAAGTGGTTGAATCACCATCCCTGAAGACATTTAAAAGACATAGAGACATGGTGTTTGGGGGCATGTGTTAGTGGTGGACTTAGCAGTGTTGAGTTAATGGTTGGACTCAATGAACTTACAGATCTTTTCTAACCTAAACAATTCTATGATTCTCTGTGTTTTTGTCAACTGGTTCCTTCACATTCCATAAATGGTGCTTCTGTGGAAAGGGTAGAGAGAGACGAGCACTTACCCAGAAACAAAGCATGCAGTCAACAGGAATGGGCATCCTCCCTGACTCTACCAGAGGTGACTGGTAGAGTCACCAAGCACCTGCAGAAACAAGCCGCGCATCCACTACCAGGAATGCAAGCAGTGACATTATTCTTCCTCTGTTCCTTTGCTCCAGGACACCAGGTCGCAGGTCAGAGTCGGAGGCTGATCATCATCTCTTATGGCCAACCTCTGCACAGCACTGTCCCCAAACAGGCAGGTCCCAGGAAGAGGCTCATTAGCCGTGCACTGTCCTAATGGCTGCATGGCTTCCCGGTCAGATCTGGGCTGTGACCACCAGCTGGAAGCACCAACGAAGTAACTCTGCTCCCTAGAAAGTCTGCACTCTCCAGTCAATTATCTTTGAGAATTTGGTGTATGTAGTGATTTGATTAAAAACAGGGATCTTTCTCAGGTTGAGTAATACATACTCTTTTTTCATATGATTTAAGTGTACAGGTCCCATGCAGTAATGACTTAGGATATAGACAGAAAAGTTTTGCTGATGAATGTAAAATAACTGCAGGTGCATGTAGAAAAATGTTATCTATTTATAAACCACCTTGTAGTTAAAAATACAAACAATATTAAAAAATGGATGGAGAGAAAAAAGTTTAGCTCTCAGCACTAATTCTAGCTCTTGTAATTAAGTGTAATCCATAAATACCAAGGGATTGTCCATTTGGACCAGATTATATGTTTCAGTTCCTAGAAGAAGAAAAAGTTATTACTTTTTTGCCATGCATTAAATTTAATATTAGTTACCATGTTGGAAAGAATAATGGGAAAAACCTTTCCTTGGATTGTGAGAAGGTGAAATCTAATATCTTCCAGTTAATCCCATTATGATTATTATATATGGCTCTAGTTTGGGTTCATTCATAGATTGCACAAATATTACTAAATAAGGCTTCAGGCAAGTATACATGAATTTTTCTAAATTGTGATCAGGCCTCAGTGCAGTGGCTGCCAGGTAATGGATTAACGAGCTGTCAGTATTAAATTCATTTATTTCTCTATATCATTTAAAGAGCAGGTGGCCTCTAACTATACCAATCTGAACACAACGCTCTTAAAGCCACACAGCTTTTTGCAGAGAAATAGGAGGAGCAGCAGCAGATTTCATTTATCAGGAATAACGTTCTGTTCCTGACCTTCCATCTCCAGCACCTAGGTAGAGTCACTCTGCTGGTGCTATTGACCCTGCACATTTTATGCAGACTGGGGTGGATTGATGATAAATATACTGAAAAATTATAGACTTGCTGTAACTTGAAATTAAGTAAGGCCTTGAAAGAAAAGCCTTCAAAGGACTAAAAATGTGTGCATGCATGCATGTATTTGTTCAAAAAAGCATGTAGTGATTTACTGGACTGTGTTCTGCAGATATGCGCATATGTGGGTTTCAGTGAATTGTAAGGTGTGCAAGTCAGTGCAAAATTTGTCTTACCCTTCTCCAAAGTCAAATCAGTCCTGGCTGCCTCTGTCACATAAACAGTGTAAGTTCAGATACAATTGAAATATGTGAATTAGCCTGATGGATTTACTAAAAAGTAAAACCAAAAGTGCTGAAAAATTTCACAGTTATTTAAAAATAAGAAGGATAACCTTTAGTTTACTCTGGTTATATTGTCCCTTTTTGTCCCTCTCTTTTCAGTGTACTAGAGCAAATAAAATATTTGGCCTTGAAAAAATGAAAAAGGGTGGGAAAGAGTTCCATTTTGACCTTTAACTAAGCAGCTCATCTGATTGAATCTCTGTATGTTGAAAAAAACGAAGGTGAGCAAGCAGGAGAATTTTCTTTCAGTAGGCAGGGTTTCAGTTTGTCTGCATTTCCTACCATCTCATTTGTTTACTCAGCATATTTATAAAAATTACTGCAGCTCCCCATCTATTACTGCAGTATTCTAATTAAAAGCTGAAAGGATACTGAGGACTCACTTGGAAAGGATTAGTGATCATGGAACAAACTGAAATGTCTGTCTGCTCCATACCACCAGGCAGCTTTTCTGCAGGTGAAGATAAAGAAGAGTAGCACAAGATTTGTTGAAAGAGTTTTTTAATGCTTCTTATCTTGTCTTACTATGGTGGTAAGTGTTGTCAAGGACTGTTTTGAGCAAGAAGTTGAATTACAGTCATCAAAAAGAATGAGGTCGTGCTATTGTCAGCAAAGACTACTGATGGCATAATGCAATGCTGTGTGCAATGAAAATTTAAAGAACAGGATAGATCTGCATTAAAGGAAGATTTTTCTTTTCTGGGCAGGGGTTTTCCCCTCTCTTTTTATAAGACAACTTTTTAATTAAAAACAAACAACAAACAAAAACCCCACAATGGGGAGGTTTTGTCATCATTTGGGAGTAAATAGAAGATACAACTTAGGGGTGGGTATCTCAAAGAAAAAAATAGCAGCCAAATCCTTTCTCAGGGAACTCTGTGTGCTTACATTTGTGAGCCCTAGACATGTGCTAAAAACACCTCCCTTTTCATTCCCAAAGCACTATTGCTTTGAACAGTATTCGGCAAGAATTCAGAAAAGCTGTACTTAAGCAGTGTGGCATTTAGAAGGCAGGTATAATGTAAAACCATTTCATTAAAAGTAAGTCACATCAGGACCCACTAGAAAAACAATTTATCCTGAAATGACTAAGAATTGATACATATATAATTGTTTTGCCATCACCTTTTCCAAAAAACATCACCCAACTAGACCTTAAAATTGTGCCCCAAAAGGTTATTTGGACACCAATGTTGCTCAGGCAAGTGGGAAGTCAGCTGATGTTCATTTCTACTTCTCAGGCAGTGACATCACAGGGAAGTCTTGCTTCACAATTTTTTGAATGGAAATATTTTCTTCTTTTTTATCTCCATATGAATGAGCATACTCACATTCGACAGGTGCACTCTTTGCTGGGTTAAAAAGCGGCTGGATGGTAGGGCCAGAGAGTGGTGGGAAATGGTGCCACATCCCGTTAGTGGATGGTCACTAGTGGGATTCCCCAGGACTCAGTTTTGGGGCCAGTACTGTTCTATATCTTTATTGATGATCTGGATGAGGACATTGAGTGTACCCTCAGACAGTTCACAGATGACACTAAGTTTGGTGGGAGTGTTGATCTGCTGGAGGGTAGGAAGGCTCTGCAGAGCTGGACAGGCTGGCTGGATGGGCTGAGACCAGCAGTATGAGATTCAACAAGCCCATGTGCTGGGTCCTGCACTTCGGTCACAAAAAATCCCGTCAGCTCCACAGGCTGGCGTAAGAGTGGCTGGAAAGTGGTCCAGTGTAAGAAGAAGACCTGGAAGTACTGGTCGACCGCTGAACATGAGCCAGCAATGTGCCCAGGTGGTCAAGAAGGCCAGTGGGATCCTGGCTTGTGTCAGAAATAGTACGGCCAGCAGGACCAGGGAAGTGATTGCCTCTCTGTGCTTGGAACTGAAGAGGCTGCATCTTGAATCCTCTGTCCAGTTTTGGGCCTCTCACTACATTGAGGTGCTGGAGTGTGTCCAGAGAAGGGTGACAAAGCTGGTGAAGGGTCTAGAGAGTAAGTCATATGAGGTGCAGCTGAGGGAGCTGGGGATTGTTTAGCCTGGAGAAAAGGAGGCACAGAGAGGACCTTATCACTTTCTACAACTACCTGAAAGGAGATTGTAGGGAGGTGGGGGTCAGTCTCATCTCCCAAGCAACTAGAGGATACAGCCTTAAGGTGCACCAGGGAAGGTTCATGTTGAACATCAGGAAGAGTTTCTTCACAGAAGCGGTTGTTAAACACTGGAATTGACTGCCCAGGGAGGTGATGGAGTCATCATTCCTGGAGGTGTTCAAGAAACTACTGAATGTGTCACTTACTGACATGATCTAGTCGACAAAGTGATGATCAGTCAAAGGTTGGCCTCAATGATCTTGGAGTTCTTTTCCAACCTTAATGATTCTGTGATTCTGTATCCTCACCTCACTTCATTTGTGTATATAATTGAAATTCTATATAAGTTGAAATGGTATTTGAAAAAAAAGAACCGCTACAGGTTTTAGAAAGTTACTTACAGCAGACAATAAACCCATTTTCAGCTTTTTGGCATACAGATGTCCTTTCTTCCTGAAAATATGAAAATTATGTTTTTATAGGTCAAATTACCCAATTGTTTCCTCATTTAATCATAAAATAGATGTTTCTCTCCTGAAAAAAAAGCAAAATTAATACTTAAAATGTACACATTCAGACATAATTATTTCTTTTTGCCTTTTTCCTTCTCTTGTTCCTCATTATTTCATCAAATTAATGTTGTCCTTGTGAGATTTTGAAGAATTTGATAAAAGAAACTGGTGAGATTAGCCTACCTTTATCTGAGTTTTTATTGAGACCTATTGCATATAAAACATTATGCGTAAAGAGGTAAACATATATTTAAAAAAATAAACAAACCATGTTTTCCTATCAGTTTTGGGTTTTTTTCACTTCCGTGGGCAGCACTGGCCTTTTTCCCCTGCTTCTAGGAGAAATGTTTGCTCCAAAAATATGTTAACCATCCAGTGTTTTGTTTGTACTCTATTCAGGGGCTTGCAAAAGTATTCAAGATATACTGAGAAAGAAGGGAGCAAAATGCTTGATATTCGACTTTACGTTACTGGAATTCCTTGCGGGACTGAAACAAACCCTTAGCCATGCTTGTTTCACACACTTTTACAGACAACTATTGGCAAGCCATGTGAATCTTGGAGGTTGGAACTTTTCTCTTTTCATCTGCCCTCTTTCAGTATAAGTTTTTTCCTTATTGTATCCTATGCAGCACTCTGCCCTTCAGCATAGCTTGCACTACTGACAGAATGCCAGCCTGCTCTCATTCTGGTTCCACCTTCACATCCCTTCTCTTGGCTACACCCCCAACCTGAACCCTGCTCCCTTTGCTTTGTAGGTTCTCCTTGATAATTTTCTGTTTCTGGTACGTTTGTTATAATTCCCTGACCAAGTACTCTTTCCCAATCTTTCTATATGAAAAATTCTTCTGTATGTAAAATGCTTTCAGTTTGCCAGCTCAATGGTGTTACGCAAATAAGAACACGATCCATTGCTTATCAGATTAATAAATATTTAGATAAATAATGCTTTCTCCAGGCAGCTAGCTTCAGTATGCCATAAGGCTAATTGCAAGGTGGAGAAGGCAAAGACTTTGAGCAACCAAGCAGGTGCTGAGGAGGGAAGTCAACCTCTTGGAGATGATGACCTTCACATCTCACTGTTAACAGAGACCCATAAGTCACCATAGAACAAAATACCTATATTTTGGAACTGTTCATGTTAATCAATACACTTCAGTTTTCCTTTGGTTTTCTAAGGATACAAATCCTACACAGTCACACTCTCTCTGTTTTTACCCACAAGCACCTAATAGCTGTTTTGGCATTATTTTTTGACAATGGATTGTCCCCTTTCACACGCTAGCAGTGAGGACTCAGACTAACAGTCCTGCAAAATAGGCATAGCACAGGTTTAAATTCATGTAATGTAACCCATTCCCAGGCACTGTGACTGCAGAAACAAAAGAGGCTCTGCAGCTGTCAGGGAAGTAACCTAGTGAAGTTTGCAGGAATCTCTGTTAGCTTTAAAAGTCCTTTCTATCAGTCCTATGAGAAGTTCCTGTACCAGAAGTCTCTCTCTGTTCTCCCACTTGCAACACATTCTAGTCCAAAAGAGTACCAAAGCTGAGATCTTCAAAGGATACAAAGATATTTAGGAACATAATGTCCCTGAAGGTTGATGGCATTTTCCTAATCTTCTCAAGCTACTTCTAAAAAGGCCTGTTCAACAGCTCTGTGAGGGTTTTTTTTCCTTTATAATTGCCTTTGCTTTTGGTTCCCTCTTGGATTATAAATCAAAGGGAGCCAATTATCTATTCATATAGCAGTTTGCAGAAAACTTATTCAGCCTAAACTATATGCAAAATTTAGCCACAATTCATCATAGAATTTAAATACCATTATAAAAATTACAAGGAGCAATAGTCTATCACTAAAATTTAAAAGCATTGACTTTGAATATAGACAATCTTCCAGAATTAGTTAATACTATTACATTTTTCTTACACTTAGTCAGAAGTACCTGATCTCCTCTCTAGACACTTTTTCTCAGAAAGCAATTGACAATTTGTAATGCTTATTGCATTTAAAAAGTTAATTGCTGTCTAACTGAAGTAGCTTATTATACAAGTACTGGGACTATGTCTGTCTGCCAGTTGAATACACTAAAGTATTCCATTTAAGCAATTTAAATTAAAATATCATTCTATAAAGTTGTTTTGATTTTGATTACATATTGAGATTTTAAATAATTTTGACTTAATTTCAAGGGAGATGGATTCCTTTTGTATAATATCAAATTGTAATAATTTCTATGTGATTAACATTTAATTTATGTCTACATTCTTGGCATATTCTTTCCCTATAGCCATAGTTGTATTATATTTGTTAAAAAAGATGAGTTTTCTGTGCAATGTACTGTGGAGCTGAAGTAGCAAAAATCATGAAGAAAAAATTCTGTATCTGGAGTTCTGCAAGCAATCCCCCAACAGAATGCCACTATCACATGTCATCATACAGCCCAAAAGACAGCTCCATAAGAAGACTTCATAATAGAGAGAACTAAAACTATCATGGTGGGTTCTATAGTGTGATGTAGTCACTTGCTAACGAAATAAGATGACGCAAAGCTCTAAATTAGCCTTTAGCCCAAACTTTTCATGTTTGGGAGACAGTAATACAGTAGCATTGTACTCTCTGCAGCACAGATGGATGGCCTCTCTGTCCTTCAATGTCTGCTTCAGGACTCACACAACAATTTGAGAAATTAGGAGATGCTATGCACTCCACTCAAATGTGTTTATTCACAAGTGGAAGTGGGCATTTCTCTTCCATTTTGGTGACTGGTATAATTTTTTTGGAGGGTAGGGTGTTCAAAATAGTTGAATTGTCAGAAAAGTGAATACTCTACACTGAATTTGGTGAATGACTCTAGCCAAATTTGATGAGGCAGAAAAAATAAATGTCAGGAGCAGAAAGACAAAGCAGGATATTTTTTTAAAGTAAGCTTTCTAATTTTTCAGCTAAGTTCACGGGGGCACAGATTTTCTAGTCCTTAAGAAGCAGATGAATTGCCTGGAATAGTCCAGTTCAAACAACTTGGATTGCTTCAGGAAGGATGTGAGAAAATGTATGTCTCTGAATACACATTTAAAGTTAAATGACTATTCTAATTTCCATGAGCAAACTGATGAAGAACAAGTATGGACCAAGAATTTAGGTTTTGATTTACACTAAATTTCACCCAGACAAATACTTCATAATTTGCACCATAACAGTTTTGGTCAGTACCACTTTAAACTGAAGTATCCTAGGTAACTGCACAACTCCCCCATATCTTTTCTGAAGGAAATGCCATTAGCAGCAATCTGATAGAGCTCATGAGAAACAAGAATCAAGCAGGAATTTACATCCTGTCTTTGTCTCAGGACTTGATCTTGAGTTTAAATATTTGTTTTCCTTGCTAAGGTGTATAAAGGAATCCATGGATGGTTTGTCAATGTGTATTTTTTCTTGCTATTGTCAGCTCTTTGTTTTGGAAAGCTGATGTGAAGTATTCCTACTACTAGCTTTTTTGAGTGTTCAGTTAATATGCTGTAAACCAAAATACACATACATAATAAAAAAAAATCTATAAGGTAACAGCACCAGTACAGCATCTGAAGTCATTTAGAAAATGACAGTCTTTGTAATGATATGGGAAAAGCAAAACAACACAATCCAAAGGACAGTTTTTAAAAGCTCTGCAAGGGGAGGTTAAGGTTGAATATTATGAAGAAATTCTTTACAGAGAGGATAATCAGGTATTGGAATGGGTTGCCCAGGGAAGTGGTGGATTCTCCATCCCTGGAGGTTTTAAGATGAGACTGGATGTGGCACTTAGTGCCATGGTCTAGTAACCATGGTGGTAGTGGATCAAGGGTTGAACTTGATGATCTCAGAGGTCCTTTCCAACCCGGTTGATTTTAAACTGAAAAGGATTGAAACTGCAAACTTGCATCTGAACCTCTTTGAATTCTTACAGAGAATGAAGTCCTGATTTCCTTCCTTGGATAAATATTTTCTCTGCCAGTTTTTTTGTCGATCTGCCTCTGCTAAATCTCCTAGAACTTCATCAGATCTGCATTTACATCCTACTCCCTTCTATGTTATATGCTCAGCTTCTTCAGATGTTTCTTTTTCAAAATATATGAAAAGAATTTACTTTAGAAGATTGTGTAATTTCTGTCAACGAAAAAGGACAGAACAACTGCCTGACTCCATTACAACAACAGGTCTACTTCCCTTATTCCAGGCTGCAGAACCTCAGATTAAAAAAGAGCAGGAAAGTAGAAGAAATCTCTTTTACGTTTAACAGGTATCTTTAAACACAAATTCTATCTCACCAGCCTCAAACTTTTATTTTTAGCTAAAAAGGAAAATCTAAAGGATTAGATTTTTCAGTCTTCTCTACCCTCAAACAAATTTTACTTTAAATAGCCTGTCTAGCAACCCTAACCACCAATGTTCAGCAAATTTTTTATTGACTTTGCTATTTTATTTCCAATTGCTTAAATGGCTGTGCATTGAAAACAGAAAGTTACTTGAACTTATTTCAGTGAACAAGTCTCACCTGAGATTTTTTAATCTGTCCAAATGTAGACACTTAATCAGCATGGGCTGAGAGAAGAAAAATTAAGCTAATGACCTTCACACTGAAAAAAACCAAACCAAACCAACAACAATAACAACAACTACTACAAAAAGGCAGAAAAGAATTGATTGCAAAAGGCCAGATCCTGAAGGACTTTAAGCATCCATAGGGCTGCTAAATTGGCTGAAGATGCTGGCACTTGGTGGTCCTGAGAATTAACATCTAACAAAAAATCTAACTGCATTTAACCACATGAAATACTGTTATATTCTATGCTTCTGTGCCCCACAGATTTGCTGTGTCTTTTACAGTGAGGATTTTATTCCAAGTCTGGGTCTTCTGGGTGACTCCATATTCAAAATGACAGAAGAACCTACAAAGCATGTGGGTTTTTGTATAGCATCTAGCATTTGTTCTATCTACAGAAATCACATGCCTGAAATGTCTTAATCAATAAAAAATGGAAAAAATATTTTAACTGAATTAAATATCCTTTTTCCTTCCCTTCTTTTACATTAACAGACAAATTGTTGTAGAGCTCCTTACAAGGCTGTGACACTTTAACTTTGCAACTTGCAATGCTATTATGCGTAGCGAGGTTTAGTGTTTCATGTGACATGCTTTTGCCTTGATTTCCAAGTCCTTGATAAGGCTGTTTGAATTGCTAACAGATAGGACACCGGAAGGAGATCACTCTTATCGTTCACTTCATGGACCACCTAAAGGTTTCTGCGGAACTTGCAGTTAGGTGAATTCTCATAAAAGAGCTGAAAGTCCAGACTGAATCACAGAATCACAGGTATCTGAGTCAGTACAGCAAGAAATTAAGCAGAAAAAGTTCCACATATTCTTCTGTTAAAGAGGCAACAGAAAAATCCTACAGCACCACTCCTTTTTGTACTACATTGCCAGTCACTCTTGAACAATGATGCTCAGATCATAGTTGTGTATTAATTTTATCACTTTCCACTTTCATCTTGGCCATTTATTTTCTTACTTATAAAGGCAGTGGGTTATCCTCTATTTTGTACAGACCCAGAGATTAAAGACTTATGTAAAAGATTTGGGTCAATTAATATTTTCCTTTTTTTGCCTTTTCTTGACATGCTACGAGGAGAGTTGCCTGAAGAACTTACCCCAATTTATCCCAACCCCAAAAGCTTTTGAAGCTAATATATACTTTTTCCCTCTAGTTACGCATTCTAAGTTTTCCAGAAATCCCTTTAATATAAATAACACTGCATTATCTTGGCAAGGAAGCAAGGACAAAAAGACTTAGAGGCAAATTATTTAGATAAGAGCTAAAAATCCATAAAAGACTAGAAAGTCATCTTGCTCTTGTGTTCTGTTTTCCTCCTTAAAACATTGCTATTCCAGAGCAGTGCGAAAGAGGACCTTTGGGAAATGAAACCCTTCCTACAAGCACAGAAGAGGATCAGAATGGGTTACCAGTGTCCCTAACAGGTATCTTGGTCCTGCCCGCTCATCCCTGTGTGACAAGTTCCGTCTCCTGTGACTTCCCTAACCCACTGCCAGCTAGGTTAGCCAAAGTAGCAAGAATTAACAAAACACACCCATCTGTCCCTTAGAAATGAGGATGAAATGCAAATATGCCTGTTTCAGGTAGGTCAAAAAGAAACTATCAAATTATTTTCACCTTCAGCCCCTGCAAATTGGGATCAAGAAAGGTGGAACATCTCCTGTTGACAAGCTCCCTCGCACAACCAGTGCTGCAAAAAGCTGTCAATAAGGTGAGATCTAGTAAGCAGACTGTAATTAACTTCATTATGTGAAAGGACTGAGGAATGGAGGATGAGGAGAAGAAATGAAGTAAGAAATGTGTTCCCCAGGTAAAGTTGCCCAATGATAGCATGCTGGGATGTACACAGCCTCTGGAAGCAGGGGGCTCAGAGAGCCTGCCCTGTGGCTGGCTTACTGCCCAGGCAGCCTGTGAGACACTCTGTCTGTCTCCTTAAGGTAACCTGCAGGATATGCCACAGATGGTGAACTTGTAATTAGAGTAAGGGCTAATGACCATGGTGGTGACCCCAAGCTGGCAGACATGTGACCAGGCTGGGCAGAGGGCCTGTTCCTCCAACAGGGATCAAGGTCAACCTCCAAAGCAGTAAGGAAAAACACAGGTGCAAGAAAAAACTTCATGTCCCTAGGTGAGGTGGCCACCCATGTTAGCGCTGCCCTCCCCTCCTCCAGCTGTGCCACCTGCACCATCACTGCTCAGCTTTGCCTCTGATTCCCCAAGGCACGGAGAAAAAAATATATCAAGTTTCCCAATTATCAAAACACTATTGTAACAATGAGCTGTTGCTGCACCTGCTTCCTTAGTGCTGAGTGAATGCCACAGCTCACCTCCCGCCACAAAGGGGAGCCTGGCCAGTGATGATTAACTCCAGCAGAACACAATAGTCAACATCTGAACCGCCTGTGTGCCAAGGAGCATGTTTTCCTTGTTTATCTTGCACAGCAAGTTTTTAGCATCACTTTTTTACAAAGGCCATGCCTACTCTAGATTCCCAGACGGTGAGTCAGCTGTGGTCCCGGGTGAACCTGGACCCACGTGGTGGAGAGTGGGGAAACTTCACCCCATGGAAGGGTAAGGCGTGCTTGCCACCAGAGCACATTCAGATTTTAAAAAACAAACCTGTTTCTTACCACCACACTTTAGCCTCGATCAGTATGTAAACAACTCATGGAGGACTGGATCTCAGCACTAGCTGTGCTTCTCTTGCTCCCTGCCTATCTTTTCAGCCTGAGGGTTGCAGAAGCAAAGTGTCTGCTTTTCACCAATGCTCAGCAATTTATCTTTGTTGTATAGAAGCATTATTACTTTTTTTTTTTAATCAAGTTTGAGTAATCTATGTACATTACAGGTCTGTCATCTTTTAATTCCTAAGCCAACCAAGCTCTCAGTCTGACATGCAGGGTGTGAATGTGCTGTCTCCAGCAAAACCCAACAAGAAGAACAGGCCTCTGAGGTCATGAGCAGTCAGTTAGAAATTAGAGCAGCCCTGAGGCAAAGGAAATTCAGAGGTAGTAGAAGGTTTCAGTAAAGCAAGAAAAAAGTCCAACATTTAGAGGTTGTACTACAAGGACGTTTGCATCCCACAGCATTTGCCATCCTAATAAGTGGCTTGTTAGAAGTCAAAAATATGCGGGTAATGATATTTTGCACCACCTTCCCACTTTTGTAGCATACTACAATGAAATCTGCAATTCCCTTTTGTTAGAACAATACAGATAATATTCTGTAAGTATATCACATTGTGCTATGAAATGGGGAAGAATTGTCATGAAAATGGAACTTATTATCACTGCTAAAATGGCCCCAAAGTGCACCAAACCTTTGTAAGATGCAAGGTAGATTAGAAAGTGAGAGTGTTTGTTCTTCTGCTTATGCTGCCCTATGCTGATAGGGCTTTTGCTCTATCCTTTATTCTGGGTGTTTTTATCTTCATAACACTGCTGTGTTATGAATATAATGGTATGCAATACCAAGCGAGGCCAACCCCAGGTATCAGTGCCATCTCAGTGTCTGTGATGTTGCTGTAGCGCCACCCCATGAAGTCCAGCCCAGGTCTGCTCAGGCTACTTGGCCTCAATATCCTTCTACTTTTGTTATCTGACACTTTGTTTATTTTTTCGGAGCTTGCCCTGTGTTATGAGTTGGGTTGAGGGAAGTGATGGTGTGGTGGGAATACGTCCTATCATGGAGATATGAAGAGTGCCTGGAAGAAGAGTAATGAAAAGGAACCAACCTCCTCAGGGCATCCATGCACTGCACACTCCCACCATTCATGTTGTCTGACCTACCTTCTCTTAACATCTTCTCCCCCCAACCAGGACAATTTGCTTCATGGGTCTGGCTCCAGTTTAAATTTCATGAAAGTCAAAGTGGCAGAAGTAGAAATGTTCCTCCTTTATTATGGACCCTGAAATATGCACAATTTAGTGGAGAGCTGTGGAGACCAAGGTAGTATACCATTTAAAAATTTGTTTGTTGATTTACTCTCCTTGTAATTACACATAGATTTCATTATTCCTATTTATTAAAGAACTAAATATAATTAAAGTTTTGTCTTTGAGCTGAGTGAGATTTTGTTTGGTTACTTTCCACGATCTCCTCTCACAGTCAGGGTTAGTCTGGACCTTGGTGAAAGGTGTGAGCTGCAGATAGGTATGCCAGAGATTTTCCACACAATGCCCACAAAGTTTCTGAGACTGATTATGTCGTAGCTTATTTTCAGCTAATGTCAAAACTGAAAAAGTCAAGCCATCAGTCCACATACTGAGCCCTTCTTTGCAAAACAGAGGACCTTTATGAAGAAGCCAGCATTCGCAGTACAGTATTATAAGTGTCCAGCAACTTGTGTAATGGGCATACAGATCATTCTGAGGTTTCCCCCACAGAAAATCATGCTGGAAATCATGATTTCCATCTCCAAGACTCATTCGTCCCAGAAGTTTTTAATTTTATAAATTAACATATCATTTAATTTGAAGTCAAGGTATGGATCCTAGCTTGTTGAGTGGCTGTTTTTAGAAAGCATTGGTAACATATGTGGGATAGTGGAGTTTTGTTTTGGTTAGAGGTTTTATGGAGGTTTTTTTTTTTCTTAACAAGTACAGAACACAGGCTGGATGGATTAGAGCACCTCAGACATGTCATTGTTTATATTGTCATGGACTGTCACAATGATTGGTGTTGAGAAAGGATGCGATGAAATGTTTATGTGGAAAACTAATAGTTTGCCTGATATGTGCTACAATGTTTTTGTGGGGGGGAAGAGGGTGGGTTATTTTGCTTTTAACTGTCTAGCTCTTACAATTGGTCTGATTCTGCTCCTGCTGAAAACTTTGGGCATTTTACCATGCTGGTGAGCAGGCCTGGAGCCAATACGTCTACAAATGAAATAACAGAAGCCCCAAGTCTACAATGAGCTCTGCGCTGAAGGAATTCCATCTCCATATATGAGATCTTGCTCAGCCACAAAACACGTCAGCACGAAGCCAGATTTTGTGCAGAGCAGCTATATAAGAACAACACTTTAATTTCGAGGTACTGCTTTAATACTACAATGTCAGCTGCTGTTTTCCAGTCTGGGAAGCACATCTGAATTCTTGGTACTGTTTGCCTTGCTAAACAGTGGCATTAAGCTCTAGCTTCGCCTCCTTTCCTTGGAGAAAACAAGTTTCTACTTGGAGAAACCAGTTTCTATTCTCCACTGTGGATGCAAGGGTTAAGGGTAAGCAGACTTCTGGGCCTACACTAAACTTGAAGAAAATATAAAGGAGACATATTTTTATTTATAATAAAAAGTGTAAATGTCTTTTTTTCCCTCATGCCAATCTGATCCAAAATTGGATGCGCTCCACTATAAAAAAAGCAAGAGAGTGTTCTAAAAATATATAGGGTAATGACATTCATCCCAGACAGAGATCTGTCATCCCAGATCTGGTACCGCACAAAAAACCCCAACAGTTTTCCCAGTGTTGGTCCTTCAACCATCTCACCTGACTAACCATACCAGCAAATCCACTAATCAGAGGATGTGGGAGCAGCACCTCAGGAGGGTGAATTTCCTTTACAGCATTTGGCTGGAGGATAGATGCTTGCTCTAAAGACTCTTTTTCACAAAAGGCTGTTAAGGCAATCCCTGGGGTGTGAGAAAACAGGAGGTGAAACTCAGCACAAAGGAACAATAACAACTCCACACAGCTTCTGCCTTCTCTAACAGAGGAAAAAAAAGTTCTTGACTTTCACATAACTTCCACCTCCTGGCTTTCTGTCAGCCATTCCCCAGGCAGTGGAGAAGGCTGAATTTAAAATGGAGATTAAGATATGCCCTGGAGCATATTTAACCCTCGTTACTTGTTCTTGTGATGATCTGTACTTTGTAACATGTAAGAGGTAGTGGGCATCCTATTGGCCTCTCTCTTCCCCCATCTCATCCTATGCTTCAGATAGGTACCATTTTATACCTAAAAAAGAAATAGAGGTTGAAATTATGCCTTCATCAAGCACAGAGAAGTCAGACAAGCTTGGGAGTTAATGTCCAGGATTACTGGAAACATTACCTAAACCAATGATTTTCTAAAACCCACTTGTCAAAGGATAGATCCCTGCAACTGAGACATTGTCAAAGATTAGACTCCAACACTGATGCATCCTGCTGTAAGGAAGCAGTGGGACAACAATCAGGAGAGTGAGCTGGCAGTAAGGAGATGTCATGTCACAGCCATTTTCTTCCAAGTTGGTTTGTCCAGCCAGACTGAAGCCTTAGTCAAAACAGCCTTCTTTGGCAAAACAGTAGAAGAGTCAACTTGGTATACATTTCAAATGATACAGTATTTCTTCATAGCAGCTTCCTAATTAAATGAAAGTTATCATTTTTGATAGGTATGCTTTTCCTGTCTTTCTATGTTGTCTTGGCATAGAGTAGTTCTCTAGGTCCACTAAGTTTTGATGTGTGTACATTGGTATAATTTTTCATTTCTGGGGTTTAGATTTCTGCATGTATGTGTGTAGAAATTAAGTTTAAGAGACTAGACTGAAATTCAGCATTCAAGAAACAGGAAAAATATTGTTCCAACTGCAGTTTGTCCTCTGCCCCACCTCTTCAATGGCACCATTCCGGCTGAAAAATTTAGCTTGGTGTGAATTATTTACTCCTTGCTGTATCTTTACTTCCAGGGAGATGAACCTGTTGCAGACCTCAGCTGCACCTATCCCCAAAATAAAATTAATTTATTTACTAATAAATTTTGCACCTTTTACAATATCTTTTGCATGTTTAGTCTTAGCTTAGCTGATAAAAGGGATTTGTAAGGATGGCACATGGGGGAAACAGAGCTGTGCACCCAGATTTTCCTTTATGTACCACTTTGAGGATGTGAGTACCACTTGCAAGCATAGTGGCAAATATAGAAGGCTACCTGAACAGTGGGCAATTATGTTAGCAACAAGGGATATGCTACAGATAAGGCAGAGTTTTGTAGTTAACTTTTTAAGGCATAATGTGAAAACAATAAAGAATTTTTAGATATGGCATTTTATTTAGTTATCATGTTAATAATTGAATTCTGATTAACGATTGTAATTAATCATTATCTATGGATACTTAGGAAACTGTCAATAGCCATAGTGGGTTCAATCAGAGAGTCATGTAGTTCAGTACCCTGTCTCCAACAGTGGGCATGAAGAGGTATGCAGGACACATAAGAGAGTGAGCACATATGATGCAGTGGCTAAAATCAAATAGCAGAAGCTCCCAAAGGAGGAATAATGTTATGTGTCTCCAAGCACAGGTCTCTGTGCTCACTGAATTTACTTTGGAAATTACAAAGGAAAACTTTGGCTTTGGAGATGGCTCTAATATTGGAGAGATTTGCACAACATTTAGGAAAATTGTGAGGAGCTGTAAATTATTCTGTAATGTGTTCATGAGTTCATGGTTAATAGTGTTCCTTGATTTGACTATCTAAGACTCAAAAACCAGAGGCAATTGTGGTCTTTCTTGATGATGTTGGGGTAACAAAACATAGATTAAATTTCCAGAGTTGTCCTGAACAGAAAGTATTTAGGAGGCCATTGGAACACCTGGTGCTCAGAATTTTTTGTAAGAGTGCATTTATATGGGAGTTCTGTTTCCTTTTTAGCAAGTAAAACAGTCTGCAAAGATGGGAACTGAATATCCAGATCATTCAGAATAACCCCTAACTTGCCTATTATGTTACAGATTTCTCCCACATTTATGATTCAATTTAAGAGGTAATTTCAATGAAATTGAATGTTGTGACTGTACAATAGACAGCTGCTAAAAGATAAATGCTGAAGAGAAAAGATATATTTTCAGAGGAAAAAAATAGGTTTTTTTAATGATGAAAGTTTAGTTCCCTTACATGTATTATTATTATACCCTCTGAGATAATATTATTTGTGCAATGTGATAAATTATTTTCTGTTGTCCATAGGAAGTGAAAAGAACATACTTGCTTTTATAATTCATTGTTTTTGATTAAAAACCTGCATTCTCGTAGCCAAAAGATGGAGCAAGCCACTGAAGACTTAGTCTGCATTTCAGCTCTCCAGAGATTATTAATCAACTTGCTCCTTCTCCTTTTATAATTAATTAAGCAACAGTCATATAGACCAACATCTCAACTACCTGAGCCAGAGGATCAGAAATGTTCAGTTCAGGATTGTGACAAGACTTTCGATGGCTAACACTGAGTTTATATGGCACACTTGCTGCAAAGATTGCATTAAAGGAAAAGTAAAACACCAAGCACTGGGATATCAAATTTCCAATATTTAAAACAATGAAAAATTAAATAGGTCTGGAAAATTTAATTCAGACCCTTTGTTCACAGGTTTTACACCATAAGTCTGTGTTTTGTTTTGTATAACAACTTGACTTCACATCGTCCTTTGCCATCTTTTCTCCTTCCCCTCTCTCCCCCTCTTTTATTTCTCTTTCTTTTTGTTTTTTCCCCTAGTCTAATTTATCATTCCATCTTTGCTTCCTTTCTTTCTTCCTCATTCTTTAGTGTTTGCTGCAGCAGGCACAAGGAGTCTCTGGGGTCTCAGTTCTCATGTCTAAGCACTATGACAGCCAAACAGTGAAATGGCAGATCCACATTAGCTTCTACTTCCCTCTTTCGTATGTACTCAGTCAGTTTGTTGCTATATTAAAAAAGAAAAAAAAAATCCAACCATCAGTTAGGGATTTTAAGAGAATGTAAGATGTTTAGTGGTTTATGTGGGTAAATCTGACAGTGAGATTCAATCAAGCCTTGGAGAAATGATGATTTATTATTTTTATCTAGGGCAAGGCAAAGGCAAATAGAATCATAGTCACTTTATATGGATAGAGGAATCTGTATTTACAGATGCATACGTATGTGTAAACATGCTAGTTAATAGCACACACTATTTCAGAGCTGATCTGCAGGACAGGCTTCCAGAGTAACTGCTTTCTTAGATGCATTCACAATGGATATTTTGTCATCGTCCTCACAGGCTTGTGGTGTGACAGGTCATTAGTGGATATTATCTATTGTGAAAGCAATCTTGAAAGCATTGTGAACTTTGAGCTGCCTAAGCTCACCAGGAGCTGATCATACAGTTGAAGAACAACTTGAATTAATACTTAGCAGGCCACATGCAAATGGGACACAATGATGGCAGGGGAGACGGCTATTCTCATGCTACTGAAGTTTACTTTGAGGGACTGGTAGACAGCATGTATCACAGAATCACATAATCACTGAATGATTGAACCTCTGGAGATCATCTAGTTCAAACCACTGCTAAAGCAGCTTCACCTAGAGCAGGTTGCACAGGTCATGTACCAGGGCCCCACAACGAAAGGCAAAGACGGAATGATATCCTCCATGACTGCACTAAAGGAAGAGTTCCCTTCAGTAATACTTGTCTCAAGAACAGATCCAATGCAGTTGGGCATTCGGACAGCTGCAATGGGTATGGGGCTGTCACAAACAGTACACAGCCATGATAAAGCAGCTGTGTCCCACCTCTCATAGAAATGAACTTTCCAGTGCAGAAATTGCTATGTCCATTAGCTGTACAATGTAACAAAGGTGGTGTGCCTCTTTGAGGTAGTACTTGCTTCTTAAGAAATAGCATAAAACTACATCTGTAAATTAGCAGTTCTCTAGTAGCCATCCTTCAGCTGCTTTACCATTAGGCAAAGTCAAGACTGTCATGAACTAACAAAAATGGGCTTCGCAGCCATGTCAGAAGATTTCTGACCCACTGTCAAGTGGCACTCAAGGTGGCATGGTCTGGAAGATGACATGGTCCTCCAAAGTCAGACAGGAAAGAACGTATTTTTTACGACACGTTATCAGCCGGACTTATCTCTTTGTGAAGACACTGGCAAAGATTCACACTGGTGTCAATTACAGATTGACCTGTGCATTGCCTTCCACAAAAGGAACATGAGCACAATTTCACTACCTAAGTCAGCAGTGGTGACTAAAAAAGGATACATATGTTCCCTCTAATGTGATAATATCAATATCCAATATCCATATGCAAATATACCTCTCTGGGTCATTCTTGTTAGCAAAAGCTTTTTATTCTTTCTGTTGTTAGTTGGGTTTTTTTAAGCTTTCTTTCACAACCTTACTGGTAACATCTTGGTTTAGAGGTGTCAGAGCAATATGAATTCAATATTTTTTTATGTGGTGGTTCTTGAGGTCAGCACATTGCAGGCATTAAAGGAATGCTCGGATTGCTACACAGCCCTTATTAGGGTGATCACTGAAGGTCTAAAGGGTAAGAGACATTCTGAAGCCATCCAGTCTTACATACATAGATGCACCAAGATGTTCTAGAGACGCCCTAGGAATCCGAAGCATCAACAAGAGGAATCACACCAAATTTGGGACTCTGTGAGTGGGACAGAACTTGAAAGGGCCCTAAGAGCAAGAAGAAGCTTGGGGCACAAAAGTGTAACAGGCAGAGCTGAGCACAGCTATCCATTATGCCTCCACTCCCAAGGTACAGATGCACATTTTTCAAGTATATTGAGGATTAGTTATTGTAATAGCTGTGCATGGAGTTATATTGACAGAAAGTAATGAAAATATTGCCTAAATTGGACACTTCACAGAATCACATAATATTCTGAGTTGGAAGGGACCCACAAGGGTCATCAAAGTCCAACTTCTGGCCCTGCACAGGACAGAATCACATCATGTGCCTAAGAGTGTTGTCCAAATGCTTCTTCCAATCTTCACAAAGCTAGCTACTAAAATATTTACAGGCATGCCATAAGATGGAATAATTAACTGTAACATTAATGGATTTCATGGTAGGTGGTATGAGTATCCTGTAAGTGTATGAGTAGCCTGTAACAGCAACCTTTTGCTTTCACATTCCTCAGACAATGTGAGATTTTTTTCTTGGTATGGTCTTGCCTTCACATTAAACACCATCATACCTCAAAGACCATATAGATGTTTGGTTGCCTTCTCAGCCAACCAGTTAAGGAGAAGCACTATGTGCCTATATACTCACTGACAAGCAAAAAGAAAGACTGTAGTCATTTACATCCTTTTATTTGTTTTAGGTTAACTTGGCCTCATTGACCTCATTAGGTTAACTTGGCACCTCTTTGTACTTGGGGAATATTTCAATTAAAAAACAGACTGCAGAACAAATTGTTTGCTACCAAAGTACAATGCAGATTTTTCTGAGCATTATTATTATTATTAATAATATGCAGTACTATGAATGTTGTACCACAGCTTAGTAAAGTACACTTGAGTGCTTCTCAGTATTAGCAGGGCTTATGGACAGACTGATAAATGTCCAGTGAAAAATCTTAAAACACAAAAACAAGTAAATCAGTGGAAAGGTATATACAGCTTGTTGTTTTCATCAATTTTGCATAAATCAGCTATAATACAAATATATCATTTGTGGCTGCATCCAGGGTGTCTCATATGCTTGTGCGCAGGACACAAAAGGTAAATCCAGAATTATATAATCCACCATACTTTCCCCCATGATTCAGGATTATACGGGATTTGTTTTCTCAACTTGTTTACATTTTTTTACAATCTTTAATACCCATATAATTTCATATGGATATAAGATGCTTAAACATCGATGAAAATATTCTGAATCTTATGAAAAGAAAAATAATGTGCAATTTACTAAAGAACACCAAAGGGAAGTGGCACTCTTAGTCAGAATTTGAAAACTATTAATAAAAAAATGTCTTTGGAGATTGCAAGCACCCTTGGCAGTAAAAGGGCTTAATGTTTTTGTTTCTTCTTCACTACAATGAAAGCAAATGATTTCTATGGGGAATATTCTCAATTCAGTGCTGCATATTCCATTACCTAAACCAATAGTGGTTTTTAATGCAATAAGTTCAAGATATTCATAAGAATTAATTTTTTTCATAAAGTTTTCTGCAAAGAAACAAACCAATGAGAAATGAATAATTCATATGTTTCACAGGGACACATTTCATTTACTTGTAAAAATAAAAAAAATGTATGTTGTAAAGTAGTCTGTGTAATATTGGATCAAATTCAGTGTTATTAAAAGTTGGTGTGAACTAAGGTTCAGGAAAGAAAACTACTAAAACCATACAGAAAAAAAAACATTGAGGTCTGCTATAGAAAAAATAGAAGACTGGAGAATATGATTTAGAAAATTTTGTATGAAATATTTTCTGTCAATGAGAAGAGTGAGTTCTCTTTTAGAAATGTGCAAACTGATATTACTCCTTATCCACTTCAATTCATCAAAATAGTTCTACAATTACAAAAATTTTTAAAGGGGTATTATATTTTAAAACATACACAATTTGATTTTTTCAGTTCTTTTCTATTGTAGGTTTAGATTCAGAATTTACAATTGTTTCTTAATATTGTATTGGGTTAACTGCTCAGTGAATAATAGGATAAATGAAGCTGGAAGGGAACTCTCAATATCAGCTAGTCCATCCCCCTGCTCCAAGCAGGGCTGTCTTCAAAGTTAGAGTAGGTTGCTCAGGGCTTTGCTCAGCTGAGTTCTGAAATTCTCCAAGGATGGAGATTCCACAACCTCTATGGCAAAACCACAACCTAGTGATATAATAGTATTATTCCTAGACTTGCCTTTTATTTTTTTAATATGTGGGGTTTGTATCTGAATTTCAACTTTAAATCTTGTTTACATGACACCTAAAGCAGTACAAGTCCTGAATTTCTTGCTGCTAGGTCAGTATGTTGAATGCATTTCTGTTACTTTCAGTATTTTAATGATATGTATGAGAAAGACACATCAATAGATAAAAAATATAATCCTTTTAGGATGTCTTCAGTGTGTACAGCAATCTAATGCTGAATTCATTGTGGTAGTGCTGAATAAGTTTATTGTGCTTGAAAGTGTTTAAAATTAATGTAATAACTATACCAAGTATTACTCCTATGGAATAAGTACATTAGTTTAAGTCCTTTCCATCTTCTTAAAGTAGTAATTAAAGTTTAATGTCAATAGATAATTCACTAAAAAATACTCATTTTCATTCTTTTTCTTTTTTTTTCTCCTAAAAGAAAGTAAAAAATTGTCTTTTTCTCTCAGAAGGATCCATAAACACTACAAGTCTGGCACATTACGAGTCCCTTGGCTGGCTAAACTCAAATTAACTAAACTTATATCACTAATTTGTAAGTTCTGAAGAGGAATCCAGGTCACTCCTTGAGAAACAATATTTTTGACATTTGAAAGAATATCTGCATCTTTGAAAGATGGTATGCATTATTGTAGACACAGATTGGGAAGACCTGCTTTGGAAGTGATGAGAATAGTCAAACCAAACTGTGATAAGTTCTGTAGGCACTGATAAGAAGCTAAAGCCAATGGAGTGGTGCCGTAAATTTTTATTTTATTCGAGGTGGAGGAGGCATTGCACTATCTAGTGATCTTTCTGCTGAAAATATCAAGCACAGAGAAAGGGATGAGTTTGGTTTTTAGTATCCACCCCAAATTCAATCAGCAAGATTAAAATCCACTACGATGTGCATGCAAAGCATGTATCTCCTACAAACAGAAAATGTATTCTGAGTGCTCTTTCATCTGCCACAGCAGACCAGAGTTACACTGCTCACCATTCAAGAAAGAATTTAAGTTGATGGTGGTGGGTTTGGTTTTTCTGCTGTTTGTTTGTTTGTGTTAGTTTTGTTTGTTTTGTTTTGGGGGTTTTTTGTTGTTGTTGTTTTGTTTTGTTTTAATTATTTTTGTTCTATTTTTATTTTAAAGCTGCTCTGTTGTTGTGAAACCCTAATGGTCTTCCTATCACTCAAACAGCCAGAATATGTGAAGTTATCCATTATGACAATGTTATTAATCCACTGTAACAATAAACCATGACTATCTCTAGTGCATTCTGCATGTTGAAATTCATATAATTATATTAGTTAATAATGGGGGATTTCTATTTGCTCTCCTTTGTTGTTTTGGGTATTTTTTCCAAACAGCTTTTCATGAAACTTTCAAGTGTCTCCTACCCATGATTCCTTGTAGGTGCTAGGTTGTCACACCTTCTATGTGTGAGGAATCCCTTCTTCCTTCTCCTTTTTTTTTATTAATGACTGTAATTACTATTTGAAAATTCTATTCACCTTCTTTTGAGAAAGCACATAAAAATAGAAAATCTCTTCAAAATTAAGCAGTCCATAATGATGAAACAGAACAAGACAGTGTTTATCTATTGACACTAGCATGATACATTCAGCTAAATTGAAATTTGGATTATATATCTTTCTGCGTGTATTTAGGAAAAACATTTACCCAACCACAACCTTTGCTTCAGTTTCTTGAAGGATAGATTTGCTTTATTCTCACCTCTGTGACTACATAAACTATCCAGCCTGGCCTGTAACAAAGGAAAAAGTTCCTTTGTAGTGGTGCTATGAAAAAGAATTTGAAAGAACTGGCCACACTCACTCACTCACTCATGGCTAGGCTTCGCAAACGAAGATTTGGGAAGGGCTCTACCCATTTTTCATGCAAGCGCGTTGGTGGCTAAAAAGGCCAATACGAGAAAGGCAAGTCCGGTTGCAAAAGACACAGCAGAAAAACTCCTTAGATGGTATATTCTGCAAGGTTCTATTCTTTCTGCGTTGTCTTTTCTCCTCAAGAGTGATCCTGCGTGCTTTCTCAAAAGCATCAGCAGCGTTATAAATGGTCTGTCTCCAGGCCTCCCGATTAGAGGCCAGAGTGGACCAGTTATGGTGATCAATATGCCCGAGGCTGAGTTGTTGCTTCAGGGAGTCCTTGTATCTTTTCTTTGGAGCTCCTCTCTTGCGGCAGCCAGTGGCAAGTTCACCATAGAGCAGGATCTTAGGGAGGCGGTGGTCCTTCATCCTAGAGACGTGCCCTGCCCAACGCAGTTGCGTTCTCAGTAACATGGCCTCAATACTCGTAATTGCTGCCTGTTCGAGAACAGATGTATTGGTCACATAGTCCGACCAATGGATGTTAAGGATTGTACGGAGGCAGCGTTGATGGAAGCGTTCTAGGAGACGCAGGTGGTGGCGGTAGATGACCCATGATTCGGAACCATATAAAAGAGTAGACAGCACTATGGCTCTGTAAACACTGATCTTGGTGCTTTTCTTCAAGTGTTTATTACGCCATACTCGTTTATGGAGTTTTCCAAAAGCACTGTATGCCTTCGCTAACCTATTGTCTATCTCCCCATCAATCTTACCATCTGAGGAGATGAGGCTGCCTAGGTAATTAAACTGTTGGACTGAATTGAGTTCTGACTGGCCGATGGTGATGTGGGGATGGTGGGGGACTTCCTGAGGTGTAGGTTGATGGAGAACTTCTGTCTTCTTTAAGCTGACTTCCAGCCCAAAGAGCTCAGCAGCATCTGCAAAGCAGGATGTTAAACGCTGCAGAGCTGCTTCTGTGTGGGCAACAAGGGCGGCGTCATCAGCATAGAGCAGCTCCCGGACAAGATGGTTTAGGGTCTTAGTATGGGCCTTCAGTCGCCTTAGGTTGAATAGGCTTCCATCAGTACGATATCGAATGTAGATACCATCCTGATCATTGAGGTCTGCTGAGGCCCTTTGGAGCATCATACTGAAAAAGACTGTGAATAGGGTAGGAGCGAGAACGCAGCCTTGTTTCACACCATTCTTTATTAGAAAGGGCTCAGAAAGCGTGTTGCCATATCTGACTTGGCCGTGCTGATCCTCATGAAGTGAGATGATCATTTTAAGGAACTTGGGGGGACAACCTAAACGTTCCAAAATCTGCCAAAGACCTTTTCTGCTCACAGTATCGAAAGCCTTGGTGAGGTCGACAAAGGTTACATAGAGACCTTTGTTCTGTTCCCTACACTTCTCTTGCAGTTGTCTGAGAACAAATATCATGTCTGTGGTGCTCCTGTTGGCTCTGAAGCCACACTGACTTTCAGGTAGAATTTCTTCTGCTATAGTGGGTATTAGTCTGTTCAGGAGTATTCTTGCCAAGATTTTGCCAGCAATGGAGAGCAGAGTAATACCACGGTAATTTGAGCAGTCTGATTTAGTACCTTTCTTCTTATACAAGGTGATGATGACTGCATCACGAAGGTCTGATGGTAGTTCGCCTAGTTCCCAACAGCGCACCACAAGCTCATGAAATTTAGCATGGAGTGCAAGGCCCCCATGTTTCCAGACTTCAGGTGGGATTCCATCAACCTCAGCTGCCTTGCCGATTTTCACCTGCTGTATGGCCTTGAGGGTTTCTCCTAGAGTGGGGGCAGTATCCAATTCGTATTTCACCGGTTGTTGTGTGATGGACTGAATTGCTGAGTCTTGTACTACACGGTTGGTACTGAAAAGAGTCTGAAAGTGTTCAGACCATCTATTCAGAATGGAGGTTTGATCTGTCAGAAGCGTTTGACCATCTGCACTGAGTAGTGGGCTTTGGACTTGGTATGTAGGCCCGTATGCTGTTTTCAGGGCCTCATAGAATCCTTTGTGATCCCCTGTATCTGCACAGAGTTGAGTTTTTGCGGCTAGATCGGTCCACCATTTGTTCTGGATGTCACGGAGTTTCTGTTGGAGCTTGCTGCAAGCAAGACGAAAGGCTGTTTTTCTAGCGTGACAGGATGGCAGTGCAAGGTGTGCTTGGTGGGCGGTTCTCTTCTTCCTCAACAATTCCTGGATTTCTTGATTATTTTCATCAAACCAGTCCTTGTTCTTCTTGAGGGAGAACCCTAAGGATTCTTCAGAGGATTGCAGGATGCTACTTTTAATATGCTGCCAAATTGTTTCGGGAGAGGAAACTGCAGAATCTGTGGAATGGTTATCAAGCTTAGTTTGAAGGTTTGCCTGGAATCTTTCTCTTACTGTGGCTGATTGGAGATCGTTAACTTGGAGTCTTCTCCTTGGGATACTGCCCCTCTTGGGTTTGAATTTGAGATAAAGGTTGAGTTTACAGCGCACAAGCCGATGGTCTGTTTGACATTCTGCGCTGGGCATCACGCGGGTATGGAGGACATCGCGGACATCTCTCCGTCGCACCAAGACATAATCAATGAGGTGACTGGCCACACAATTGCTATGAATTTTCCTCCATCAGTTGTAGGTAGTGCTCTCAGATTTCCATCTGAGATTTCCTAAGGAAAAAACTAGGTCCCAGGACCCCTATTTTTTCTGTTTTACCTACAACACATGCAACCTAACATGGCTTATGCTATGGAAACAAAATGTTGATTCTCATTAAGAACAAGGCATGTCAAACATTGGACCTATGGTGCAGATGATCAATTTGCTAAGATGATTTGGGTGCAGGGTTTAGCATAATACAAACATGCAAACATTTGTCATCTGGGAAACATAGCAGAGTTTCCTGTCTCCAAAGTCAGACAGGAAAGAAGGTATTTTTTATGACACGTTATCAACCGGACTTATCACTTTGTGAAGACATGGGTAAAGATTCACACTGGTGTCAATTACAGATTGACCTGTGCATTGCCTTCCACAAAAGGAACATGAGCACAATTTCACTACCTAAGTCAGTAGTGGTAACTAAAAACAGATGCTTATGTTCCTTCTAATGTGATAATATCAATATCCAATATCCATATGTAAATACACCTGTCTGGGTTATTCTTGCCAGCAAAAGCTTTTTATTCTTTCTGTTGTTGGTTGGTTTTCTTCCCTGAGAAATATATTCAATTTTCAAAAAAAAAAAATTATACAGAGTAATGTTTCCTACAATCCCCCCAAAGAATTTCCATAAGGACCCCAAAAGTTTAGAAGAAAATTACCTGAGTAACCTTCACTATTTTGCCAAATATCTTTACTAGTTAGTGCTAGGCACTCCAGTAAGAGCATAGTACAGTATTGATTATTAGAATTCCATAAGTAGGGAAAATCTTGCTGCATTATACTCTTCACCGTAAATTTCAGGAATATTTATACTTCTTTTCCTATACTCTATCCAAAAGAGCTGATTATGACTATACAGCAGTAAAGACCTAGGAATAAAAATGTTTTAACAGCAGTTTATACTCCTATTTAACAAATAAATAATATCTTCAACTACATCATGTGTTAATTATGACACAGCTGCTTCTTTTTATAAGGGTTTGAGAGATAATACAGTAAGAATGCATCCTGTCAGGATGCTTTATCCTCACTTCTTGGGTTTGGAGGAGGATGGAAGCAGGGGGTTGCTTTGTGAAACATGCCATCTCCCTGAATTTAAGAAGAGTTTTACATCTCTTCCACACATATAATCCTTTTGATGAACCCTCTAGAAATAAGATCCCAAAAGATGGAAGAGGAGAAAGTGAGTACCTTTTCTGCACAGT
Organism: Neopelma chrysocephalum; assembly: GCF_003984885.1. Taxonomy (NCBI): domain Eukaryota; kingdom Metazoa; phylum Chordata; class Aves; order Passeriformes; family Pipridae; genus Neopelma; species Neopelma chrysocephalum. The sequence goes on from NW_020897695.1 coordinate 28,118,540, forward strand.
GCAGACATTTTTGGTAGGGAACGGCCTCTGTCACTCACTCATCCTCTGTGTTGTGTGATCTACAGGCAGAGATTCATGTGTGAAACAAGGTAAAGTGCAGAGAAAACCAATATCTCTCAACTGTGTCATAACTAAGATTACTTATTTCTCTGGGGTAAAAAATGCATACATATATATGTATATACACACATAAATTTAGCTGGAGTTGGAATAAAAGTGCATAGGAATGGAGAAGAATATTTTATTATTTTCTTCTACTAGAAAGCCATTCCTTTCATTCTTTAGCACTTGCGTACAATTGGACATGCCCTTTATCTCCTGAAGCACCTTTTTACTACAGAGAGATTTGAATTTGTTCTGGTGTTCAAATTCACTTAACTATTTGATTATTCATTGTTTTAGATCATATATATCCTTGATTTTCAGGCAAATCATGATCAAGTGCAGGACCTCTGTCTATTCACCAGCTTACTTGTGTCTGTTAAGTTGTGACGGCTTGTAGCTGCATACCCACAAAGCCATGGCATGTCATTTTATTTCTGTGTTTTCACTTGCTCAGCATATCCTCTCCCGATACCTAAATTTAGATTCAGTAACAATTCATTCCACAAGTTGTAATGCTGACAGGGTAGATGGTTCTGTGGTGATATTGTCTCTGATGTGCTGAACACTGCACAAGACAGAGAAGAAGCCTTTAATGTATTAAACTTAACAAGATGACAATTAATGGAGAACATGGCTTTCTGGATGTGTTTCAAGCTTACATTTAAAATATGAGCGTAAACTCTTTTGCAATCTGAACTGTTCTCTATATAAGTTTCCTAATTGGGATTGAGAGCTTCTGATGATACCAACCTGATATCAAGCCACTCACACTGGGTTTGATTTAGTAAAGGGATGAGCACTCTGGACCAAATTCTGAAAGCACTTTTTATGCACATGCCTTACTTTAAGCCACATGAATAGTTCCTTTTAAGACAAAAATCTTTCTTGTGCTCTCAGGTTGAACATGTACTCTGCTGCTTTGCAGGAGAGTGCATTGCTCTCAGTAGCTTTTCACCCACAACAATTTAATTATCTTATCCAATATCTTGTTGTTTGACCTCTAGGTAAGTCATTTAGACCAATGACCTCTCTAAACCTTCTTTCTCTTTCTGTCTGTTTAATTAATGCTCCATTTTTTTAAGCTGCTGCAAGTGCTGCTATGCCAGACAATGTGGTTTGGATTAACTTGATGTTATTTAAAACTTACTTCCTTTCAGCAAGTTAGGAGACACCCAAAGAAGACATGCTGAAAATTAAGTAGAGATTTTGCATCAAGTTTAAGTTAAACACATATGCCTAAGCAATCTTCTTGAGTTTCCCTGTTATCACACATCACCTGAACTGTGTCTGTCCTGATGTGGGAAAACACAAGGAGAAAAGAATCACAGGCCCACTGTGTCTGTGTATTTTCTCTTAAGTGTGGGGCGTATGTTACATAATAAATTTCACTGCAATTTAGCTGTAGTCAGATTATTTTGAGTTTGCCACGAATATTAATGCATATCTGCCCATTACGATGATCAAACTGAAAAAGCTTAAATGTTATCAAACTGTGGCAGCTAGTTCACATGTATCATAAAATACTTCTAGGACCCATTTATGCCAAGTTCGTGCAAGTTTCTCATGTATACAAGTCTCATTTTAGATCAAGGCATCCTGTGATCATGTGTCATGCATCCGTAATAGCATTACAAACAGGGTAACAAGCGGCCAGACTTAGCATGAACACAGCTGTGGGGAGTCCGACCTAGTGCAATCTAGTTTATCTGAAGTCTAGTTTATGAATGTTCTTGCAAGACAGCTAACACAGTACTGCACCTTCAAATGATACATCAGTGGCCTTTTGCTTCCTGCAGTGAAAAGAAACATAGACCACAGCACAGAAAATCAGTTCTGGAAAGTTCCTTGTGACAAAAATGCATTCTTGCTTAAGAGCGTCTAGCATCCTCTGCCCAACCCAAAACCACAGAGGGTAAGTGACAAGTAAGTCTCCTTCTCTAAAGCCATAATGAAGAGCTTTATTAACAAGGCAATAAAAAAAGCTTGTAATAAATTAGCTGCTTAGTTTTTTCAGGGAGCATAAAATTTTTCCTCAGTTTCGACCCATTCAATCCTCTGCGCTAAAATGCTCACAAGGGCTGGCAGTTGCTTGGTCCCATGGGGAAGCCATGCTCTCCCTGTGGGAGGTCTGCTGAGGATGCTGCCCACCCATGGCATGAAATATGCAATGTCTGTCTTCTCTACCCACCCACAGTGCTGGAACAAGGAGCCCAGAAAGCTTGCTTAAAACCTCCCCGTTTGTGTGTAATTTCTTTCTGTTTCTTCAGAAATAGAATGTCAACATCATCCTTGCAAAGATAAGAAAGAATCAGGCTAAAGTATGACCTTCACTTCCATACAGTCGTTTTATCGTGGCTATATATTAGTGAGTCACAGGACCCTAAAGAGCAGCAGATATGACATTCATATGCTCATGTTATTGGTTAATTGTTTACTATATATCAAATTCAGTAGGCTGAACCTCTAGATAGGAAATTTTTTGGTACAAAAGTGTATGTGCATGCACACTCACGAATGTGTGTGCACAGACATAAGGTGCACACATGTGTGTTGAACAGCTCCCTGTGAGAAGTGATGTTTTAACAGTGTGTTTGCTGGAGTAAATGGTGCTCACACAGTTCCCAAGCAGATGTAAGTTACCCATATGCTGTGCTTTTTTATCTCTTAAACCAGATTTACTGTGAAATTATGTGCAGTATGAGATGGTGATTTTTAGCTTATCTGTTTATCTCTACTGGGACTTGGATTTTTGTCTTGCTTTACTTGTCTGTGAGCCTCCCGGTAGAAGATTCATTAGCATTCACTGAGATGATAAACAGTTTCTATTCTCCAGTCCTGTTATCATTTTCTATTACTTTTTTTTTAATCAATTATTTTTATTCATTGATAACCAGGCTTGTAAAAACAACTTTGAATAACCAGCACACTAAAACACCCACTAGAAAACAGTTTACAAGAAATATCTGTCCCCTGCCCTTTGATGGGTTTTCATCCTATTCTAAGCAAACATTTTGGAACCAAGACCTTTATCCTAGGCTGTCCAACAGCTAGATACAGATGCATCCATCTATCTATCTGTCTGTCTATCTATCTACCTAGCTATTTACCTTTGGTTTGCTAATTGAAACATTTTTCCTGGATAGTTTGCTTTCTCAGCAGTTATTTGCAACATCTGAAACAAAGTGAATATAGAAAGGACCGACTTTGGGAAGTTTTCTTTAAATGCTCAGATCCTCAGTGCTTCATATTCTCAGGAAAAAAAAATAAGTGAAAAATGAACAAGTCATGGATTTTCAATGCTCTAATGACTTATACTAATGTATTCCTTCCTCTAAATACAGATTTCTATTTAAAATTCAGTATGCAGGGGTATTATGAATTCTAGCTTAATAGATTCCAAATAATTGCCCTTTAGAAATGATGAATAGCTGTTTAAAGCCACCGATAAGAATATACTATTTCTCCCCTAACAATGGACCTTCTACATTAACTGTATCATATATGCTGGAAATTAGTTTATTAATTTTTTTTTATTGATATGCAAACTACAAGCTGATGGCAGATGGCAAATAACCCCTTTACTCTAACACCAAACCATCCAAAAAAAAGCCTTGTCTCTGCTACAGTTCTTGTAGGGGGACAAAAAAGAGAGATAAGAAGATAGCTTTTATATTGAAGGCAGGCCACTGAAATGCAGATGATGCCATTCTCTCTTGCACTCCGTTTTCAGATTTTCTGGCATAAAAAGAATAAGATATAAGGTTGAATTAATGACCAGATTTTGCAGAACTGCAATTCAAGATGCTTTCTCTCTGCTGTTCATGCTATCTCTGAGTGGCCTTTAAAACAACTATTCTAGACGTGTTCTTTCATTTAAAAGACAAGCATCCAGAAATACTGAAATTAAAAATACATTATTCATATATTCAACATAGGAATGACCTGACAAAAAATTTCACTTAACAGAGCTGATGGTTTCTTCATAACATATGAAACGCTTTGAAAATACCAAACAAAATAGATTAAATGCATCTGCAGTTGAATTTGCAGTTATCATAAAACATGACACTGGAAGTTTCTGAGGTTGTATGTGTTTTGTGTACTAAACACACCTGCTGTACTTAAATGCAGCACTTGAAAAAATATATGCAAAATGTGAATATATTAGAAAGCTAACACCTTTTTACTTAAAAACTTGGGGGAGGATGTGTGTTTTGAAGTATTATTTCAAATATTTAGGGAGATATACAAAGATATTGTACACCAACAATAGTGTTTTTAACAAATAATGAGGTAATGCTGAAGCTATAATATAGTGCCATATGTAAATAAATGGTTTTTCATGGCATAATTGTTGGGTTATACCAAGCTTTTAGATTACTGGCAGAAATAAAACACTTAGTGGATGAAAAGTGAATAAATACATACATATATGCATATATATATATATATATGGTATATACATATATATATTGGATTAAGAAACTGGTATTTCCTATCGTGCATATTACGCAATGGAACATCCTAGTACTAGTGCTCACTTGCTCTTTCTGTTCATATGTGACTGCATGTAACTGCATTTCTGTACAGAGAATTCATCTCAGCTAAATTTTGGCTGTTGAAAAAATATTTACCAGTGTCTGGTAAATAGTGTTTTACTAACAGCAAAAAGAAAACCTCTTTATTAGAGGATAGAAAGTTACTGTAAGAACTGTTCTACTTTTCTCATTGTCATCTTTCCTACATACAAGGAACTTAAATTTCCAATTAATTTCTCTTGGCAAAGTTAGCAGCAACACGAAAGGTCCTAAAAGTGGGTTAAAGCAGTTTTAAGTCTTAACCATAATTGCATCTATAATGCTTGGCTCTGGTCCCTTTAGCCTTTTATTTTTTTTCTATAGGATCAGGGCAGTTACCCCCATCTCAGGGCCTTTTCTTCCTCCCTCTGGGGTAGGCTGCCTTCTCCACACACCACTGGTACCCAGAAAAGAATGGTTCTTCTGTTTGTGTGGCCGACTGCATATTGCATCCATTGCTCCATTCAGCCTGTCTTTTCAGGTCTGGTAGCTTCTGTACAACTTAGCTTTTGTGCTCTACTGCCAGGGCTTTTCTGAAGCCAGACACTTTTTGAAAAGAGGGTATATTTGCATAAACAATACCATGTGAGGAGGTCTGCTGGAAAGAAAATCAAAATTCAGCTGAGCGAATCTTCCTGAACAACTCATTTCTTGCAACCAACACCTCCTATCGTTACCATCTGTGTACTAAATTATGGCTGAAAACGTGTGCCGCTCTTTCTTTTCACTTGCTCTTGTGTACAGATTCCTCATATCAGCTGAAGTATATTTTGTTTTCAAATTTAGGCTGAACAGAGACCCTTAAACAGAATTCAGTATATGGAATGAGGAAAATATAGTTGTATTAAATAAGGAACAGAAGGCCTACCATGCATTAGATAGCTTGCAACCCAGATTGGATTTGTACTGAAGGCTCATCAAAATGCATATCAGAAAGAAGATCTACCCATCAGCTTGCTGAGATTTCAGGTCGGTGATGGCAGGGCAGCTTTATCAGGAGAGAGCAGGGAGAAGAAGGCTTACTACTGTGAATGATAGCTGAAGGAATCATTCTGGAAAATATGTGGTCTTAAATCTCGAGTGGCTTAAAATATTGGATATACTGAGCGCATGTGTATATGTATCCACATAAACACAAAAATAAAGAGTTCATACATATGTATTCATGAGTGAATTCATGTATATTTCTATGCACAAGCAAACATACACACATGGTCTGTGCTACAGCCTCTGTGTGCATTTACAATATCCTACACATGGGAATAAAAATAATTAGGCTAACTCTGAAAAAAAGCAGGCAGGCAAATCAAAAGTAGCCACATGGAAAAAAGGAAGAATAGACTTTCATAAGCCACTGCTCAAATCTCCCGCTTATTTGCATTTTTTATTCAAATATGTAGCTAGGTAATGCATCTCTCACTATTTCATTAAATCTCAATCTTAATTTTGTTTTCTTACTCAGATGCTTTGGATATAATTAATAACAATATTTAAAATGTGTCTCCCCTACTGTATTATGTCTGCACATACAGCATCCAGTGTTTTGCACTGCCTATTAAATCACACTCATATGTCAGAAAAATGATGCTTATGAATGTGTTCAGCATACAAAACTATCACAGATGAGAGGTTTTTCTTCTACCCTGCTGCCTTGATCACTGCCCACTTTCTAAGCCCTAGCATCAAATGGATGGGGAGAAGACAGATTGCCTCTGACTATTGGCTCTATCCATGTGTTGGAACAATGTGCACATGGGATTTTTGTGGGCATTTCTTATTATTCTGGTTTCTTCCTGCACAAAATCCAGTGCAAGGGGCAAGTTTGAACAGAAGATCTCATATCATGTCTTTTCACCTACAAACAGGCATCCTATCAAATGGATTCCCAGATGTCTGAAGTAGCCCCTTGCCATGAATCAAACTACACTTCTGTCATGGGGCTCCAGTTATGCTTGTGTCTTACCCTGAGGAGGCATCCAAGCAGACAGGCAGCAGAAAGCTGGAAGACAATACATTCACCCCTTCATTTCCAAGTCCCCTGTAAGATGTGGAGTTTTATTATACTTACCTGGAATGTGAAGTGGTCCATTTCATACAACACTGGAAAATGAAGATCAATGAAGATCCTTAAAGGAATTGGGCTTAGTAATAGTGACTCTTTTTGTCAGATTTCATTTTGGGGGAATCATTCCTATAAGGTATTTGCTATTTTTTACATGAAAAATGTTGCTACACAAAGCATATATAAAGCAGATCGATTAGGGTTTAATAAGTGTGACAGAAATATGAATGCCCACTATATAAAATCTGTAAATATGGTTTTATTATTCTATGTCAGTACCCATAGTAAATCTGTCATTATTCTGAAATTAAAGGCATAGTCAGCACCCCTCATTCAAACCACCCCTGGTATTAGTTTATAGCATAAATGACTGTATCAAGCAAAAGAGAAAACAATAATAAAAACAACCAGAATTTGGTGCTTGACTAATAAAATCCAAAAGACTTGTTGCATAAAATGGGCACCATGCCATAAAATTCTAAACTCAAGCACCAGAGAGCATGTCATCTGGCAGCTCTTGGTTTTGAAGTAAAGAAGTCTTTCCCAAGCTCATTCTTCTCCACATGTTCCTGTTTCTCCCACAAGGTTAAGCAGAGTTCTTGTCTCTGCGAAAGCCAGACATGACCCCATTGCTACATCATCCATCTCACTCTGTCCTGCCTGGTACTCTCATGTGTCTCCTCCTAGTGAGGTCTGAAACTGGTCTGCTGATTCCACTGGTCCCTACAGCTGGGGTGAAACTGCTGTAACCTCATGCTGATGTCAACAGGGAAACATCTATATCAGTGTATTTGGCCTCAAGCTGAGGGCAAACTACATTAGTCTCACTGAAGGTAAGTCCTCATGTTAGAGCTGGGACATAAATAGGGAAACACAGGAGAAACTCTCATTTCAATATTAACCAGCGTCACCTCACTGATCCAAAATATGGTATGCATACATATATGTAGTATGTATATGCATATGTTACGTATAACTGGTTCTTTTAAGACCAATTAGGTCATGGTGACTGGGCTGCTTTTTTAAAATGACCCACAAAAGGAAACTATTTCTAAAACAAAGCTCAGGAATATGTCAGTCACAAAGCAGAACTTGCACTTGTGTGATTGGTAATTATGCATCCTGCAGTTAATAGGGTCCACATATGTCAGCATATACATTAACCTATGTGTTAATCTCTCTGCTTTTCTGAGGATTTTCTCTATATTATCTTCACAACTCTGACCAGGAAAAAGAAAAAAAAAGGAAAATAAATTCACAGAAGAAATAATAATGTTTATGTAAGAGAGACATTGCCCAATTAATATTAGCTGTTTGCTCATTATAGTGCAAGAAAAGTTAGAGAGGAGGTGATGGTTGGAAGTAGGAGAGAAGGAAGAGTGAACTCCATGTTGTTTGCAGAATGTATTTTTCATGGAGTCTGCAAAGTGCTTTGGAGGGGGGTTTACATGACTGGATTTTGTAATCCCCATAACTTGGAAATCAATAAGATAAATGGAGGAGAAATGAACAGCTAGTGGCCTCAGTCTTGATGATTCGAGGATAAATCCTTTTAATAAACATGAAACTGCAGCAGAGCAGAAACTCTAAGTCCTACTTTTGATTTAAAGATGTTTATCTCTCTATCTCCTACATTTCTCAGGTTTTATTCTCCTCGTATCTTTTCAATTTTATCTCTCTGGTTACCCATATGGTTAATTATTTTTTGCATTTATTCTTCAAAGATGAAGCATGCGCATATGTACATAACACATTAATATATGCAAGAAGTGGGGACAAACATATAGTTTGGCTTTGTAGTAGTTCCCAAGAAGACTTAATGGAAAATCACTGTCATCCTATAGTCATTTTGTTCATGCTTGAAACATGCTGTTGTCTGTATAGTAGAATCACATAGGTGAACGGTAGAAGAAAATAAGGGCAATTTCACTTAAGGAAAACTTACTTACAGAGAGATTTTGCTGGTGATGGTGATCACAAAGAAATGACTTAAAAAAATGAAGCAAACTGCACCAGTTTCTCAGCATTAGGACTCCTTCACTAGTTAATCCATCAGAATTGGGATTTGTCAAGGCTTGTTTTATATAATAAATATTTGATTAATTTGTACATTTCTACAATATAACAGAAATAATTTGGAAGTTCAAGATTTAATATCCAGGCTTCCTTTATATACACAGGGGGAAAAAATACATTTAGATCTCTCATTTATTTTCCAATTATCTGTTCTTTATCCATGCATTAATATTACAGATGTCTCAAGAATAATTAAAACAGATAAGCAATTTATAAAATCTTCACATTTCGTGCTAATTACCATAATGTAATGTTACATTTTTATTAGCAGCTTTTGTTCCCTCCCCCCACTGTTAACTTCCAGGAACCCTGGGGCCTGAGCCAGTCAGCATGTTATAAATCTTTGTTAAAATACGACAAGAAGCTAAGAAGCTTGTAACAAAGCAAATTGGACAGTGATGGAGTTCTCCTTTCTTTACCTTCATTTCCCAACAGCCAGCCTCTCATCAAATATGAAAACAATGATGGTTTTCCACAGTTTCTCACTGTGAAGGCTAAGGGGGTCCCAGGACAGAGGGTTGTGAGGATGGGCTTTGAAGTCGTCAGTCCATGAGAAAGACAGAGGAGAGCAAATTGATCTTAAGATCCTGATGCCGACCTAAGTCACAGGCCCAGGAAGTGACTGTAGAGTCAACATACATAGCACCACTGTATCATGCAATTATACTTACAAACAATTAAGTCCCATCTCAAAATGAGCTGGCTTGTTTGTTCTCATCATTTCTATGCAGGATTACTATCAGAATTCAAAAATAAGCATTCAAGGGGGAATTCCTAGAGATGCTTAATATTCAAGCCATCAAGTGAGAAAAGTGCCACACTGTATTACACGAGCTCTTCCACACCTCTGTTCGACTTCGGTGGAACCATACTCATAGTCAAGCTAAACACTACGGTTATTGTGAGCAGTTTGGAATAAGAAGTAAAAAGAGGTTAACTTTGCTGAAATATGCAACTTCATATCATTAAAATTAAGTACCTCCTCAAGTGTTTAAAAGAATAGGATAAACTTGTCCAATGAATGAACGACAATATCAGCTTTTCTGGTAGCAATACCAGTGGCCAGCACATTAGCACGTGCACACACAGAGGCACACACATGTATGCACGCCATTCTTCTCTGGTGCTGCACAGCAGAGCCAAACACTCAAGTGTGCTATTAGTTGCGTGTCTTAGCCTCTTTCAGATCAGCCTTTAAGCAGTAATTTGTGTCATAATGAAGATAATGTACCTCCATATGTTTCAAAAATACACTCATCTAAGCTTTCAGAAATAATAATGTAGTTTATGTTTCATTTTGTTTTTATTCCCGAAACAGACTTTGAAATAAGGTGGTGGAAATGAGATAAAATGAGATAAAACAGCTTGCTCCAGTGCCAAGTCCTAAAACCTTAATTTAGGGAGAAGAGTACATATGTGTATCTCCTCAGCTGCTACCCAGTCTATTGATTCAAAGCTACAAGACCTTTTTTGTATTGCTTAATTTATTTTTATTTATTGCAACATTGATAGAATTCAATCTGCATTGGATAATGTACTAGATAAGATACCTTTTTAAAACCTCTTACTGAGATCCTATTGGGACTGGCATGTAATTGAAAACACTTAATGGAATATTTCAGGGCATATTGCCAGAGAATGAACAAGAGAACCACATTTTATTTTAAAATGCCATAGAAAAATCACTAAAATTATCATAGGTCTGGTTTAGTGTAGAAGAGGATGGGTATTATAATTTACATAGACTTTCTTTCTGAAATTATTTTCTCTCCTTGTTACATTTGACAACTCACCCACTGTCTTTTCAGAAATGCCTGACATTCTTTTTAATTAAGTAGCGAGGGGTGACAAGCAATACATTTTTTAAAGATTGCTGAATGCATTGGGTGTGTTTTCAGCCTGGGGCCCAAATCCCCAGCTGGTTTGCTCTCTTGGGAAGAAATTTCAGTGATTACAACTTCTGCCTTGACCTATTCTATGATGGTACAAAGCCAAATTGAAACACTTTTTGTTAGTGCTTGCTTTTCACTGTCCCTACTTCTGTTAGGCCAGAATAATATTTGGGTCTTGGAGGGCTCAAAACTGTTAAGTTCTGAGGTTTCCGATAACAATACAGAAAAATCCAGACAAGAGACTTTTCAAACTGGAGGTTTTATCATGAATTTCCTGGGTGCTTGCTTGCACAGCCCCAGAAAAGGAGACATCCTTCTTTATCTGTTGTAAGTCAACTAAGGAACAGAGAGTTTAACTGGGCTTCCCTTCAATCACACAACAGACTACCTAGAAAGCTAGGAATAGCAGCCAGCATGCCTGTTTCCATAATCCTACAGACTACTGGAGATCCCTTGGTGGCAGCTAACAGCCCTACACATTCACACTGCAGATTTACCATTGAAACTCTCCCTCAAGCACTTTTGCACAAGAAAAACCTTTTGCGCAAGGAAAAGAGTTTCTACCAAGAATGTAGGAGTCAGAAGTACTAAAAGACATTTTCAACTGACACAAAAAATCTCAAAGTTAAATATATAAAAGAAAGGAAATTCATTTGAGATGTAAATTTTCAAAATGAGACTGTCTCTACACACAGAGTCAGGTATACACTATTTTGCTGATTCACATTTGGCCAACCTCAAACTAGGAGCTTGTCTTCACATATGTGAAGAATTACAAGGGAAATACATAAATGTTTAGTTTTACCAGTGCAACTGACCCTTGAGCCAAGACCCTTAAGCATTCAAATCCTGTAGAGGGTTCTACCCTAACCAAATTTGTAGATTAATATTGTTTAATTCTTACTTCTTCATGCCATAAAAATGGGGTCACAGGGTCCTTTTTATGGCCTGATATTAAAAATTAAGACTAAATCCAAATAAAAGGTTTCAGCTCCAGATAAAAATGTGTTTTGAGTCCTGTTTGTAGCTATCTTCTCAGAGAAATATCATAACATCAGTCAAACACCTTAAGGGTGTAGCTTATCCCTTGTCTATAATCCTGGACCTGGATTTACATGAACATAAGCAGGTGACCACACATAATTGCCATATGTCAAGGTATATTTGCCCGCAGGTTAGAGAACCGCATTAGTAAATAGGGCCTTCATAAATGTGCAGCAAAACCAATAAAATATAGCAAATATACTGAGAATTAGTTCATTTTTTCCTCTTGTTGATTTTGTGCTGCTATCAGTTAATATTCCCTGTAGACAAACTTTTCCCGCTGGGTGCTCAGGAATTATGAGGTTCACTGGAACTGTTCTATCTTTTTTTCTGTTCTTTTAAGTCCATTGAAATGACAACGCTCAATCTGGAAATTGAATGTGGTGAGGAAGCCACAAACACTAAGACTGATGTGGCTTATTAGCTTGATTCCTGTTTTGCAAAGGTCAGCCCCAAGCATTCCCTGATGCTGACAGATGTCATGTTGCAGTGATAAGCCAAATGTGGAAAAAGCCCATGGTGAACAGACCTATCCATACCAGAGTGAACACTGGAAAATCAACACACTCAGATTTCAGCCTATGGAATGTGTGAGCTATCTGCATTCATGGTTTTGCCAGTAGAGGTGTGGGGGATTTGCCACCTGCTTGAGCAACATTGGCCAATTTATTTAAAATCAAATCATGGTCTTCCTAGCTAATAAAGCAAATCAGTGTCAGCCACACCATCACTAATAATTAATGCATGTTTTGGAATATGTCCAAACCTCTCAAATAAAACAATTGTCTAGATAACATCCTATCTCTCACTTGCAAATCCCATGCACTTTCTCACCAAATGCTCCTGCCACTGGCTTCTGAGGCAACGTGATCAAGAGTAAATAACACATAGCATATGTTCACAGCTGGAATGTGTCAAAAGCAAGTTTTGAATCAGAACATAGCACAGAGGTGCCTAAAACAGCAGTGGCAGATATCTTCCTTACAGCTATGGTTTAAAGCCCAGGTTTGACCACATCTGCCTATGACAAAATCACAGGTACCAATGCCCTAATTCAATGTCCACTCCAAGCTGGAGTGGATACTGCCTTGGAGGACACACTTCATATATCTTCAGGTATCTGAGGTGATAAACACACACAGGGTACAAAAAATAAGTCATCAGTATTTGAATATGCCGTGCAATTTCATATACCCATCATGGGGGAAGGGGTTTGCAAGGATGTATGTGCAGTGCTGCTTGCCAATAGACACAGATTGTTTAACAGTCACCTCCAGGCAGTAAAACCGGTTGCCAGTTCAAGTGCCAGGTAATTTTACAGGATAATTATTAACCTTACTGAAGTTATTAAAGTGTAGCTACTGGGAGACTTGTGAAGTGTGAATTATCGCTATCTGTCTGACTGGGAATGATAGCTAATCCCCTCAAACATTTAATGCTGAGCTGAAGATTATCCCCCTATTTAGATATTAGAAAAATCTTCAGAAAGGATCAAATTACATACAATTTTTACAGTTGTGAGAGAGTATTTACAAGATTTCTCTTCCATTCCTCCACCACCCACCCACCTCCCTTTTTACTCACCCTTCTTTCCAACAATATGCTAGGAAAGCACAGTTCTGTTTCATCCCTCTCTGATATGGCCATCTTCTTGGTATACTAGGAGCACTGAAGTAGAGATATGAATCTTATTATATCTTCCATGGAGAATGTTTCTAAAGATGATAGTATAGCTAACACCATGTGCTAAGGCAGTCAGCACAGCTTGTTCAAGGTCCCCCAGTCTCCTCTCCTGCTTCCCACCCAAAGTAAAATTTCATGTGCTGTGGATATAGCCACTTTTTTTTCCTTCTTATCAAGCCACTGGTGACGTGGTCACCTTTTTTTATTTCCTACCACTTTCACCCAGTATTGTCCCTAGTGTTGAGCTTTCAGTGTCTGTCTCAAAGCCAAATGCCACTAGGGAACATTACAAGGCCAGAACCTGTGAAGGAAAGTGTAAGCAAGTTTAAAAAAAGTATCATATGTACATAGTATTGTAAAGAAATTGAGGTTAACCAGAGGGGAAGAAATTAAGAGAAGCTGTAGCTCATTTTTTGTAAAGTCTCATCCGTTTCCTTGAAAAAGGAAATGATAGAATATCACTGAAGTGTGACCTCTTGCATATGGTACTCTTCACCATTGATGTCTCAGCCCTGCCCTAACACACAACCATGTGTTTGCATATCCTTTGTCCCTGGATGCCTGTCACAGTCATCTGTGAGGAACATGATGAACTTGACTATTTCTGCAGCAATTGCAGAAGTGTGGTCTCAGTACCCTCAGAGTTGTTAAGGTCTTTGTTCCAAGCTGATGATGGTCCCACCCATTAAGCTCCTGTCACGTACCTGCATCCTTGCATACGAGTGCTAACTGCACAGATGGAGAGATGGTTTCCTGATGTGAGTTACTGCCATTTTCAATCCACAACTGGCAAGTGTCTGCCATTAGGGAAAGCAGTAAATTTCAAAAGTCTGTCCTTTGTTGATTTGTTACCCATCTCACGGCTGCTTCCTCTCCTCCCTTCCACATGTCTCTTTTGAAATAGCACATTTCTATTGACATGCTTTGAAGGGATGTTCCCTTGATTATCCTATTCCCAGATCTTTGTAACTGTCTTTTTTACCCCTGAGAGAAAAAAATGTATTGTGCTGTTGTCTTCCTTTTTACGTTAGTGCATATAAACTTGCATTCCTCATGCTGTTTGTTTCCTCTCTGTCCACATTATTTCTTGATACAAGATCAGGAAATATCTTCCTCAAGAACCATACAAAGGCAAAAATTTGCTACTTTTATTTCACCAAAAGTGGTAAATTTATGTGACAGTGAGGTTGCAGAAAACGCAACCACACAGATTCTCCAGAGGAAACTCTTGTCTTACACAGACGCAACTGGCATGTGGGAGTCCAACAAATATTGTCAGTCATTCCCTAGTATCCCATGAGGATTTCTTGGGGTTTATTTTGATTTGGACTTTTCTGAATGTGGCACTAGATTAAGTGGGGGGAGGGAGCATTACTTTGTATGCTATATCACTTTGCCTAAGCATGCTCTACTTACATACTACTTCTGTGCTGTTAATAGACACTTTAGTTATTCCAGAAACTAAGAGAAAGGGACACTTGTACCAATGCATTCTCTTTTATAGAGCATCTTGTATCTTTGTTTTATTCACTAGCTTTATCTGAGAGTTCCCAAAACACTTGCTGTCTTTTCACCTTTTACACTCTATATTATAAAGGAAAAAGAAGCCCTTTGTTACTTATTTGCCTTTTTTTACAGTGGTCCTGGTGATACAGTTTGTAAACTAAAAGAATATTGGGACAGCAACATTTACGTGAGGCTTTTAAACTACTCTTTTATATTAATGGACTTAATTTGTTGAACTTCTTGAGCTTTCTAAAAGTATAATGTGAAAATTAAAATAAATTGATAAATTATTGGTATTTTTTTAGTTAGAAAGAGAAATAAACTGTTGCAGTCTCTGCATATACAGGGTGGTAAGGAATCTATGTGTGTAACTATAGATTCTGCTTAATCACAGTCCAGAGACCATTGCACATCCAAATCAGTATTATTCATTTCATAATGCATAAAGCTGAGATATGGGATTTTTTTTTCTTAGTTCCTTTCCCATATTTTTTGGTTAATCAGGGGCACGGCTTGAGTAAATAATTTCTTCTTTTTGTTTTATTGTACCAATTTTGTCCATCTGGGATTTTTCAGCTTATTCACTCTCTGAAGTGAATCTGAATGTGTTCAGGCAGTGCTTAGTGCACTGTGGCTGCGAGTTCAGGTAAGCCTCTAACTAATTTCTATGTAAATAACAACCAAAGGAAGAATTTGAAGCATCAGGTCCCACAAAGACTTCCTGGCTGGCAGGTGTAAGGTATGAGACTTAGTCTGTCTTTAATCTTGGAGGACCCAACCACATGTTTGCAATGGTAAGAAAAAATCAAAGTGTAATTATATTGTGCTCACTGAGGGGAAGGGATAGAAAAGGTCAATCTAGACAGGAAAAATGGGTGAGAACAATTGTTTTGCAGGTCTCTGCCTCTGAAGTCACTCTGCCAACAGACTGGTGCCCTGTTATTAGACAAGAAGGCTCTTTCAACCTTAAAGTTGCCACCTGTAGCAAAACATCTCTTTTCAGTTACATAGCAAAGTATCCTGAAAATATATTACATCAAATTAATAATGCCTAATACTCAGTTTTTATGTTACCTTGCCGTTGGAAGGGAAGGTGTCCAGTGAAATTTATTTTATTTAATATATATATTGCATTCTGTGACTGGTTTTTAGAGGACCTTAAAATAAATTACAATAAATATTTCAGTGAGACATGCCAGCTATATCAAGGTTGGCAAAACAGCAACAAGTCCCTCATCAATAAATAAAGCAAGTCTGGGTCTTTCAGGTCATGTTACTCCTTGTAGAAGTCTGTTCAAACCCACACACACATGCTGATAGCTAGTAAGATTTTTCTAATATTGTAGTCTTTTTGAGGCTACATGTATCCACAATTATATTTTAATTGTTATCATGTCAATATTGTCCCTAATTTTAAAAATTATTCTTGATGATAGCTCTCTCTCGTCCTAAGATATTTAAGTGAGAAGTCACATCACCCCATGTGCCTTTATTTTGCCAGGCTAAAAAATCATGCTTTTTCATTCACGTTTGGTCACCTTTAGTGCAACCCATTCTCTAGAAGCCATTCTCCACGCCCATTTTGACCTGGATCTCTCCTACTCGAAAATGAAGTCTTAGGAAAGTCTGAAGGGCATCAGATGCAGCATTCCTTGTAGTACAACAGTCTGCCCTGCTCCCAGCACAGCTGCACAGATGTTCTACTTACTTTGGGCATCCCATTGAGCAAAGCTGCATTCAAATGGGTGAGGAACAAGCAAATCTATTACCCAGGATCAGTGGGATAAGCGGTGGTTTAAGAACATGCAAAAGTAAAATATATGTTTGCCATGGTCCTTTTCCTTTACGTAGAGAGGATTTTGACTGGAGGACTGTGCTCATCTGGGGACTTGGATAGCAAAGTTCCAAGAACTGCACTCTGTCAAAACTGCTCGAGTCAAGGGAGCCTTCCTTGAGTAAGTAGGGAGTTTCAGAATATTTAGGATCTAGGCCTATTAATAATTCCACTCTGTACACACCTTGGCTCGAGAAGGTCTTAAATTTTATTCTTACTAAGTCTTAAATGAGCACCTTACTTTTCTTGCATCCACTATTCAGGAAGAATTCTTTTACCAGAATAAAAACATTCCCATATCTGTTTATTTCAAGAATTATTAATCCATTTTTGATTCTTTGTTTTCCTTCATTTCCTGAGATGTAAATCTACTCTGGAATCCCTGCCATACCTTTTTTTTTCCTCTCTTTTTTCATTTTTCTGGTCTTCATTTATTGCCATAATCAGGCTCAGGTTCATGTATTTTCAGTCTGGGGGAATTTAAAAAAAAACAATTTACTTCCTCCTGTTCTCTGTATCTAAATATGGTAGTGTCTTTTTCCTATGAAAACCTGTGACAAGAGACTGTTAATTTAACCCTGTGTCATTATATCTTTCATGGAAATCCATGATGGGGAGAGGTCTTTACCATCTGCTTCCATCAGGAGGGTTATCTGAGTGTCTAGACACTATAGTGATAGGCTTTTTAGGGTTGCTGATAGATAGATGGGGCTTTGGAGAGCTTGCATTTAATCCTCTTCAGATGTGGATGGATGTTTTCTGGTAGTCTGGGATAAAGTTTAGGATTGTATTTCAAACAAATTTACCCTGGAGTGTAAATGGGACAACTTTGATTAGTAGTAAACTCTAACAGGTCTGAGGGATTAAACATGGGATTAAATAATATGTAAATCAGAGAGTCTTTATTTTGATGTACGATGTTTATCGTCTTTTGTTTTAAACACAAATTAGAATTTTTCAGCAGAATAAAAAATTATTCATGCCCATATAATAGTAATAGCTTCCATCAAGAAAAATTGTTACAAAAAACATAAAAGGGCCAAGATGGAAAGGGAGCACGTGTCTATACAGACGTGGATCTTTTATCACTGATGCTTTAAAATACACCAATTATTAAAAAAATTAATTTTAAATCTTTCTAGCTGCTCACCATTTGTTTATTTTGGCACAATATTATTCTCAGAAAATGAGAATAAGGCAAACGCGTATTTCCACCCGGTCGTGTTCTGGTTCTTGTGTGAGAGCACAATGCAGCAATGTTTGGGTCTCGAACAGCAGAAAGCAGCATCTGTTCTGAAAACTTGCTTCTGTGGAAACTTTTAAAATTGCCAGACATTCCTATGCTGTGAGGTGTATGTCCTCCAGCAGTGCTCCTGTTGTTCCTGCAGTCCACAGTGCAAGGAGTGCAGTCTCCCCTGTGAAATGGTCGATGTCCCCATGGTCAAGTGGTTTCAAAGCTGTTGAAAGAGCTTTACCTGACAGGAGAAACTTGCTATTGAGATGCTGGTTCTGCATCTGTGCCCTTCTCTGGCTGCTCTGAGTGAAGCTCTCAATGTCGTCCCCTACCACAACCTCCTCACATGCAAGCCTCCCAGGGAGACCTGTATCAGGCTTGCCCTGGCTCCTACTCTTGCCCCAGTTCTCCAGCCATCTCGCAAACTGAGTTTGGTTACTTCGGGGGTGCAGCTGGGAGGTGGTATGCACAACTCCCCTTCAGGAGATCTAGTTTGTCAAGGGGAATTCCTCAGGGAACAAGTCAGCGACCGATCTTGTTTTTATTATTTACCAATACAAAAGTGGGATCATGAATAAATGAATGAAAATTAGTTATTACCTAACACCGTCAGTATAGAAGACAGCAGGAAGGAAGACCTTGTTGCCCTTTCAGATTGAAAAGTTAGAAATACAACTGTAAAATCATACATTTTATAAACTAATAATAAATATTTTGTTATTATATGTTATGAGATGGAATGTACTGAAAAATCAGAGAGGGTAGACTCGTGTCCAGGTTAGTCACATATAATATGGTTATGAGAAAGATGCGTATGGCTTTTGAAGATACATGGCAACTACCTCTGGTAGAATAAGGAAAGCATTTATGCCCTATATTAAGGTGTTGATAGCATCCCTGCAGGAACAATGTACACTGTATTCTGACAATCCACATTTATGAAAAATAAAATTGGGAAAGGAAGAAGTTCATGCAACTGACCATGAGAATGGAGGACTATCATGCAAGAAAGATTAAAAGACCTAGGCCTGCTAGCCTAGCTTAATTCAAACTTTAAGGAAATGCAATTGCTCAAGATAAATGCACACAGCTGAAGGAGAACCACTGAAGTTATCAGACAACCCCAGCAGCAGAATAAACAGATAGAAGGGAGCCATGGATGTAGCCGTGCTGGGAAGTAGGAGAAGGTTTCTAGTCAGCAGTGTCCAGAGATGCAGATCTCAGCACATGGAGAAGTAGCATGTTTTTCAGTGTCTTCGAGGCAGAACCAGATGTGTTTCTGAAGGACACCACAGAGTGTGGCTTCCTGTAAACGCAAAGGACTGAGCTGAGTGTCCTCACACATCCCTCATTACTCAAATCTGCCTCTAGCAGTTTGAAATTGCCAAGGAACACAACAAAGCACACCCTTCTTACAGTGTAGTACCATTTCAGGTTAAATTTAAGCTACAATACCAATGTGAAGAGGTACCAAAACTTTGACATGTTTTTTTTCCTGGTCTGCAATTAGCCATCCTCTTGAACAGCCTTCTACAATTCTGACTTCCTCAACTCCCCAGTCGCAGAGTATAACTTTGCTCTTGCTTTTTTTCCCTTTTTCAGGGATTTGTCTCATGAAGCTTTCTAACCTTTTTGTCGGACTGGTTCAGCTGAGGAAGACAATTCTGCACGGTACTGGAGAAGGAATTTAAAATCCTATTCTGGAGGCGAGTCCTTCATGCTGTCTAAGACCTGTTTGTCAGCATATACTTCAGAGACTGCACAGGAGGAAATGTGTAGGGTTGAAGGACAATTCAATTTGCTGTGCCTTCAGTCCTTTACCTTTTGAAAGAGACTGTTACAATGCAACACACGTTTGACGCAATAGGCTGAATAAAGTTCACCAATACACTCAACACAGATGCTGAGCTTATCAAGAGGGCTGTGCACCAGTTCAGCATGCATACAACCCAACGCTTTCATTGCCAGGCCTGTAAACCATCTCAGCCTTTTCCAACACAAGACGGCCCTGCAACGATGCTGCCTTTTGTCCACCAAAAGCAAAGCTAGTAAATTATCATTGGTAAGCCAAGCATGGGTTGAGGTGCACACTTCTGCAGAGGAGCACAGTTCCATTCTTCCAGTAGAAGTCTTATACTACCTTTCCTGAAATGGTTTTTTTGAAAGGTAAGTGGTGTTTTTATTTCTGAAGCAGGGTAAAATGAACATTGCTCTAACTTGTCCTGGAAGCCAACAGCAACAACACAACATATCTGCAGGTGAAGATACACAGCTGAGGGTTTCATGGGATATACTCTTTGATGTCTGGTAGTCTTGCATGGAGGGATAGTGGATGCCCTGCATTTGCAGCATCACAGAAAGCTGATGCTAGAGTGAGCAGCTCTGGGACGAGCCAGGATATTCCTTTCCCTTCGTCTGGGATTTAGAAGTCAGAACATTTGAGAGGACAAGGCTTTTTACTTGTATTTTGCAGTGAGCAAATGAATGCATGCTTTCTACTCTGAGACACTGTACAGCTATCAGTGTCTGGTTTTCGTAACTGCCACTTTTATTGTTACCTCACAGAGAATATCAGGCAAGCTAGAAAAAAATTATTCTGTTTATTTTTCTAAGAAGTTGTTATTTGACAAGTGAGAAACTAAAAACTGGATAAAAGTGAGAAAAATCTGCTGTGGAGAAAAGCACCTAGTTGTAACTCAGAAAAACCACCCAAACTGGGGGCCTACAACATGATCAGAAATAAAGGAAAGCAAGTATTGAACATCCATCTTATCTGATCTGTGAAAGAAGAGCTTATATTACTGCTACCGTGTAGGTTATAGTTCAGGTATCAAAGCTCCAACTTCAAAAATTGTATGAATCTGTCTAAAACATAACTGCTCTTAGCCAACAGGCATATTATAACTCCTCAGACTGTAGTTTATGAGCTATTTAAATAGAAAAAGATTGATCATGAGAGGCCTCACAAATCCTATCCCACTGTCAATATTCAATAATGTTTTAACATACTGAAGAGTTTGTGTTGCCCAAAACACCAGCGTGTTATGATTTACTGGCTAGGATTGATTATGTTTCTGGTATTTTATTGATGGCTGAAATTTTGGTTGGGGTAATTTCTCAATATGATGGAATATATTCTCAGCTTCCACTTCAGAGCATGAGGGTCCTTCTCACTGGAAGATGACAGCATGCTCCCCTATACAGCCATGCTTACGGGTGCCTAACTGTTGTATTTGTGACCATATACACAGTTCTTTGTCTTTTCTCTAGATGCTTTCAGACTATATTCTCCTGAAGAAAGTTTCTGGTTATCAGTTTAAAACAACCAACATAGTCACAGTTCCCACTGCAATGGCAAGCACAGACAACAAGTTAACTGGTGGAAGGAGGGTTGGATCTAGCCATTTCTTGACAAGTCTTGCTAAAGGTTAAATTCTGACCAGCTCAGCATAGAAGCAGTAGGATGAGAGAAGAAAGCACACAGACTTGCTTCTATCAGATCAGTGTAGGGTCCAGGAACACACTTGCATTTCTTTGCGTATAGCACAAGAATGAAAAAAAGAGCAAGAGCTGAACCAAGAACTATTGCAAATTCCAATTATCGTCTGTGCTGAAATTGGGTCCAATCTTTAAGCAATAGATGGGAGGTGAGTACACTTTCCCACTGTTTGGACTTTTGTATCAACTTCCACAGCCTAGATTGGCTGTAGTCCTGAGATAGTGGTGTGGTTTCACTCCAGCCAGCAACCAAGCACCATGCAGCCGCTTGCTCACTCCCCCACCAGTGGGATCGGGGAGAGAATCAGAAGGGTAAAAGCTAGGAAACTTGTGGGTTGAGATAAAGACAGTTTAATAGGGAAGGCAAAAGCTGCACACACAAGCAAAAAAACCCAAAGAATTAATTCACTTTTCCCCATATGCAGGCAGGTGTTCAGCTATCTCCAGAAGGGCAGGGCTCCATCAGATGTAACAGTGACTTGGGAAGACAAATACCATCACACCAAATGTCCCCCCTCTTCCTCCTTCTTCCCCTCCGGTCTCTATACTGTGCATGATGTCATATGGTATGGAAAATCTCTTTGGTCCGTTTGGGTCACCTGTCCTGTCTGTGTCTCCTCCCAACCTCCCATACACCCCCAGTCTCCTTGCAAGCGTGGCAAGTACAAAAAGCGGAAAAGGCTTTGGGTCTGTGTAAGCCCTGCTCAGCAATAACAAAAACATCTCTATACTGTCAACCCTGTGTTCAGCACAAGTCCAAAACACAACCCCGTACTAGCCACTGTGAAGAAAGTTAACTCTACACAGCCAAAACTACCACAGATGGCTGCTGACAAAACTGGTTTCTGCACAAAACTCTGTTGTAAAACTGGTTGCCACAGATCATGGCTGCAGCAGGATATATTGCTGTTTGGGTAACACAGGCCATGTTTCTGGATTGCCAGTAAGGTTAAGGATGTTTAGCAGAGATACTAGGGCTATAAAAGGCTCCCTGGCCTCTGATTGCATTGCTCTGTAAAACGAGCTTGCTTTTGCCTTCTTTTTTTATATTCTCCTACTATTAATATTATTGAACAGACTTCTGTAGTACTTTATATCATGTCATGTATGTTATTATCCTAAACTAAATTTTTATTTCATTACTTGGTTCTTTGGGTGGTGAATTAGACCCAACTCCAATTCTTCCAGACACGATAGAGACTATATCAACAAATATTTTCTTTCCTGTTAAATACTTAACATCATGCCTAAAGAGTTGAGCACATTTTGCTCAAAAGACACAATTTATTGACAGCAGAGTATACACAGGACTAACAAAAGCAAAATAATCCATCTTTTCTCTGACCTCAACCTGCCACAAACCTTCACTACTGTGGGGATGTTTTCCTAAAAATCTACTTATTTTACAGATGGAATATAGTGTTTTTCCCCATTGCTGAAAATGGAGAAGCTCCTGCTGACTCAGAGCAGAGATTCTTTCTTTTAGAGTGGAATTTTCTCTGATCATTCACTAGATGTAGAAAAGCTCACAAAGCTGATAGGTCTCACAAACTGCACCTTACTGTTACCTCTGTTCACAAGACAGGAATTCTCATGTGATGACAGTTAAATGAGTGAGAAGCCTCACTAAATCACACTGCAAAATTTTCTCCTTGCTGGAGTGAGACAGTGTGCTGTAAAAAGCTGTTTGAAAGTGAACAAGTCCCAGCTGAAATAAGTGAGAGCTGACAGGTTTGGTCCTGCACATTACATTCCTTTGTAAACCAGAGAGATGCTTTCTGTGAAGATTTTCCATGCTCCATTAGAAAAATAATCTTTTGTCTTGCATATACACTGTACATAGAGACCACTTAATTGTAACAGTGGATGGGATTTATAAGGAAAGCTACACTTCTAAAGCAAGAGAGAAGAAAAAAAAAGACTTCATACATTTAAAGGATTACATTTCAGACTGTGGGTGGATAAGAAAATAAGTTTCACTCAGTGTTGCTAACAACAGAAACCTACCATCAGAACCTCAAGCACGTACCAGCGACAACTTTCTAAGCTGCAGGAGCAGGCTGCAGGGCCTCAGGGTTCTCCTGTTCTCCATAAAGCTTAAACTATTAATTGAAGGGAAAAGTTCAGCCTAGTTTTTGGCAAACCAATCTCTATATTCCACTTTGTCGTCATCCATAACAACTCATGGCTGCACACAGAAAGGAAAAACTTTCTGAGGAGGAGGAAGGGATGCAGTCGTAGAATTAATAAACCTAAGTTGCAGTGGGAAATTTTGGTTAGACTTTCAGGAAAATCATACCCCAAGCCTCAAATTAGGTGTTGCAGATGGCAGTTTTCTATCACAAGAGTGAGAAATCAGTCTGAGGCATTTTTCCTGTGTACTATAGACAAAGCTTCTTTTTAATACTGGAGAAAAAATAAAAGATAACAAAAATAAAAGCTATAACTAGAGCACACATAATTTTCTTCTTAAAAAGAAATGTGAAAACCTATACACATTGAGGGAACATAATAGCTGATACATCTTCTTTTACCTCTATCTATTGCTAACTTGAGGCCAGATGTTGATGCCTTTACTCAAAATGAATGAACTCTTAAAGCAAGTCTATCATTGACCAAAACAGAATTGCAAGAGGAGTGAAGTACTATTTGAGTACGCCTTAGAGGTGTCAGCACCTGGTTCTGGAAGACACATTCATCTTAAATATACTTCTGAAAACAGAGCAATGTTTAGGCATTGCCACTTTTGATTGTTAAATTACCTGACAAACTTGCCAACTGGCCTACACATACAGAAAGCAGAACTAAAAATGTTTGCATCCAGCACAGAATGGTTACATAATAAGCTTTATTTGCTTGCATGTGTGCACACGCACACAATTCAGCTTTTTGAAGTAGACCAAACTGAGCAAAAGAGAGTCCAGAAGCTTTTACCACTGAGCTGAAAAAAAGGCTTGGGTAACACGGCTCTACTTGGTGCTCTCTATAAAAGAGTGAATCCTAACTGGAAGCACATTTGTGTGACTCCTGTGGTAGTGAGAAAGCATCTAGTTGATCTGTTAAATCAATCACTGGTGAGGGAGCTCACAAGCCAATGCAAAAGGTGTTCAGCAGCAACCAGTCTTCTGAAAGATCAGGTAGTGAATGGGAAACATGATCCGGAACCTGCAACAAATGAAAGAATTTCCTTGTTAACCCATTTCTGGAATTTGCCCTGCAAATGTACTCTCCAGTTTTATTTGCTACCTGATGCCTTCCCCCACCAGAAATCAATGGTACATACAAACAATCTTATCAATGGGAGACAGGACACAATGAAAGGCCCTATCTGATCTTCCAGACCCCCATCTCTCTGCCGGTCAACAGAGTTGCATCTGTTGTTAGAATATATCAAATGATTGCACTTCAATTCCTACACCTTCTCACCAACAGAAGAACAGAACATGTAAACTCTGAGAGTACCAGAAACTTAGGCAGGAAGGCAGATGGTCTGTTCTGATTCTGAGGAAGCCCAAGAATATCATAAATCAAGAACACTCAAGCAGACACAGGAACTTATAGGGACTTGAGCCAAATTAAATTCTTATTTTAAGAAAAATATCATAAGTATCAATCATATTTGTGTTTGGGGAAACAACTGTAGTAGATTGCTTTTCTGACTAATTCCCCAGAAGAAAGTGAATGCTAGGAATGAAGAGCTCTGACTCAGGAGAGGTTTACAAAACTTGTGAAAAATCTTTGTTTGCTTCTTTATCTTATTTGTCTATGTCCTGGTTTCATGTCTGAGAGTCACGGGATCATAAGATCAGACCTGTTCAGGCTGGAAGGCACCTTGGGTGTCTCTAACTCAACTTTCTACCCAAACAGGGGTCAGCTGCAGGACCAGACCAGGCTGCTCAGGGTTTTATCCAACTGGTATATAAAAAACTCCAAGAGTGAAAACTATGCAGTCCTCCTGTGTTTCTGCTCCACTGCTTGACTGTCTTCATAGGGAAGCAGTTTCTCCTTATATACACTCTGACCCCCTCTTGTTTTAACTTACAGCTATTGCTTCATCTCCCCACTACACAAGAGCCTGTTAAGAGCCTGGTTCTGTCTTTTTGAGTCCTGCTGAGGAAGAAGAATACACCAGTATGTATATTCCCAAAACAGCACGATGAGAACTTCTACAATAAGATTTAGTATGAGCATATCATCAGTTTTATGACAGTAGATTTATTTTCTGAAGGTAGAGTGTTACATGTAAAGTAATACAGTCATAGCAAAATTGATTGATTCTGACAGAATATAGGTACAACATTTTTCAAAATTAGACCTATCCAACTACTTGCTTAAGTTTTTTACATAAAAAATAATTCGATTTTTTTTTTCTGTTGGGTCATCAGAGATAAATAAGTACACAGAAACTGTCCAAATATTTGACGCTTGCATGTCCATCAACACCATCTACATACCTAATACCTAATACCCTCACCCATCTACACAGTGGTAGCTCCATGTTACAGATTTTTTATAATGCTGCTTTTACAAGGAAAAGTACATCAATATTCTCTACAACATCTTATGAAAATACAGACCTGAACTAGGTGGAAGTACAGCAGATGGAAAATCTTCATAGATATAGAAAAGAAATTTTGTAAAGCAGATGGTGATCCATTGTTCAAGATGATTAAAATGAAGTATGATTTTCTTTGTATGAACAATATGACCAAAAAATTCCAGTCAGGAGGGCAGTGTGGGGTGGACCACATGAGAATTCTGTGAGAGTAGAGTAGGCTCAGTAGAGCCTTTTAAGAGCATGTTAACATCTGCTGGAGTCGAAGGGTCTACAATGGCATACTTCTGCTTCAAGGTAAGAGTTAGATGAGGTACGTTTTCTGTCTGTATTCTGATTTCATGATATCATGATATTCATGACTCTTGTCACATGGATCCAGCTTTTCTTTGTCATCCTGAAGCAGTAATTCCCATGCTTTTAATGTCCCATGTGAATCTATGGTTCAGGAATAATAAAAAAACCAAACCAAAAAAACCACAAAACACCCCCCTCCAAAAAAACCCCAAAAACAAACCACCAAAAACAAACCCCCGAACAACAAACAACCCAAGTCAAACTGACTGCTGGAGATAAAGAATAGAAAAATCACAGGGATGGCACAAGGACAAAAAGGAGAGCAATGAGTAAGTGAGGCAAAGACCTGAAGGAGAACAGAAGTGGTAGTGTGGAGTGAAGACTTGATTCCTCTTGTCAGCAGACTCACAACTTCATGGAAGAGCTGTGGATGAGACAGAACCCAAGACATGAGAAAGGATCCTGGTTCTGCCACAGCTCTTGCCCCACAAAACTCTATTCTTGAGCTCAGTGTCAGGGTCTGTTCAAGTTGGCAAGATAGAATCTGATCTGCAAATCAGAGCAGAGTCTGGTAAAGTGACTGTATCTGTGCTTATATGCCTGTACTTGCATTACAGAGGAGGAATGGTTGGCAGTTAGGTTACCTGGCTCTAACAAAACTCTGAGGGGAACAGCAGGATGGTCATTTCCATAGCTGTAAAAGACTTCAGACTGCTGAGTGATTGAATGAAGAATGAAAATAAATATATTCACCATGAAATAAGACAGTTTGAATGCAGAGCACTTTTTCAACCCTCTACAGACTATTTAATAGGTGTTAAATTGGAGTTTGTCTAGCATAAGCAGAATCCTTCAATTCTACCATGGCAGTCTAACCACAGACTAAAGGAAAAACCCGTGTCCTCATAAAGTTGAAGCCTGTGGGTTTGGGTTAAGAAAGTGACATGATTTTTTTTTTTTAGATCAAAAGTTCAGTTTGGTTTCTTTTGCAGATTCCCATACCACTGCCCTGCCATGCTTTGCCTGAAAGGGACAGTAGAAACATCAAAATGTCTCATATATTCCCATTCTTGCAATATCTCTGGCCCAACTAAACCCAGGGTACTACTGCTTCCCCTGACCACCAGCTTACTGAGGTCTGTTCTTCCAGAATGGTTATTTAAGAGGTGTGACTGCCAGACCAAGCCAAATAGTGTTTACTTCCTCTGCCGATCCTCTTTCCCAGAGATTGCTGTCACTTTCCCAGGGACATGTATGCTCAGAGTAGGGCAGTGGTTCATCAGCCTCACTGAACCACACACAAGGCAGCTATTTTATTGCAGCACTGTGCAAAGGGTTTCCTCCCACTTCTTTTTGTCTAACCACACATTATACATCTCCCCTAATGTGGGGAAGAGCTGCAGACATGGATCAAAGCTGCTAATAGAATCATGGAATAAACAAGGCTTAATAGGCTAACTACTTCAAATGTGATTAAAGTTACAAGAAACCAATCCTTCTCCTTAACCAGGCCTGGCAGTTCCAGGTTAAAAACTGATCTTGAGAGGTTAGATGCTCTTCTTCCACATTAGTCTAGTTTCTGTGTTTTTCCCCTGTTCCCACAAGCTGCAATTTGCACATTTCCCGGCAGAGCCCTGCCAAGCCATCAAACAGACAAGCTGGCAACTTTAGACACGGAGGAGCAGTTTAAAGCAGAAGAGCCAGTCAATTGCTCAGCTCCCTTCCCCCTCCCAGCAAGTCTCTGCTATACTTCTGTATTTTTATTTACCTTCCATAACCAGTAATTTATCAAGTTAACCTCTCTCTGTCACTTGCAGACCCGTAATACTGTATTGATTTAAAATACAGACGATACTAAACTTAGAGTGTTCCCTTGCAGCAGATGCTTCATGCAACTGCAACTGTCTGCATGTTTGTCTTTGAAGCCATTCCACATATTAAAAATATGAAACAAGATTTTTTTTTTCATGTTAATTAAGAGTTATTCTGACTGAGGATGAGCTAAATGTAAGAGAAATTAGCTACAGCAGTGACAGATCACATTTAGGGTCATATTGTTTCATATCTGTAAAAATGCCATTTTATTGTTATATATTTATAATCAGCCAGCAGAAAGTTCAAGACAGTAAAAGACTTGCAACTGATGCCACCTAGAATATGATGAGATGAAATTGCTAAGGAGAAAAAAATGTCAATATTTAGGAGACATGCTGGATATTTAAAGCATCAATCATTTTCTGTATCAGTGAGGCTAAAACCATTTGCAAGGCCCACACCACCTGGTAAGGGACAGCTTTTTCAAAGGGAAGAGTTAATAATCAGAAGGGACCTACACAGAGGTCTGTGTAATCGAGAACCACAGAGAAGGTGCACAGGGATTGAGCCTATCACAACACCAGAGCTAGGGGACTCAAATGAAATTAGCAGGTGGTAGGTTTAAAACAAACAAAAGGAAGTACCTTTTTTTTAACCCATTGCACCATGGAAATTCATTACCACAGGATGCTGCAGATGCCAAAGACTTGCAGAGCTCCAAAAAGTGATTAGACAAGATAACAGGAGAAAAGTTAACAAAAGGCTTCTGAGCACAAAGGTGCAGTCACAGTTGCAGGACATCCTCGAGCCATGGGAGGTGGAAAACATGGCTATACCCTTGCCTGTTCTTGTAACCTTCTTGACACATCTGTTCTCAGCTACCTCCAGATTCAGGATACTGCACCATGGGGCCCTCTGGTCTGAGCAAGACAGCCATTCTTACACATTGATATTGACTGACATTCAATGTGCCAAATCTGGCCAATAGAGCACATCCACTTGGTTTGCTCTCTTTTCCTGGGGGAGTCCAGGAAAAGCTCTTTAAGAAGCAGGTGCCACCCAGATGGCTCAGCTACACTCAATCACAATCCAGCACAGAGATGAAGAGTGACCGCTGGTGGTGCCCTTCTCTGTCAGGCAGAGACACAGTTCCCCCCACTCCATCACAGCAACAACCATCAGGCTTGCAGGCTCTCCTTCCATCTTCTGTCCCCCCAGGGAATCAGGAACCGTGTTGAAGGGTTTGCTCAAAGCAGGACTGGGAGAAGCATTTAATGTGTGTGGGAAGGGAGCAAGACTTTGGCCAGACCAGTCTGAGCACATACAGTGTGAGAGAGACTGATGTGTCCTGCCTGCAGCACAGGGGACATGGGTACCTACAGCCTAGACTTAGCTACAGCGAACACTGGAGCATTTCCAGCCTCATCGTCTGTTGAAACATGCAATAAAACCAAAATACAGACCTAAAATCTTTAGCATCTCCTTTCTACTCTCCTGGTAGATCCACTGAAGGCAATGGGAGCTCTACTGTCAGCTGCCAGGGCATAGGATCAGAAAAAAACTTCAAGTCTGGTGGTAAAGGTTTTTTCCCCTCTATTTATCATATTTTTTCCTCCTTATGTTCTAAGGCAGGATGTTACATGGAAAATACATAATCTAGTGTATTAATCTAAATAAAATCTCTATTCCAACTCATAAAAGTAACCACCTGATCTCCCCATTCAGCATACATTCTGTGATTTATGAGGTCTTTGAATGGCAGAAGCCAGAAATACCCTGTAAAACATCAGGTACATCTGAATATAAAGGATTTTGTAAGATGCTGTTAATATTCAAGGAACCTAAGAAGCACGAGTTCATCATCAAGTATTCCAAAACCTGATCGATGTTCATTTATGAATGCATGTATAATGTATACAGCTCAGTCACAAGTTCATGGGTTATATGCCTGTAAAGAAATCTGTGAAAACTTAAACAAGAACCTGTCATCCCATCAGCCTTGAAAAGCTGAGACAGCAGAGAAAGGTACTTTGCTAATGGAGCTCTGGTTCTATTTTTGCTTCATACTTAATGATTTTCCTTCTACCTTTTAGTTATTTCAGCTACTTGGCAATTTAAAAATAACTATAACACAGCAGAATAAAATACTCTGTGCTTCTAGTGATCCTTTAAGAAGAATGGATCAGAACCTTCCTTATAGTCTCCTTCCAGACAGTAGTGCCTTTTTTAAGAAGTTGATGTTGGTTTTTTTCCCTGCTCTGGTTTCACAGGATCAAGTATCTTTATTTGGATAGAAGGAATTAAGGAATTATGAATAATTTAATGATGGATAACATACATTTTGGACACATATGCAGAACTAATGTAATTTCCAGAAAACACCACACTATCTCCTCCAGAAAAACAGAAAAATTAATTAAGAAAGGGACACACATTTCCCTTTGTCTTGAGCATAAACCCCTTACCTTTCTAAAGCATTAAATATGTCAGGTTCTTTAAAATACAGCTAGATGTATAAATCACGGAACAATGGAAGAGCTCCTAAAGAACCGAAATGTATCAAGATTTACTGCCATGGATGTATATTCTTTCAAGACTCTTCAAACCACCTTTTAAATTTTTTTCCTTTCCATTTTCCCTTTTTATTTTCCGTGTCTGATGAATAAGGTTCCTGATTCCTATCCCTGCAGAGGGCAACAAAGAGCTTCGCTTCTGGTCAAATGATTTGATTGGCACCCTAATGAAATAATATAGCCAATTATACCATCCTCTGGCTACCAGGCGCTGGCGAGGCCCCAACAGCCACCCCGAAGCTCTGAGATGACCCATCACCTCTCTGAACATGATGCTGCTGCCTCGCCATGGGTGCACTTCCCCAGCCGGTTGTCTGCGTAGCCAGGCTGCACATCAAAGCCTTGATTGTGCTGGCTTACTGGCCCACGTATCTCCCAGCACAATGTGTAAACCCTGTAGAAAGGAACGCAGACAGGAAAGATAGGTCTATAATCATTCAAAACATCACACAGTGTTTTGAAGGTAGTTTGTTGTTACTTTTCCCGCTCCTCTAATGCAGTTGTTAAAGTACTGGCCTTTTAAAAACCTTGAATCAATATACCAGTTTTGCTTTGGAAGAATAGAAATGTTGACTTAGCAAAAGCACAAAATAATACAATAAATAAAGATAGATGTGGAAACCATTTTCAGGTTCTACACTTTGCTTTTTTCTGCAGGTGTTATTAGAAAGACTGAAATATTTAAGTACATGGTAGTTCGAGCTGCATTCTGCCATGTACAGAATATTTATTCTTATCCATATCTCTTCTCCCCTATCTGTAGGGCTGACTACCACTTCATATAAATGTCTGTTTGTGTATTTGTGTGTATGCATGTCAGAGTTGGGGAGAGCAGCCTTCACTCTGCCAGTGGCAGCTTCCAGTGTGCCATATGCATTATGGCTTGCAGCACAGATCGTGCCCTCAGGCTGACATGTTCCGACCTGTATCTCTTCATTATAATGAACCCCTGACAGCACAGCGGACCGTTCAGGCAGCAGGAACAGCGGCATGAGTCCACATCTCAGGCGCATAAATCAGGGCTATCAGTCATCAGGTAAAGGACTATACTGGCAATTTGGGGAGATATTGAGGAAAACACAGCAAAGCCTTAAATAGCACATAAAGAAAAACCTGGCAGTGTTTTCTGCTGGGTTTGTGAGCTGTGCTCCCCGGATACACTCAGCTGGATACAGTTATGAATGCATGCATAGATGCCTGCCAATATGCACCCCTACATTACCCAAATACCTACCAGCTGCAGAGCCTTGTTATCAAATGGCAAACCTAATGCTCCTTGATAAATAACTATCAGATCTGCAAAGTCTTGCTCAGAACTTGGTCTAAGGGTAAGTGCAAGAAAGTAGGTAGGATGGAGCAGCACCTATCAAGAGAAAAACTGACAGAATTGGGTGGGGAAATCCAGGAAGGCTTTTGGCCACACCAGTCTTTTTCCAGGTCTGAAACTGTCTGGGAGAGCTCTTCTCATGTTTACACAGGAAGGAAGGGTTTTCTTCCCACAGACTTAGCACATTGTGGATACAACCACTCCCTCAGGTGACTCAGATTTTCATATGTTGTACAACCCACATATTTGGAAGTTCAGGGCCTAAAACATGTTTAGAAACCTCAGGCCTGGGAAAAAGATCCTGGAAATGCATACAGAAAAAGTTAGTGTTGGAAGGTGTTTTTCCTTGAGTCTGGTAGGGAAAAGTGGGGGGAGAAAAAAAGGGAAGCTTTCATGTGGAATACACTGTCTCAGAACGAACAGTGAAAGAATGTTTAAAGTAATGTTTACAATCATACTGGAATTTTCCCCTAAATGGATATTTTTTCTGAACATCTCCTTCCATCCCCTCACCCTCCATACTTACCAAGGAAAATATTTGCTTTTCAAACTTGCAGCATTTCCAAAATTTTTACTTCTGCAGCAAGGTTAGGGGTGAGGATAGGACTGGGGCAAAGATCTGGGCCAGTAAGGTAGGATAAAATACAGCAGATGTTGTAAAACACAGTTTATAAAAGAGAAACTTGATGCTAGGTTTCTCGCTGGTGCAGACAGGTTTGAGAAACAGTGTTTATTTCTGGAAACCCCCTGAGAGGCTGACAACCCGTGCAAGTGTGGAGGACCAGACTTAGTTTAATTCTGAAGCTCACAAGCACCTTTCTGTAACAATCAGATTAGGTCTAATGGTTCCTTGCCATTCAGAGAAAATAGATAAAATATGCTAAGGTTCCAAAATTAGGCCAGAGTGTGTCAATAAGTTGCTGGACCCAGCCAAGGACCAGCAGCGGCAGTGTCTGGACTCAGGCAGACAAAATCCTGTCTTGTCCGTGTTCACCTCAACAAATTAGAGGACTGGGCAATCACCAACCATATGAAGTTCAACAAGGGAAGTGCTGGATTCTGCCCCTGGGATGGGGCAACCCTGGATGCCTGTGCAGGCTGGGGAATGAGATGCTGGAAAGCAGTGCCATGGAAAGGGACCTAGGGATCCTGGTCAACAGCAAGTTGAACATGAGTCAGCAGTGCCCTGGCAGCCAGGAGGGTCAACCATGTCCCAGGGAGGCATCAGGCAAAGCATCGCCAGCCGGTTGAGGGAGAGGATTGTCCCGCTCTGCTCTACACTAGTTTGGCCTCAGGTTGAATATTGTGTGCAGTTCTGGGCACTACAATATAAGAAGAATATTAAGCTGTTAGAGAGTGTCCAAAGGAGGGTAACAAAGATGGTGAAGAGCCTTGAGGGGAAGCCATATGAGGAGCAGCTGAGGGCACTTGATCTGTTCAATCTGGAGGAGAGGAGACTGAGGGGAAACCTCATTGCGTTTACAACTTCCCCGTGAGGGGAAGAGGAGGGGCTGGCACTGATCTCTTCTCTATGATGACCAGTGACAGGACCCAAGGGAATGGCTTGAAGCTGTGTCAGGGGAGGTTTAGATTGGATATTGGAAAGAGATTCTTCATCCAGAGAGTGGATGTGCACTGGAACAGGCTCCCCAGAGAAGTGGTCTCAGCACCAAGCCTGCCAGAGTACAAGAAGCGTTGGGATGATATTCTCACGCACATGGTGTGAGTCTTGGGGATGGTCCTGTGTAGGGATGGGAGTTGAACTCAATGATCCTTGTGGGTCCCTTTCAATTCAGCATATTCTGTTATTCTGTTTCTGGAAATGAGCTTTCCTATCTGTATTATAGAGCTGCAAACTCACTGTGTTTCTCTTTGAAAGCCACATTCACCTGAGTTCTTGTTTCATGTAGAAGTCACCACACACTTGCTTTCTATTTTCAAGGTTTAATTTTTACTTTCTATCATAGGGATATGTCAACAGATAGCAAATACACTCAGGTGTGTAGGGAAGCATCATCTTCAGCATTAGGTATTAGCATTATTTTTCAAAAGTAAGATACTTTATATTATATATTAATACTTTTTAAATTATTAGGTATATTTAGCTAACTAAATCAGCAAACTTTTTATTCTTAAAGCAATAACATTTCGTTTTCATAAAGATAAATATTTCACATTTGTCCCAGATTTCTGGGTTTTCCATTCCTCTAAGGAAAAAAAAAGTTCTCTGATACCTTTATTTTTCTCAAAAAGAGATGTAGATGTTTTGCCTTTTCTCACAGTCACATTTGCATAGCTCAAATTGACCTATGATAGCTGTTTGTGTGCTTACAGTAACTATAATGTAACTTGCGCTCACAGTAGTCTCAAAGCAACAGAGAAAGGTACTATAGCCCAGGATATGATCCCACATCCAGCTTCTTTCAGCTATAGATCCAAATTTGATACGTACCTTTTTGCCCTCCCTAAACAATGAGAAGGCTAATTACTGGTCACAACCAGGTGTGATTCACAAAAACCTTCCCTGACCTAACTCTAAGAACCCAGCTGACTTCAAGACAAGAGAATGTCTTGTTTTTTAATAGTGAGGTCAGACCCTGGAAAAAATTGTATCTACATTCATGCTATTTTACACCATTTCTAAGTTATTTAGGTAGTGTAACAATGGTGTTGCTTCTTTGGTTCATCTAGATGACAACTGCAAGTTGAATGTGGGAAGGAGAAGCGGACACAATAACTGTATGGAGGGTAGGAATTAACCAGTGGCAGTGCTTATTGCAGAGGAATTTATCTGTAGCTTCTCTCACATTTCTTCCTCCAGAGACAAGGTTACAGAGCATCCCTCCTTACAGTGCTGCACAATTTGCTCTTCACTTTGCACCATGAATTTTTCATGATTATCAGCTTCATACCTCCTCATATCTACAGGTCTGTGGCTCCACAGTACTTAGAAAGATTTGACAACAGTAAGTTAAACCCCGTTAGCACCCTGGCACCCTCAGAAATTCACTCTGGGAAGCCACACCTTGACACTGAGCTGAGCAAGATCTCAGTTACACCCTCAGGTAACTCAGGGTGAAGGCTAAGAATAATTCCTTGGTACGCACCCAGTTTTACAATTGGTACACAATTACAATACTCACAATTTTCACCATTATTTGTTTAGGTACCACAGATGCACTGTGGATTATCTGCTCAAAATACCTATGCAAACCCATCTCAGCCTTCACCCGGTCTCTATATTACAGCTCAGGAAATAGCTGGGAGAGGAAACTTCATTTCAAATATTTGTACTAATACAAACTTAATTTCTCAGGAAGGTTTCTACAAATCTTCTGTGATTATTTCATACAAATCCTTGCAAACTCAAGTTCCTCAGCATGAAAATCCACAGAATAAATTCTTCCTACCT
The DNA here is from genome assembly GCF_003984885.1 of Neopelma chrysocephalum. Lineage (NCBI taxonomy): Eukaryota > Metazoa > Chordata > Aves > Passeriformes > Pipridae > Neopelma > Neopelma chrysocephalum. The sequence goes on from NW_020897695.1 coordinate 28,154,030, forward strand.
CAATCACCCTCAGCAAATTTGAGCTGTGCTGCAACCCAACTGTAGACATTAACAATTTCAACAGAGAATTTAATTTCTGTGTTTATAATTCATAGTTCTCAGTGGGAATAGTTACATAAATCACACTGTTTTCCTTTTCTTCCTGATTGCACCACATAGCAGGGGGACCATGGCAGAGTGAAATTTTCATGCTACACCCAGATATGGATTTCAAAATTTCTTCTGTATTGACTTATTACTTTGACCACCAAAAGAGGGAACAATATTATGTAATCAACAAACACAGTGTACATATTTAGCTGAAAAATTTAACTTTTAAAATTGGAATATCCTAAATGTAACAAGTGACAAGTTATACAACAAATACACTGTTTCTTTAAACTAGTCTGATTGGGTGCTTTAAAATATATACCATGGGCGAGACTTATTGATTACCCAGTATAACTGCATCGGTAGAAGAAGGGAGGTCCAATTGAGTCCAGGGAAACACGCACAGATTTCTCTACCTCTAAAGAACTTGGCAGCAAGATACAGCTTAGCTCCATCCAAATATCCTTTTGTCAAACACAACTTAAATGTTTCTACCTAATTCATAGGGGTTTTGAGCTCCAACTAAACTAAACCAACCTCACAAACACACTCCTGCTTTTCATGAAACAATTCTGAAATATTACAGGATCCATCAGGAATGGTATCCTGATGGGTTTTAGGCAAGATTCATTTTGGCAAAGGATTTCTAGCAGCATGCTGCAGGTTTAAATTTCCCTGGATATCTGCCCTGGTCTCCTTGGAGTTTTGCCTAAATGTCTAACTACATCCAGGTACGTAGGGGAGTGAATTTGCTTTTTCTGGCCCAGAAGGCTCGCATTGGGGAGGGGAGCAGCAGGGAGCCGGCATGCCCTGGGGGAAGTTTCAGAAGCAGAGTCCTTTCCAGGGCTAGCCTCGCCAGCCTCAGGCACTGAAGTGTTTTGAGGATGTGGGTTTAGTTTTCTGTTCATTCACAGGAGGAGGTATAAGACGCACAGCTGTTTTCTTGGCCTGCCGATCTGTTCCCATCCTTCGCACTGCCTTGCACTGTGTGCATCCATTTAAACAATGGAAAGAGCAAGTATATCATTAGACTTGAGCCAGGAGCTGTAGTTTATTGACAGTTTACATCAGTATCAATTGCTAGACTGGGGAAAGCAGTGGAAAATCCGGCCTTTCCTTGAAATAGTTGGGTGGTATGGGTAGTGCCTTTGAAACTGCTTCCGTCTGTCTGCTGGCTTGCAGAAGGATGAACAAGCCCAATCCCTCTTTCCAGTACGCAGCAGTGAACTTCACATAGCATCAACTGAGATTTATGGAAGGTATTTATTTTAATAATGCTGGGTGAAAACAATCCATGTTTTCTCGGAGGGAGCACATGGATCTGAGTTGTAAAAACAACCTATTTTTCTTGGGGGAAAAAAATAGAAAAAGAAATAATCTTAGGAAGCAGCTAATGTAAATGAAGTGAAAATAATTTCAGAATAAGATATTGAGGGACACTGGAGTTATCAGCAAAATTAACAGTTACATGTCTGGTACTTGAGCCCCTCCTCAGCACGGACCTAATCCTGACAGGCCATGCTGTTGTTCTTCTCAATGAGTGTTAAACTCAGAAGAAGGGGCTACTGCAGCTATGCTCTGGGAAAATTAGTCTTCTGTGGTACTTCACTGTACCACAGCACGTTATAACTTTACCTATTAGCAAATACAGTACCGTGCTAATGACAAACCAGACCCGCAGCATGAAAAGGAGCCACTTATTTTCTGAGAGAGAATAACACTTTCTTTTCCCCCCTCTTTCTTCCCCCTCACCTCTAACCCCCTGTGTGCTCTACTCTAATGAAAGGTCAGAGGTTAGGACTTTATTTTCCTCCAGACCATGAATGCTAAATAGTGCCAGCATGAACAGTTCAACGACCCCGTGTGTTCTGAAGCCACCGAAAAATGAAAACAAATGTTAACCTGAGGTCTGACTCCGACTCTCTTTGCTGATCTATACTTATGGAGCACATTAGGGCCACTTACGAAATCAGACTGAGGGGTGATCTCTGACCTCACTCCGTTTTCAGATGGCCGTGCTCCATTTGCTGGAAGACTGGTGCTGCCGCTGGCCTCACGGCGCGGGGGCTCACGGCTTGTTCTCCTGTGGTGCCTGCTGCTGCTCATGTGCAACTTACATAAACCAGAGCAATCTCTAGCACACATCAATGGCAACGCTCCAATTTAAAAGTAGATGGCTGGAGTTGGTGTTATTAGTACCCTGTGTCAAGCTGTGATTGCTCACATATGGCTCCAGGCTGAATAGCACTTTTGATTCAGGATAGAGAAAGAAAAAGTTAATGTTAAGAAAAAAAAAAAAAGAAGAAGATGAAGCAGTCTTGAACTTACTATTTACTGATTTGAAATGGTTGGATTAGAAAACCTCTTCTGGATTCCTAGGTGATCCTGATCTTAAAGTCCTAGTCCTGTGACATTAAAGTCACATATTCAATAGCAAACTAGCTGTTGCAAAAGGCTTCTGAGGAATAGCACATTCTTCTTGGTAGTATGGCAAAAGCAAGAGAAATATTTTCTTTATAAAGTTATTATTAAACAGCAGTGAGGTTCTTGCATTTTATCTCGTTCTGAGAAAAATATCCTGGAGTAAAAATCATATGTGTCACATCAGTTTCTACTTAAATATTTCTTATTGCAGAATGGCCCAAAAAGCATGTATTATGCATCTGCAGTATTGTGAAAGGAAAAAAGGAAGAGATGAAACATGGTCAACTCTATTGAAGCTTGAAAAGAGAAATTAACAACTACATAAAATTCTTCTTTGAAACAGTTAGGTCTCAAAACAGAAGAAAAGCCAATGAGTGCTTCATTCAGGATGGGCTGAACATATTTCTAAGCTTACAGGTATATACAGCCCTGATATACTAATATCTTGTAATTGCCTACTTCTGCACTTAAAAGCCATGTGCAATTTTCTCCGCTCCAACAGGGCTCTTCAAGTGAAAAGACTGAGCACAGGGATCAGAAACCACTAGATATTCTCTTTCATTAAGCAGCAATTGTTCACAAATTTCTTGCACAATTCAAGTGCAATTAGTTTCAACTGGTTTTAAAGACTATGATTTGATATTTGTTTTTGGGGACATCACCTAGCATTGTATTTGAAACAGTAAAACTAATGTTTGCCCACTTCAGCCTTTGCCAAGCTTTGTTTCAGGTTTCAAGGTAAATCTAAGTCAAATGATAATGTCAACATGTAATGGTTAGCAGTTTTATTCAGAATATCAAAAAAATCATACACTGATATTATTCATGATTTTTATGTCATTTAGATGCATCTGGCATACACTGACTGAGTTATTCAGAAGGTCAAGTCTTATATTGTAATGGATACATATATTGGCTGCCATTACAAAATCAGCATTTACTATAAGTTTTTAAAATACTGTCAACTGATGTTCAAGGAAAAAACCACTACGATCTTCTCAATGGTGACAATCATAAGTGTGTAGATTAACTGTAGATGTATATTCACCTTTAAGCTGTAAAAATTGCTAAGACTGAGGAGGAAAAAGCTTATGGTAGGGAAGGGAGGGAAGAAAATAATCAATCTATAGGAGCTGTAGATAACCAGCATTGCTGGAAGAAAAAACATTTCAATTTAAATATGTAACACTTATATTTAAACATGTCTTCTCTTGAGATTCCCACCTTGCTGTCTTTATTCATGTTTTGAAATCCATCAGTACTTTTCAACAGGTATAGCTTAACAGTACCTTGTGAAAACAGCCTTAGTCTCAAAAGCTTCCCTCCTCTCTGACAGCCTGAGCGGACTCACCCAGCAGTCCAGGAGATGAACTGACTGCCAGTAGGCAAATGTGTGGAAGATTCACCATTTTTGTGTAAGATCCTAAATATTGAAGTATTCGATTTAACATGTTTTGCCTTAGGCTGTGGGATAAACTAAGTGATTAACTGATGCAATTTTGAAAGGGAGGTGGGGTATCAAGTGGTATTTTGCAGAACTGTTCAGGAGAAAAATCTCTTCCCTTGAGTGCTTCATGTCTAAATTTCTTTAAAACCTGTTTTATTTTGACTTTATCCTGATTTTTTGAATGTCTGCTTTTTCTTTTACCTTTTCCTTTGGGTATCCATAAAGCAAGAAGCCTTGCACAGACATAGCCTTGTTCTTATTATCTTCAAAGTCATCTGTAGGTTTTGTGCATGAATACCAATTATTTGTGTAATCGGTATAAATTGTCTATATATAAATATATGTAACTTTTGTAAGTATTTCTGTAACTATGCATGAGGACACATACCATTGTAAAAATATAAAGCTTCATAAGCATCAAAAAATAATATAAAATCATACCAAAATATATGCCCTTTATCCCACGTGTTGTGGTTTTGGATGGAAGGACAGTGCAAGGGGAGCTGAATGTGAAAGGAGGACTCTCCTTCTCCTAAAAATTAGTTAGCTTTAATTACCAGTCAGGTTCTTTCTTTATGTATTGAGATAAAAAAACTTGCATGCTTAAAATATCACTTTTCTGCGAAATATTTTCTCCTATTTGATCTAGTCTGATCAGAGTTTGGTGTTCTTTCCTTGGATAGGAATCTAAATTCTCTCTCGAGCAAAACCTGTATAAACATTGTATTATTCGGTCTTACACTTTTTTTAGGGCTAATTTTTTAATTTAAGTCTAGATAGTGTCTTCATGGCGGCTACTAACTGAAGAGTCTCCTACAGATTACTCCTCACATATTGTTCTTCCCAGACTTCCCTGTAGAAGCAACACAAAGATGCAGGAAATCCTACACAGCTGGTAGACAGCAACTAAGAAGCCAAAACCAGAAAATATGAGATTGAAGTGAAGCAAGGAGAAAATGCTGGGAGTAAGACCATATTTCTTGTTGACCCCCTCCAGATCCCCTGGCTGATTAATACAGACTAGCTCCTTTCCAAAACCATCTGACAAAACTGAGAAGGCAGACCTATGAATCCTACTTCCTAGGACACACGGTAACTTTTGAGCAAGAGGGAAAGAGTGTGTCATCTTGGATGGTGTATAAGGGAAGTGCTTCATATGTTATCAGTTTGCATCTCATTTTACAGGTATCGTAAATTCTCAGATTTTGCTCAGAGTATAAAAGAAAATGTAGGTGCAGGTTGAAGGGGTGAGTGGTTATAGAGAAGAGGATGTAAGTTTACTGGAAACAGACCATCAGAAACAAATTTCAAAAAACAGTGCAAAGATGAGAAAAAATTTGGAAAAGAAGGAAAATTTGCATTACCTTCCCTACCTTTTAAAAATACACAACTTCCATACTGAGCATCACCTGCTAGAAAATTATTGATCCTACACCAGCAACAGCATTTTTCTTCATAAAGATTTCATACAGTTAGTTGAATTAGTTAGTGGTGTGAAATTTATGTAAGCTATTTGGAGCAGGAGCTATCTTTTGTGCATTTGTACAATAGCTAGCACAAGATATTTGTAAATGTCTAGCCAGATAAATGGAGTTACTGGGCAGTGTCACCTAAAATGCAAATAACAATAGCAAAAACAATAATAAACCTCTCTGTACTGACCTGGAATTTAACTCCGAATCACAAGTGTTTAATTTCATTTTTTGAAAAGCTATTCCATGTACATCCAGCCAGACAAATGAGATATGCTGGATCTTAAAGCTCTTTCTATTCTAAGTGTTCAAGGCCAGCTTGAATGGGGCTTTGAGCAACCTGGTCTGGTGGTAGATCTCCCTGCCTATGGCAGGGGGTTTGGAACGAGGTGAGCTTTAAGTTCCTTTTCAACTCAAACCATTCTATGAGTCTTTGAGTCTATGAATCCTTGGAGAAGAAGTGCACAGCATCCTGGAATACTGAAATGTAAAACCAACAGGAGTGATGGGTTGCCTATGGCAGCATGATCCAAGAACCTGCCCCAACCTAGAAACCAAACCTGATGTCCAGACATGCCTGTAACTGTGCCTCTCCAAAACCACAATCAGGAGTTTACTAGGCTGGAAAAAAGCTCTATCAACACTTTTTGTCCTAGGAATTATAGAATCCATGACCAAATAAATATAACACAGTAATATATGGCATATTATATTGAAATACAAGAAATATATGTGTGTCTACATATGCATATATACACATCTATACACAGGTATGAATATGTATATACACATGTATGAATGTATGTATACATGCATATGTGTGCGTGTGTGTGTGTTTATACACACTAAAGACTATAAAACATAGCAGTTCCTATAATACAACATATGCTGAAGAAGAAAGAGTATAAATACAAAATCACTACTACTACAGCATCCATGTTCTAAGAAACCAATATCAGAAGAGGTATTTTAAGCCATCTTATGCACTCCTATCTCTTTTGGATTATCCTCCAGAACAAGATTTTGTGATCTGAATTTCTAAAGCATAACTAACGTATTATGTCAGTGGACACCCATCTCATTGGAGGGAGAAAAATTTCATAGTCTAGATGCAGTTTGTTCTTTCTCTAATATTTTTTCTCATCTTCAGTTTACAAGAATAAGGTCTCTGCAAATCAAGGGAGAATAAAACCTCTCCCATATACACCTTTGTCATCACTGTCTGACATTGTTGAAAATATTGGTTGACACATACAGACTTTGAACCCCCAGGAAAAAAAATGGACCATGGAAACAGAGACAGCAGCAACTGTAGATGAATAAAGACAATGGTTAGCCATAATTTTTCCAAAACTAATAGATATACTGAGAATTCACTCAAAAAAACCAGTCAGGGTCTCCAGGCAGTCTCTTCCTCATCTTGTCTCCTGGTCCTGACATTAACATTGATTTCTATTGATTTGATTCTTAGAATGTCTCAGCTGAGCTCATTTGTAATATTATCACATATCCTATAATAAAAAAATATTGTCTTTGTTTTCAAGACACTGCTCTCATGAAGTGGGAAAACAGGATTGGCTTTATAGGTCCAGTGAGTGACAAAGCTGGGTGTAAAACCTACGTGTGCCAGATCCTACACCCGTGGACTACAACATTTTTTTGCTGATGTTCATCGGACTCACTAGTGTACCTGGACAGTAAAAATTCCACCTTAATTACATACTAAAAGGAAGGATGACAATTCTCTGTGCTTATTTTCCCCACTGTAATAAGTGACAGATACCCTCCTAAGGCAAATACAGACACGCAAGTTGGCACACAAGCTCATCTTTGTTCATATTGCCTAGTTAATAAGCAGTCAGGCAGACCGATGGGATCATTCATGACCACAGAACTAATGAAAACTCTGGGTCTGGAAAGATGGCCTCAAGTTTTCCAGACTCCTGTCCCAGGGAAGAAGAGCCAGGGCCAACATCCCAAGATTTTGTTGTACCTAAAGATCACTGAGTTCTTCAGAAACTACAAACTTGCCCCAAAATGCAGTTGCATGGTTATGAATGTAAAGATAGTTCCAGATGAAAGAAGAAATTATAGAGAGCAGTGTTTGAAAAACGCCACATACCCATGATAACAGGGTTCATTTCTAAAAGGTTTAAATGACATTTTTTCACATAGTTCACACTGTGGCATTTCGATAGAGCTTTTCTGTGCTGCTTCTGTCTTGGCAGATGCTCAGCAGTTCTCCCTTTCCTCTCCTCACTCTGTCAGCAGCATCTGGCTGCAGTTTCCACCTCTGCAGCTGTTTCTCAGCTGTGCACACAAAGTGGAGGGTGACACACAGCCACTGGAAAATGAGGCAAGACAGGGAAATACAGGCTGAAAAAGAGGTCATGAGGGGCCTACTAGTCATTTCCAACCCTGAAGAAAGGATAAGGCTCAGGTTTGCCAGAGCTGTGTCAGGTGCTGGTGGCATTACAAAGAGGTCAGTGTTGTGCACATCTGCCTCTGCAATTTACATGTGAAGATGTGGTGGGCAAGGTAATGATAACATCAAGGGCAGTCCCTGTGCCTTTGCACAGTGTTTTCTCTCTTTCTGTGAAACAACTGTTCATAATCCCTTCATAAAAATCCCAACTGCCAACTGGGAGCAGCTTTAAACTGAAACACCTGCTCACAGTTAGATGTAGGGGCACGGACTCCCCCGTGGTGCATACCAGGTGTTTGACTCCAGTTGGAGGTGAATGGGCAGGTGAGCTCACTGGAGGAACACTGGACGGGACTCTATGAGACTCCTACTTCCATTACTGGATGGCCTTTCCCTGTCCCTCCTTGGGCTTCCTTCTCTCACTCCAGTGTCTCTGCCCCACACAATGGCAATGGAGCTGAGGCCCAATGAAATGACAGTGCTGACAAATGCTTTTATAGGTTCTTGGTCTGGGATGATTGTGTTTCCCCAAAGCATAGTGAGGTTTTTGTGGATCATACCTAGCGCACAGCTGCCACTGCTTCAGAAAGGGACAAGCAGAAGTTAGCTGCTGCTGCTTACTTGGATAGCAGGGTTGATAAAATTCCTCTTTTACCAGCTCAGCTTTTTGAGATATTTCTAGCAAGCGAAACCAAGGCAATTTCTTTCTGAGCAGGGTTTCTTTCCACATTTTCAAGGTTCACAGCCTTCCCCTGCTGCTGTTGGCTGGCATTAAACCTAAAATGTACAGTATTAGGAGCTACGCCAGCACCCATTTGTTTCCTTTTTAGAACAGCTCATGATATAAAAATATTATTTATTCAGACCATTATGGAAACAGACTAGACAGACTTACAGGCAAGACTTCCCATGATCAGAGGAAGTGTGAATATCAGAATAAGCAGGAGGAAAAAGCTGCTATAAATGCTCCTGAGACCAGAAAATTGTCTTCCCAAGTGCCCAGAGTGCAGTTCCTCCATTTCCAGCCCTATGTGCTGCTGCCTCACCATCTTCAGGAGTCACCTCAGTCCTGGTCCCCCAGCTCTCCTGGGAGCCACAGAACCACAGTCCTATCAAGGAAAAGAGGAAGGAACCAGCTCTTCTGCCCCTCATCCTCATCAGTTCCCTCTACGTCGCTAAAGAACAGTATGTGTTCTGCTTAAACTCAACCCTCTCCAAAACTCCCACCAGACAGTGGTGCACTGCCTCCTATTCAGGCTAGTGGCTAAATATCATTCTTTGGCCTTATGCCTGTTTTTTAAGCTTACTTTTCCTCAGCTGTGGTGGGTTTGCTGGGGTAGAAGTGGGATGATGACAAGGAAAGAGTGAAAATTTTGGAATATGCTTACCAAGCATATTCCAGAGACAAACTTTGGAAAATCATGTTTTGTTTTTATGTCTATGCATTAAGTTAATCTCTTCAGTAAGCCAGGTTTGCTCAAGAATGTGATTTTTGAGAAAGAGTGGCAATTAAAATTCCTTATGTACTTTCCACCCTTAGAGCTGAAGCCAATGCATCTTAAAAAATAAAAGCAAACCACAAACACATGTGCACAGTGTGAGCATCTGATCACCTGACTTCAATAAATTGATATTTACTTATCTGAACTCTGTTTTTCAAAAGTTTTGACTGACACAAGTGTTCCCTCTGATCTCTATTTAGGGATGCTTACCAGACATCAGACAGACAGAAGGGGGAAACTGGCTTTTGCTTCAGTGGTTGCCATGTAGATTCTCTTTTTTCCTATGGAACCTTTTTAAAAGCCTCCATCAGCTATTTGAAGGAGAGTCATTAATAGAGGTGAAAAGAAACAGACTTTCATTGCTTTTAATGCAATGGTTAGAAAAATGAACTTTTTCTCCAGCCCTTGTGTCCTATTTATTCCTTTTATCGGTTTTTCACAGTCTTGGCCTGTCAATATGCAGAATAACACTTTGAATAGGGCCCCAGTGGTCATTGAGTTTAGTCAAGAACTTAAATCAGGCTTAGCCTATATGGGACTTTTTTTTCTGAGAGCAAAAGATTTCCACATTATTTGGGGTTTAAAATGTGATTTTAATTTTTTTTTTTTTTTTACAGGAGCAGGCTGTTGAATCTCAGTGAGACTCAGCCGACTAACCCTCTTAGGCTCCCTTGGAAATCCCACCCTCCACCAGATAAAGTGTGGTATTTTACCTGACGAATGCAGTTAGCATTCACATGAATGTCTGATCCCATGGTTTTGTTAGAAGAGACTTAAAGGGGGACTGGATAGCAGAATAATTAACTGTGGAACTTTCTCATTCTGTTAAACAACAATTGATGCCAATAACAGAGGCAAGAAAGTAATGTCAGAGTAGAGGCAAGAATCTAAAAGGCAGCTGCTGGAGTATAAGCCATTTGCTTCCCACATTTAAAATGAAAGACCTGAATGCCCCAGTGGTTCTCAGTGAGAAATGGAAGTAGAACCAAAATGGTGGGAAGTAGAGCCATGCAAAGAAACTGATAGCTATTTTCTTTTTTAATTTCTTTTTTATTTTTTAAAAAAATTTTGCACATGTTTCTATTCTAAGAAATATATTTTAGCCTTTATGGACTAGTTTGTTCAGTACAGTTTAAAGAGGGCAACTACAAGTTGAAAAAGTAAGTAAGATGGGAAAAAATGCAGTCATATCTAAAAATAATTATAAATATATAATAAATCCACAGGCTCAGTTATATTCTTCAGTTTTATTTAAAGAATTACAAACATGAGTATAAGAAAACTTGCTTGTACATAAGAAGTAGTATAAATATGCTTATAAAATAAACATAACTTTTAATCGGTCAGGAATCCTACTGAAAACTATATGTGTGTGTATATATACACACACATGCCTGTGGAAGTGGGAATGATATTCAGACACAGTAATGGAGCAGTATCAGGACTTTTTTCCTTTGTCAATACACTCCGGTTTGGGAGGGAAGGTAGCAGCTGTTTAGCAATATGATGTTACTAATACAAGCACTTTACACATCACAGGCATTTAGCATATATCCAAATAGTGAAGGAAAGTGAACTTGGAGAACTAGATACAATTATGTCTGAAACTAGGTCCCCCAAAATGTGAATAAAGACACTCTTTTTCATCATGAACTCCATGCTTAAATGTTGGTTCAGTAGGGATCCATGAGAACCATCTTTTCTTGAAATATTAGCAGCCTTCTCTTCAGCATCTAGACTGTTACTAACCTAAACCAATTCTGCTTAAATCATAAGGTGTAGTGAGCTGGATCATTGGTTTAACTTGGTTTGTTGTTTTGGTTTGTTTTTTTATTTTGTTCGGTTTTGTTTTGGTTTTTTTTAATGTGGGCTAGCAGAATAAAACAAGTTAAAGAGCTTTGGCTTAGTTGAAACCTAAGATTATCAGGCTTTAGCTGCACGCAAGCAAATTTAGCAGTGAATAGCAACTTAGTCAAGTCTGGGTCAAGGCTGGGGAAATCATATTTCGGGGAAGAGGAGATCCCTATTGCACAGCCTTTGAAGACTGGAGCTAAAGTTAGATGGTGGCTGCTAGCCAGAGAAGAAAGACATTTTTTCCCCTCTTTTGCAATATATCCAAAAGTCACACTTTCAGGGATTTCTATAAATCTGTCATATATTTAAGAAAAAACATAGATCTTCCCATTCATCTGTGAACTAAAGTTGACAACTTGGACACAGAGATGAATCTGTTCTGACTTGGAAGAATATTTAGGAAATATGTATCATATCATTGTACCCATTAATGTCAGCTTAATACAACTACATGGGCAGTTTTTAATTGTATTTAGGGACACCTACTCTGAATCTCAGGTTTCAAAGTTGGTCTGAGTTTCAAAAGTAATTACTAGTCAATCTATGAAAATCAGGCCCCTTTTCACTTTTATGTGCCTTGCATTAGAGTTCACATCTCTTCCAAAAACCTTAAGTTTTCAAAACCTATACCTGCAGAAAGAAAGCCAAAAAATTTAGTCCTTGATGCCCCAGGCAAGTCTCTATGGCCAAGCGTGAAAGGCAAAAGGGCAATCAGAGTTCACACTCTGTTACCTTCGAGGGGCTAGAGCTCTGAGTCACCATAGTAGTGGCTCAAATAACATATTTGAGCGGTTTCTCTGACAAGAAACCTGGATGTCAGATGAGGAAAATTGTGATTCTCATAAGAAAAAAACTTGGTAAACATGTTTTACATCAAGCATGGCATGCCCACACAGACAAATCCAGTTTATAGCCCTCTGTTAGTTTTTTTCTCCTTCTTTAGTAAGAAAACATATATATCAATGTAATCTTTTTCATTTTTCTTAGGGCTGAAGCCTCACTGATGGGCTTCCAAAATGACACCACCGAAGAGTAAAGACTAAACTCAATGTTTGGTGAAAAAAGACAGCACCTACCCTGAGTAACAGAGAAGCAGTGAGCAATATTTCCAAACAAGTGGACAAACAAAAATATACAAAGTAACCACCACAAAGTCAGTGCATCTCTTCTCATTTCTTCTGGATATTTAAGGTGAATCAAAGTCAAGCCAGAGGCTTATGCAACCAGAGGGAAACAGTCCACATGTTTAGGCCATTTTCTCGTGTCATTTCCTGATGTAAAACTGCAAAACACAACAGTTCTTGCTCTAAGCTCCTTCGTGCTTGTATATTGTTCCAAGTGAAATACACACTGACAGCAAAGATCCAGCTGTTGGGGGTTTTTTTGGCATTGCTATTTTGAGGAACAGTAAGCCTCCATTTGGAATGGGAGAAGAGGAAGTTCTCTGAGGAGAGGTGTCAATAGTGAGGAAGAATTTATTTATTTATTTTTTCTCCTCTTAATTCATTTTCTTTCTCAAAGGACCTGGGGTTTGCAGTGAGTAACCATGTTGAAAGCAACATGGTTGTTGAGCATTTACCAGTATTATTTAGTATGAAAGATCCTCCTACCACGCTTTCAGAGTCTGGCAACAAAAAATACACATTTTAAACTTATTCCTATCCAAAAGCTGAGTAACTGTTTTAAATAACTCCTAAGGAATGTACAAGAAATACCCACATGCAAAATGACAGGTGCCAGAGAAATCAAATCCCTCTATCAAAGCTGTATTTATCTTACAGTCCTCTTTTTTTTTTTTTTTGATAGAAAGGTCATTTCAATTAGCAAGTGGCAGGGGCCACTCAATTAGCAAGGGGGCAGGGAGTTATTGTTGATAGGCACAGCCCCATATTGATGGTTCCTCTATACGTCAGTGCACGAGCATTAACATTGCTCAGATAATCTTGCTGGCAAGCAAAGAAACAACTATCATGTTACTTGAAAGAACTGAAGCTATATTGTACAGCAGTCATTAGTCTCCTTGAATCTGCTCATAATGGTGAATGCATCATTCTGCCTGCCTGCAACTTGTGTAACAAACAGCACAGCCAAGTCTTTTCCAGTTCTGTTATTCTGTTTTAAAAAACACTGACATTTTCTTAAACAGACATAATTTACAATTTTAAGTAACACAACAGTGCCTTGGTGTGTAAGGGCCAGCAAGCAAACAAGACTCCTTTCACAAAGATTAAAAAAAATAAAAAACACAGTCTCGTGCTCTCTGAGGTCACCATGGCTTAAAACTGGGGTGAGGGGAGGAGGAACTTTGACCTTTCTGTGACACATCTTTGGTTTTGCAATGTGTATTATACCCCCACAGCAGAAACCCGAGATGCAAGTAGAGTTAAAAGCAGTACGTAATGCCCCCTGGGGACATCAACTGCCTGTGTCTACACCATCCTCTGCTGTGTCTGCACCTACTACACCTCAGACAGCAGTTTTGGGGTCTAAGCATCCATGCCGTTTTGATCTCTGATTTAAATTCCCAGGTTGCCTGAGTTGCCCTGAGTGCCAACATCACATGGGAGACACTGGGAGCACTCACAGCACCAAAGTGTACCCTATACACCAACTGGTTGAACCATCTTGTCCTGCACCAGCTCCTGAAGCATCCTCCAGCTGCCAACACGTACCCCACCAGTCTGCATGGGATGCCTCTAATACTCACATTCCCGGGTAGAAACATAATATATAGATATAATTTTTTGGATGGGCTTAGCTCGGAGGCGTGCTCTTCATACGTAACATCTGTGTGCCACCCATCTATACTGGAAAGCACAAGGTGGAGCTCATGAACTGGCAAGTAAAGTCCCAACATATAGTGAAGTGTTAGTAAATAACACGAATTCCCTTCTGGTGGGCACTAAACAGAAAACACTGTCCTGCTTATGGCCCTGGCACAGCTGGCCTTCTCTGCTGCTGCAGGGCTGCCTGGACAATTCAACTTGTCTGAGTCTAGCAGCTGAAGACAGATCACAAGCACATGACATTGCAGACCTCCAAGATGAAAATAATGGCGTACTTGTCAAAGCTGAACTGCTGTGGCATCAGTCAGGGTGGCAGCTAAGGAGTGGATGCACTTTCCTCTCCTGCCTTTTGTAGAAGCTGCTGTAAAGGGCTACAGAGGTGGCCTTTTTTCTCTGGAATTAGCTTTTTGCTCTCTGTTTTTCCATGTTTGGAGGACAACATGATTCTCACTGTGGGAGACTGTAATGTACACCATAAGGTAAAACTGTTTTCTGTCACGGAATGTTAGCTAAGGGCATTAGTCTTGAATCACAGCCCCTGCATTAGTATGGCCTATGGGAATCCTCTTATCCCTGACTGTCATAACAGTGGGTTCATTTTTCCCCCAGGGCAGAGCACCTGGCAGCCTGCTGTTCCCTCTGTCATCCTCCCATCTTTTCAGGGTGCACTCTGGGTAAGGGGATCAGCATGGCACTGTAGGATGCAGGTGATGAGAGGCAGCTATGGCTTTACATGAAGTACTAAGTACTTTTATGAAGTCACAGATAAATAAATCATGCCATATAGAAGTATCTCAGAAAAAACAGACAAACAAAAACAAACAAACAAACAAACCAAACAAACAAAAGACAAAAAAAGACTTTCTTTACCTGGGGATTATCAACTCTGTGTTAGTGACATGAGGTCCAAAATCCAAAATCCTTCACTAAACAGTCTGTCAGTCTAGTTCACCAGACCCTACAACTGCAACAGAAAGGAACAGCATCTTGTCAACTGTGGCAGCCTATGAAAAGTATGTGACTGCCACGTTAAATTAATGATGGATTGAAAACAGCAGGTGACATGCAAAGTGCAGCACTGGTACTGCGTAATAAGTGAGCAGAACCACTCTCTGAGGGCAAATTTTCCTCTCAGACTCCCAAAGCAGCTAAAGTGAGAAATATAGCAATAACACAACCTGAAGGACAAGGAGATGTGCCTTGAATACTGTCCCAAGCTTCTGAGCTCTGTGTTCGTGGCTCAGACTCACTGAATAACAATCAATATTTTTTTAAGTGTTAGAGGGTTTTTTAACTAGTGACATTTAATGGACATTGGGTAATGGAAATACCCAAAAAACAGCATTAATGGAGAGAAAAAAACCATTGTGTTTACATTATAGGCTCCAAATGAGATCATGAATGTCCTAAGCAGCATGACAAAGGCTGCTGTCAGGAGATGGTTTATGACTGAGCAGGAAGACAAAGCCTGGTTACTGATGGCCCATACCTGGACATTTCCAGAAAATTTCTTGAATATGAGTAGTTCAAATAGCTCAGATAAGGCTTAGGTAAGAATATATATATGGGGACTTTATCTGAAAATAGTTCAAGCTGTGAACCTTTTCCAAAACATTTTGGTCTGAGGTACATCCTCTATGTACATTCAGTGACATTTAGTCATGCTTATATTTTGCTGAAGGAGCAAGTTTGATAATATTTTCTTCACTTACTCTTTGTTATCTTGTGAAACTTCAACCCACATCAGTAAAATAACATGATTCACAGGGGAAATTGTCCTATTTTTCCATTGTCTACAGGCTACAGAAAGTTTGAAATCAAATCTGAAATTAAAAAATTGGCAGAATATGAATTGAAGTCAGTATTAACTAGAAACTTCAGTACAAAGTATATTCATTTGATCAAAGCAATATTCTATATCCCATGGAAGCTTTTGAAGAATATTTAAAAAGTAAAACAAGTGGGAAAAATCTCTCTGTGCCAAATTTTGAGCTGTTTTTTAAACACACATCAAGGCAAAGCCATAAAGCAGCCAATTGCCTGTATCTTTCGCCAAGAGCAGCATTCCCTCTCTCTCTCTCCCT
Organism: Neopelma chrysocephalum; assembly: GCF_003984885.1. NCBI lineage: Eukaryota > Metazoa > Chordata > Aves > Passeriformes > Pipridae > Neopelma > Neopelma chrysocephalum. Next base: position 28,170,114 of record NW_020897695.1, read on the forward strand.
CTCTTTTCCCCTCCTCCTCACTCCAAATAACCAAGATCAAGATCAAGAAAATTACATCAGGTCCCTGAAACACTTTTCAAGTTTGCAAAAATATCACATCCACATAAGTACAAACACGCACACCACACACACACCCCCCTACACAAGTCCCTTTAGATGCTTCTGTTGCTGCCACCACCAAGGAGCAACCACAGGACTTTATAGGTAGGTAGTGGCATAGAGAGGTGACTGAGAGAAGCAGAGAATTTGGTAGCCAGTGAAAAGCTAAAAAGCAGAAGTAGGGTTACAGAGTGAGAGGAGAGAGCAGGGAGCATTTGCTCTGGATGCCAAAATTACTCCCTACAGCTGTGTGCTAATATTATGGTTATTATTTTGGCAGAGGCTTTATTGTTTTCTTTCCCAAGCTAATCCTACTCCCTCCTTGTGCAGGTATTGAACTTATGCTGGGCCAAAAAAGCAAAAGAAACAAGGCCATCAGTTTTAGATTTGCTGTGTTCCATCCAAGATATATAGCACAGGGCAGCAAGGGAAAGCAGGAGAAAGGGAGAAGAGGATGTGTTAATGGTCACAGGCTGAGTAAAGACCTTTGACTTTTCTACAGTTCTAGCTCAGAGTGAAAAGGTGGTAGGGATGAAGAGAAAAAATTTTTATTCCCAATTGTCTCTGTTGTAAATAATTGATGCAAATAACTCAGTGTATCTGATTAGCCTGAAGCTCTGTGAAGACATTAAAAAAGCTTTAGTACTAGAATATTTTATTGGAAGAGGTTATGGTCAGATGCTTCTCTCTATCAGTCTTCCTTCTCCTATCAAAATACAGTATCATTTATCATTACAGGCCTTTTATAGCTGTCGCTAATTTACATCAGCTCAAGCCCTCTGCATATCACATGCTGAATCAACAGCCTTCCAAACAGCATTGTCTGTGACAGGCACCGATACCCAGTGGTGGCAAGGCAGTTTTAGTTCCTTGATAGAATGAAAAATGCTTTACATACAGTTAAACATTTTCTCTTGCGCAAAATTTTTCTTTATATAACCCTTTCCTTAGAACTCCCCCGTTCCCCAAATATTCCTTTATCCCCTAGAAAATAAAGCTCTGCCCTCAGTTTTAGCATCCATCCTGTATCTGAGAGTCCCTGTAATATGAGGCTTCCAAGCACATTTTCTCAAAACTCCCTAGCAGAAGGATGCATGACAAATTATGAGCCAGTATGGGTACAAATCAGAATAGAGCCTGAATTTGGGAGCATTAGTCAAGCATGTTGCAATTTAGGTTTTTAATATAAGAGGAGATGTTTGGTCTTAAATTAACATTCTAGTATCCCCTATTTCCTCTTTCTATTGCCTTTTTTTTTCCTATTCTGACATTTATTTTCTTATGTTGTTTCCCTCTCCAAGCCTGGTACTTTAATCATATATCTTTTTCCTTCTTCTACTTAAAAGACCTTACAGTATTTCACATATTTTTTCATCTTTGGTGTGCCTCTTTTATGCCAGCCTCCATTTTCTTGTGTCTGAAACAGTTACACTCATTTGTCCTCTCTAGGGCATGTATCCTGAAAAGCATCTTAAATCAGAAAACACTTAAGCACATGTTTAGCACATCCAGGGGTTAATTTTTACATGAAGTGCAAGGTAAGCATTTACCTGAAGTTGATCAAAGTTCAACTGCTTTGCCAAACAGGTGCAGATTTTTTGTGTATATATATATATATATATACAGAGAGAGAGAGAGAGAGAGAGAGAGAGAGAGAGATGCACATGAGATAAATGTTTTGTTTGAAACTGAACAGCTTTCCAGAAGGAGAACTGCTGGGTCATGAAAAGTATTTGGCAAATTATAACCTCTGTCTTGGGTACTTAAGACATATTACGTTCATTACCATCACTCATCTCAGTGCCTATTAAATAAGCCCCTGCACAAAACACATCCTCTCTTCATCCATAACAAGCACTGTTTCTTTCCAGACTATTCATTCCTCTGCTGCACTGGACATCTGCAGAGACAAGCAGCTACTGCAGTGGAATGAGAGTCGGGAGAAGTAGCATATCCTGGAGCTGCTCTGGTATGGGGACACAGGCACTGTATCTAGGAAGCTGTCCACCAGCTTGGATGATGCATGAAGCTCTGCAAAGCAGCTAAGCTGACTTGCCTTTGCATGGGCTCAACAGAGCTTCTGACTAGGAGAGTGGAACTATATGATCTTTAGGTACCTTCCAACACAAACCATTCTGGGATTCTATGATTCTATGATCCAAATTGCAGTGCAAGCACCTTTACTGAAGAAGAGAACTCAGAATATCTGTCATTGATACTCATTGTTCATATTGAAATGTATGTGTACCCTCAAATATTTATTTTTTTTTCACTCAACTTGTATTGCAGCTTTCTCTCAGGCTCTACACAGACATGTACATAAACACCCATACACCTACACATGTCTATAACAGGACTTTGTTCAATCTTGAACTGGGCCCCTTCACTTTGTCAGCTAGACAGTTGAAAAGATGGCAGTATTCATTTCAGTCACAGGATTGATTTGGCTTTCAAATCAGAGCTGTTTCCTGTGCAGAATTTAAGAATGTGGGCAGACAAGTTGCCTCTGCTTGTGCTACTGGTCTTTTCCAGTAGCAGGGCTTGACCCCTATACTCCCTCCACCTTTTTTCTTGCATGAGTCACTTTTTCTGAACCTGTTCTCAGTGGCTGTTTTTACACCTTGGAAACTTGAATTGTGACTTCTGGCAACAGATTACCTAAAAAGCCAGGCTTTATGAAGGCTGTATCTATCTGGGGATTCAGTTGTTGAATCCATTTAGATATGCCAAGGGTACCGAATGTGTTTAGGTATTTTGCTGAACAGAGGCAATATTAACGTTAATAAGAACTACTTCCACAAGAAAGTAATTGCAAAACTGGGAGTCTTTTTATTTTACTTCTAATATTAGAAACTCCTCTCAGAGTAAGACTCTGGGTGAGGAAGCAGAAAGGCAATTACTTCCAGTGTACTGGGTGAATTTGCCACAGGAGAAAAACTGAATGTTTGATGCATTCCCCAAGGCCAATGTTCCACAATTATAAAAATATACTACCTCCCCTGTAACTCTGTGAATATAAAATGAAGCATCGTACCTACTATTAATTAGCTGTATTTGGTAGTTTTATGGACATTGAACATGGTGTGGTAATTTGCATACATTAGCATGTAATTTACATGCTTACTGCAAGGTATTCAGTTTTATTGCTATTACCTTTTGTGGCCTATTTCTCTAATGACTGTAATGGAATACAAAAGAGATTTCTCATTGTGTTTACCCTGTTACCTTATACATGAGTTTCAGAATAATGTGTCATGCTGAGAAGTGGGAATTTTCATGTAAAAGGTTTTGCTTTCAAGTCTGAGCCATTTCTTGACCACCCACTCTGCTCAATTTTCTAATGATTCCTATATTTCCTTGGCCACTGTTCTTTTTTCACCCACATAAGGACACACAATGTTTTAAAAGTCAGGTACAAGTGTAGAGATTTGCTCCATTGCCTGCACTAAGAAAAGAAAGTCAGACACAAGAATTCATGGGTTCTACTCTGTCTATCAGCACCTAAAGGCACAGAGAGAGAAAAATAATCTGCAGCTGGGGAAAGCTGAGCAGGGTCAAAGGGCAGTGCCTGCATCTGCATTCACTGAGAGGCAGAAAGGAGGAATAAAGGGTCTCTTTTTGTTGCAGCTCAGCACTATTTTAGAAAGCACAGATACCAACTTAATTACCACAGTTCCCTTTTGCACTAGAGCACTGTAGCAGGCTATAAATCAATACTTAAGGTCACATTGCTAAAAGCACTGAAAAAGAGTCTTTTCTCTCACTATAGCATGCTGTTTGCTGCTCCTGCAGCAGTGTCATGAGAGCTCAATATCAGATAGTGAACAGGGCTAAAACAATGATTACAAAAGAAATCAGAATTGCAAAAACGTGAGGTGCAAAGTGAGCAAGTCCAGTTATAGCAGATGCCATGATTGCATCAAACCTTCCATCGTCTCCCAGCTCAGAGACAGAAGACAAAGCAGCAGGTGCCCAGGAGTACAAAATACATTTCATTCAGGGCTGAAATCTTGTTCTGGAGGCCAAGCTGATGGGAGAACTGCACATCTGAAAAAATTACAGTTATTTCTGCTGAGTATATATCTGGCAACTTTATCATACATCTGAAATCAATTATACATGTGCATGCATGACATCTTATTTCAATAAATTTTTGGGAATGGGGCTTAGGACTTGCAAAAATAGATTTTTTTTTCCATTTGCCTTTCTATTATATCTGCTGACCCAGATATTTCACAACCTTTGGAAGGGAAAACAACTCATATGAGATTTGGAAGATATGGAAAAGGCCACTTCCAGCTGAGATACAGTTGGCACAGCATTTAACGGCTTAGCCAGGGGGAGGCTTCTTTATGTTTAGGTTCACACTGGCAGCATGCAGCCAATACTAATATTAGATAGATAGAGGACTTGCATCCAGGTGCCCAGGTGTCTCAAGAATGAGACACAGGATCCCATAAATGCCTAATTTAGATGCTAGATCATCTACACCTTTGCTGTTTACAAAGTAATTTATGGAGCTTGTAAAAAGTGTAATTGCAATTACAGGGGTTGGAATTAAAGAAGTTAGAAATCTATCCAATATTAAAAAACAGTTTTCAAGAAAATGTTTATTTTTAAAACATAAATAGATTTCCATCTAAATTGAAATTTAATTTCCAAAACTTGCATGTTTCCTTAGAAGGGACTTGAATCCCAGATGCTGGTAAGCCCACATCACAGCACACTGCTAAACAGGGTTATTAGTCTGGGTGTGAAGTGGCACAGATGCATTCATTTTAGAGCTACTGCTTCTAGATTCCCTGAATTTCAGCCCAAACACAGCCCCTGGAAGTCTGTCAAAGCCCCTGTACAAGTGGAAAAGTGTGGACACATGTCCAGGAGTTAATCACATCAGGCATGCACTGTGCAACTCATCAAGAAAAGCTTTGATTTAGAAAAAGAACCTAGACAATGCATTTTGGACTCCACAAATCAGGTTTTCTGATGGCAATTTTAATGAAAAATTTCTGAGAAGAAGAGCAAGAGAGTGATGCCGTTTTGAGTTGATGTGGGGATTATTTTTTACCCTCTTGTACAAGTATAAATAGCTCCAGTAACATGTGACATGTCTGTCCTGATAGCAGAGTCCCCAGAGTACCAGGGCCAACTTCCTGAGACATTGTTTGATGAGGAACTGGCCTAGATTCTGGCATGCAGAGGAAAAAATGTTGTCCACACATATCTTCATATTTAGATGTAAAGACAAAGCTAATCTCTTCCTTTTGAGTCTTTGTCAGCAGGACTCATGCATGGCTAGTGAACACGTACTGGCTAGGAAGAAGAAGAAGATATTATTTCTCTTTTGAAAAACATTGGTATTCTGATGATGAGTATTACTTAATTCTTAAACAGTTACAGAGATGGGGCTTCCTTTGAAATTACTAATGCACTTTTGGATATATTTTGGTTGGAAAATTTTGAAAGCTTCCAGATCAATTGGATAAGTATTTGTGGTAAAATTCGATGAAACTTCTGTATTCCAGTAAAAACAAGTAAAATCCCAATATTCAAAGCTATGCCCAGAGTAAATTTACTACTTCCTAATTCATTCATGTACTACTGATTTGAAATCATCAATAAAGGCTTCTAAGACTTCTGTGATTAAATTATGTTTGATTCAACTTTTTTAAAGGATTAAGTAGTGCTAGAGAAGAAAGGAAACCTCAATGTCCTTTAAATCACAGGAGATTAGACAATGCCTAAACGTTTGACAGCACAATACTTGTAGCATTATTTACTGCAGTGACAGCTATGAACCCAATAACTATGTGTTCTGAGTGTTACTATATTCATTTGAATTTTATCATCTACCACAGCTCATCCCATTCTTTAGCAGCTTCAGCCCAGGTTTAAGGAGCAGTTATGGAGGTATAAATGGGAAGGTGGCTGGGGATAAAACATTGTACCAAAACTCCAGAAAATAACAAGTTTTGAGAAGAGGGCTGTGATATCTTGAAAGTAAGGTGTAAAGCATTACTTAGGAAAACTTTAAGTGAATATTTTCTGCATGACATGCAAAACTAAACTTTTTGCATAGTGACTAGTGCTGTTGCATGTCACAAGTAGCATAGAAGTAAAAAGAGCCAGATTGGGCCTCAACTGAATGTTGTCTTAGATTTGCACGATTGCATACTGCATTTCTGCCACTGAGGAAGACTTTTTTTATGCCGAGAGGGGTGGCACTGAGCATTAATCACAGTTATTCACAGTTAATCACATTAATCATTTGCTCAAGCATTTCCACCATAAATACTGAATATGCATTAAATTCACAACTGAAACTAGAATGACATTTTTTCCCCTTCCGCAGACTATCATATGCAGAAGTGATGTAGAGAAACCCACTAACATAAACAGAATAAAAGCAATAAGAGCTCTTACTCATATCCAACAGATTTTGCCTGAGGGACACTTTAAGAAGGTACTGTTCATCTTGAAATTCTTGAATGCTGTAGTTTTCATCCTTGATACAGGTGGATACTCTTCAGCAGAAGTGAGTGTCTGCTTTCAGATTATAAAAAGTCCTGTAATTATTTCCATATTACTTGCATACCTTTTCTAGATGCCGCCTCATAAAAGTACATTTCCTTTACTTTCAGTGTGTTGCATTTAGATCTATATATGCTACCAGGTTAAAGGTCATGCAGACAGCTGAAAATGCCCTTAATTAATAATATTGAACATGCATATACATGTGTGTGTATATATGTATATATACACATATTTTTATGTCTGATATGTATAACACAATCTTGATTCACTAATTGATAAAGAAGGAAGAAGTACTGTTATTTCTAAATATCTGTCTCATCTCCATTCCTTCCATGACTTGATAAATGCAGAGTATGAAATTAACAGTGTTTCCGGTTCAGGTGTTACAGAAGCACATAAATGTTCATGGATTTTGAGGACAGAACAAGGAACAAAGATTCAAATAGAATTGTATCCACTCTTGGCTGTTTTGTGGATTTTCACTGTAAGTTTGATCAGGTCATAGAAAATCTGCTTCTTGGGTGATCCATAAAGCAGGATGAAGGCTTTAAGCTACATCATAGTAATGTTATGAGTTAGTTACTGCAATTAAGGCATTGAAGTATTTTATATGGTTTTGCAAGAGATTTTCTGCATGGGATGCCCAATTCATCAGTGTATAAAGGGGTTGTTACAAACAGTACCAGATAAACTACTCCTGGGGAACTTTAATCCCCATAGGAGTTACTGATTTGAAAAAGATAAGAAACTCTGCAGCATGTTCTTAAGCACCATCTACTGATTCTCCAAATGGCAAAAAATGTCCATAAAAACATCAACAAATATGTCTGTCTTCAGCAAGTTGAAATTGTACCTAGTAGTAGATGTTCTCTATGTTATTTTCAGTTATGTTGGCCAGTTCATTTGATGGTTTGTGATTTGCTTTGGTTTTCTTTTGGAGCCTGGGTGACTCAGATGTCTGAAAAAATGGAAGTATCTTGGCCAAAATGCAAAACAATTATTTGAGATGTGCTGCCACCACTTCTTGTGGTAGTTTGCTTACTTTTGCCTCAGGCTAATCAGCCTACATGTCCCACACTCCACTCCTCTGTTTTCTTCTCTGATTAAAGTTGCAGGAGATGTACCCTAAGCAAAAACACCCTTGCTAAAGAGGAATGAGCCACCAGAAGCAATATTATGTATTAGGCTAGGAAGGTGGATAGACAGGAACATATCTTTAATCTTTGTGGAAACATTTACAGTTTAAGGAGAAGGCACATGTTGATATATCACCATGATAACACCCAGATGCAGCCAAACTGTGGCATGTGAGAGTTGGGAAGCCCATACAGTTCAGGCAAACCTAAAGTCAGATTAGCATTTAAAGCTACAGATTATCCTTTAACCAGAGGAGCTCGTTCGAGGCAGGCAGCAGTCAAGCACTTCCACTGTACAGTGTAAAGCATATCCTTGGTGAAACGGATGCATCCACAGTACGAGTGTTACAACAGTTCAACACAGCTTTCAAGCATGGACAGTACAGACATAGCTGGAGGAAACGTAGAGGGCAGAGAGTCCTTATCAGCCCTGGAAGCAGGATGTGTTTGCCAACTCGCATGAGGCAGGCAAGTTGTCACTGAGACAGAAAAGAAACTCAAGAAAGTAGGAAAAACTGGGTGTTGCAGCAGATCTATTCCTTAAGGAAAGCTATTCCTTTTGTTGTGTTAACTGACAAGGCCAGTAAAAGGCAAAGCAGGATGACTTTTACTCAATGATGCCTGCAGATATTCTGCTTTTAACAGGTTTAAGGCAACAGCCCTTTGCTGACCCTCTTCTGGCATTGTTAGGCACTGTATTCTATTTGTATCACATGGCTTCACAATATTTTGGGGATATTGATTAACCCCTTTCTGTGGAGACAAAGAGATTCTCCAGCAGAAGATTTGAATCTATCCAGTAAAGTGACACAGGGGAATCAAACAGTAAAGCCAAAAATGAGGACACTAAGATAAATTGGAATAAGGCTTGGGAAGCAGTTAAAAGGCCTGAATATTGAAGGCATAAGTTAGCTGCGGTTCAAATACTATGGAACTGAGGGGCTTAAAATATTCATAATATGATATTCCTTAGTGTACCAAAAAAGACCAATGTCAAGCAGATGCCCTACCACTCCATGACAATGTATCCAGTCCTTCAGAGATGAAAGTATAAGCCAGAAAATTTAATGGCACTGCCTGAGTAAAAATCAGAAATATTCCCAACCTAGTAAAAAATTACTGCCATACTTAAAACTTCTTTTTGCACTCTTTATATAAGCCTAAACACTCATTAGAACTATAAATCCCCAAAAATTCTACTCTTAGTTCTTTATATTAAATTTTTCTTAAAGACAGAAAAATAAAAACACTGGGAAAGAATTTTTTTTCCTTCTTTACATATAATCTAAAAGACTAATGTATAAAGTATTGTGTATGTTTAATAATTTACTGGTAATATATATGTTTTTCCCTGAAAGGTCTCAATCTCTTTCTGGAAGAAACATTTTGAATATCATGAAGCCATCTAAACATATCCTGCAATCGTAGCAAACTCAGTCAGGATTACTGCACCAATATTCAGACTTTTGATTCTGCTGACAAAGTTTAAATCTCTGCACCTACTATATACCTCCTGTTTCTCCAAGCCACAAGGAACACTGTCCAATGCCAAATCTCCACAACAATCCCTCTGGCTTTTTAGTTTAAAGGAATTTTGGCCTGTGCCATTGGTTACGAGAGCTGGAAAATCTGAGTTACCTGCCAAAAGTCTGGTAACACATGATGAACAGATAAGCACCTCAAAGCCCTTACTCTGTGATTCCTCATACCTGGAGTCTTTGCACAAAGATCAGTCTCTAATGACCCTGTGGCAAATGCCTGCAACAAGCGTAAGGGCTCATAATGTTTCAGAGCATATGTATGTAAATAGCTCATGTTCCTGTTCAGATTCCAGTCAGAGGAAAGGTGAGGAAACAAGAGCTGAGTTCTAAGTGAATGAAGATGTGTTGCTGTGGCTTTTCTCATTAAAACACAAGAAGAGCAGGTTTTAGGCTTTGTAGGTTTGAGGGTTTTTTTCCTTTTCCAGTTTGAATACAAAATTAAATGCTTAGTTCAAGGAGTTAAGGGTCAGAATCACAAAACTACTGAAGAGGGGGGCTTTATCTTTTACCCCACCACTCAGTGACTAAGACCATGATATAGGGAAGAGATACAACATTACAGTTTCTTCCTTTTCTTCCTGAAGCAGGATAACATTACTATCTTCTCATACTTCAGCATTTCTTTGTATTCATTGACTCATTTTCCCCTTCTTCTCTGGTCTGCTCTCTGTGCACAGGTAGCTTCTTATCCTGCTTTCAGCTGTTCTGTTCACAGAAGAATCTTCTTCCCCTCACTCCTTTGTACAAATTTACAAGGTAAATATCATAATCTGACTCTAAAAGGTGTTAAATATTATTGTAATAAAGCTATATATGTTTTCTGCTTACCTAGTTTCCAAAAGGGAGAAAGGAGAGATGAAGGACAAGCCCAAGAATAATGACAGAACTGGAGAAAGTTTTTGGGAATATTCTCCTATCTTCTGGCTAAGGTATCGTGCTCATTCATAGCAGCAGACATGGTTCATCCACTTTATACAGCTGCTACTGTTTGTGAAAACATCCCTCCTGGTTTACTTTTCTGTGTAAAGCTCTTCTTCATTTCATTAGGTAATTCATCAAGGTGTCATCACAGGATTTTTGTTCATTTGTTTCACTTTGTTTTTTCCTGAATGTGTACACCATGACCTTTGTAATCACCAGGACAAAACAAGAAATTCGCCTGGAGTAATACACACACACATACACACACACACACACATACATGCACACATGTGCACACACAAGGAAACAAATGAAAGTAAGTCTTCAGTTACAGCACTGTTTTCCACTGTCTGACTTATTAGACAGTCCGATGCTTTTTATCAACCAACCTCTTTCTCTCCCCTAAAGCTTTAAATAAATACTTGTGCTAATTGCGGCTTGCAGTGGAATACAGCACCAAGTGTTTCAAAACTGGCATGGATGTGAAAGAGAATAAACAAGCTATGGTAGATTAAACACTGTTGAGTGCTACTTTTTTGTCACTGTCAGCGTATAGCAAAGAATCCCATGCTATTTTACTCTTTCTGTCCTTCTAATGCATGCCGGATACCTATAATTCATGACACAGAGCCATTGCTTCATGAGTTGCACTTCCTTTTAAACTGATGCTGAACTCGTTAGTGGGGGAAATGTGACAGGTTGATAGTGGTTTCTTATCAGCAGGTTAAACGTTGTCAGAATAATTCATGGCCAGGCAACTGTTAGAACTGTAATGTTTTTATAATTAGAGCTGGAGTGGACCATTCACTAAGGTTTTGAGGTACAGCAAACAAGTCCCCATCACCATCAGTCTGAAGCTCAGTTGTCTTCTCATCTATCAGATTTCAGGGAGGAAAATATCTGAAACTCAATCTACTCAATCTACTGAGCTTGAAAGAAATGTCCCAAGAACCGAAGCTACCATGTCTCTCCAGAAATAAGATTTACTTAAAAATCATAACACTTTATTGGGGTGCAATGTTATTCCTATTTTTTATCCTCATTGCCATAAATCATTAAGATTTGCTGTGAAGCTGCTGTACTATCAAGGCCAAAATCTGGATTTCCAGTTCCTTGAGCAAAGGCTGCAATTCCAATCCAAATGAGGTCTTCCTAATACAAGTTTAATTGCTTTGTTGAGCTCTATTCACTTACATCAACTGAGAATCTATTTTGGTCTTTGATTTCAAGAGTGCACATACTCCAAAAACTGTACAAGTAAATACCTGTAAATGGGTATTTTAATATACCAGTATACTCAGGTATTCAGTACAAGGGGATAAAAGTGTATTCCAGTTTGCGCAGTCTACCTTATATTAGTCTCTTTATATTAGGTGACTTGCATCCCAGGCAGGAAAATCCCAAAAGATCATTGTTGGAATATGGAAATATTCCAAGGGGGTATTCACAATTGAGACCAAAACCAATAAGACCAACTGTTGTTTTTGACACCACCCTTTGTGTCTGTCCATTTTTTGCTATACAAATTTCTTGTTTACTTTCTTTCACTGTTTTTGTACATTCACAGGATCCACAGAAAGTTCTGGGGCCATCCCTTTGAAGAGTGACACCTACCTCTGACTTCCATGTCATGAAATGTGGCATAAATCTTAATAAGAACTCATCCACAGCAAGAAATCTGCTTTATATTTTTTCTTCCAACAGATTTTATTTCCAAGTTTTTTCAAAAAATAAAAAATTCAGTGTTTATAAGAAAGAGAAAAAAATCACTGTAAATAAATAAATGAGCAAACACATGCGCATTTTTAATAATGCATGAACACTTATTTTAAGAATAATATTCATGGAAGAGCTATGATTGTTATATGCCTGAAATTCCCAAATGGCAAAATATAATTAAAGTAAGAACTGTTGAACAAATAAACCTGGTAAATACACAATATTACCAGGCAAAATGGTTATGCATTTATCACTTTGCCACTTTAATTACATTGACTGCTGCTCTTCATGCATATATTAATATCTCACTAACGTTATGGAGGCTGAGACATAAATTGCAAAGCACTGTCTTAAAGGAAGATTTTTGTCCAGGCAGAGTGCAGTGGTAACAAGTATTACATACTTTTACAATAAATCTTAACTTTGAAACTGGTTGCTCGTTTTATTTAGATAGTGTTTCTTGCAATTTTGAGAAATTTCATCTCCTTAAAATATTAATTAATGAAGTGATGACTTGGAAAGCCCAGCTAGAGTGGGTTTCAGGTGCATGGGTCAAGAGATTCAGCCTGGGATTCTGAAAGTAGCTGAAGTGTGAAGCTCACGGAAGATATTCAGTTTATCTTGAGAAAAGAAAGGGAAGGGAAAACTGTATGTCATTTCTGGTTTTTGTGTAAATAAAGACTACTATTTTAAGATTGTATGAATTATTTCAGGAGGTTCTACCTCATCATCAATTGGCTGGATGTGGCTTTGAGTGGGTGTGCTAGCTATTCACAGCAAAAAAGGTCAGGAAATTCATTCCCATGGGATGAACTTTTCTGAACCCGGAAATGAGCAAAGAGACTTGGAAGTGACTTTTGACCATTTGGATGAATGATGCCAAAGCTGCCTTCAGCACACTGTAATTCTTATAATGTATGCAGCACTGCCTGTGTTTTGAGAACAAAAGCTGTTGAACACTGTTATTGGACCTGAGAAATCCCTTGGAATGTGAGTTTTGGTTGAACAAAATTCAGGAGATATTCTCACACAGCTTGTCACCTTAAGGACCTACTTACGGAGGGCTTATTAAATGTTAATTTCAAAATAATGGCAGTTAAAACTGTCTTACAGGTATGAGTAAATTATGTTACACAAGGCTATAGGAATCTCAGAAGAAGTTTTCTGGACCTTTACTCTTCCAAAATATCAAGTGCATTAGAAAATCTTGACCACAAAGTCAGGTCTGTGGATATTTATCTGAGCGCAGTTGTGGATATTTAACCACTCAGTCACATCATATTTCCTTCATGCTCCCTGGCTTACCCAGACTACAGGAAAGAAAATCCCTTCAGAATGGGAACCAATATTCTTTCCATAGTGCTTCATCAACTAATTCTGGAGCAGAGACAGCACATAAGTCTTGTCCTGTATACAGAGACGCCAATTTCTTCATTGATGCCCAGCATTTTAACGTTTTTGTTATTCCCAAGTATGAATTGTTTGATCTATCAAACTCCTTTATGGAGAGAGAGCATAGAATTTTCCCCATTTAATAAATGAAGAGCTAAGGCATATACAGGAGTACAGAGGAGTTCCTTGTTTCTTAGTTGAAAAACCTGAGATCCAATTTTTTCAGATTCCTTCACTTGTTGTATCATACTACACATGGACAGCTCGAGAAAAGTTAAAATTCAACTCTAAGTGCTTAACACCTTGCAAAGCTGCCACTGGGTGCCTGAAACTGACACTACGGAATAGTGGGACATAGATGAACAGCTGCCCAGAAACAGGTTTATATTCATGGATTTCCCAGAATCATGCAGAAACTGTATGCTGCTACGAAGGGTAGAAATGCATTTTGTTGGCAAGGATTATGCTGCCTTTGCCATGAAGTCTTTCAATCTCTTCCTGTTGTCTTGCCTCACCCATTGCATACTGTCCAAATCCTGCTATCAGAGAGGCAAAAATATTCTAATACTATCTTTTTTTATTAGTCAGTGTTGACTTGTTCCTCGAGTAGGTTTACTCAGTCCTATTGAATGAAAGAGAAACAATGTAAGAAAGATCATGAGCACATGCATAAGAAACATGAACCTGTGAAAGGACCCAAATTCAAACTGCATTGACAACTTCATAGTTGATTGACCACATGACCATGCAAACTAAATTAAAAAAAAAGTAGACAAGAAGATTATGTTAAAAATTAATGCATAAACTGCATCAAGTGGAACCATAATGGGACCACAATCTTTGCCTCTGTCACATTGTCTTCTACTAATTAAACAGAGTAACCAACAGCAGTGGGAAGCAGGAGGCTGTTATCTTCAGTAATCTGCTCTTAGCAGTGCATAAGGACAAAGCCTGACAGTATATTTAACAACTACTCTCTTCACAGCTTGAAGTAATGTTGCAATTCATGAACCTTACATGGTTTTCCAAATCCAAATGGAAATACAGTTCAAAAGCTTCCTGCTGTTCCCTCCCATGGCTCTCTGCATTTCTGTCTCCCTAACATCCATACTGTGTATAGTCATCCATATAAACCTGAGTCCAATCTCTATCCCATCCTGCTCCATTGTTTGCTTCCTGTTCCCATAACCTCAAAGATGCAAGGACACTTGCAGATAATAAAGTACCTAAGGAATGTTGATTTTCTACTAAACTTGTCGAAATTGCAATTCTTTAGGCTGAACACTTTGACAAATTGGGACAAGTCTTCACATTTCAAGTGATTCCAAAGTATAGAGGTGCCTCTATACTGTCACATAAGAGTTTTTGGATTAAGCCAGTCTACTTTTGTCTCTGTCATCTCCAGAATTTTTTTCTTTTTTTGAAATAGATTTTCATTTTCTTACACTTCATACTGTCTTACTTCAGGAGTAAGACAACTGCAAGTTGAAAAGAAAGATACTCCATAAGAAACATTAGTCTAATCCTTAATGCCTGTAGTCCAGTCTTCAGAGATATCAGCATACACAAGGCACCTTTAGTTATCCACAATTTACAATAGGTTTGCCTGCTATGTGAATTTGACAAGAATACAGTAAAATTCTTGAATAAAGTAAGAATTTCCAGATTTGATATAGGTTACTGTAGATTTTTAAAAAAACAAAATGTGCTTTCAAATTCAGATCAATTATCTCATAGAACATTCTGAAAACTTCCTTCATTTCTGCTAAAATCTTAAAATTTTTACTTTGAAAAAAAATAATCTATCATTTCATATTTCAAGCAATGGAAAAGCCAATTTTCAGCTGGTATAAGCTGCAAACATTCTCATGAACTCCCAAAAAGCTACACTGATTTACACCACTGTGGTTGAGGACAGCCTTGTGGTTTACAGCAGTAACAATTATTAGAAAATATGGAAAGGTATTAAAAACCAAAATGTAAGGGAAAATTCTCTGGCAGAAATGACACTGTCACAGGATAGCACAGGCCACTGGAATAACAACCATGCTATCAAAACATAGCCAAAGGAAAACAGTTTGAAAAGAATTAGAGTATCATTATCAATGACATGAAGAAAAAAGACAGGAGCAGCTTAACTACTGCCTGTCATTGTATGTACCTAGTTCAGCACCCAGCTTAAATAGTATTCAGGCAGCTGCCTGTGTATATACCTAATATTACATGTTAATGTAAAAGTTAAGACTGCCAAGATAACCCTCTTTTTTTTTCTTACTCATTCAAATGGAAACACCAGACACTGTGTTAAACTTTTTTTGCATGCTGTGTATGTACTATGGTTGCAAAATTGAATACCAGGATGTTCAGGGCTGCTCCATGACTGACAGCTTCTCCATGCTCTACAGCATAGTTGAAAAGAGAGTACACCCAGCAGAACTCAGCATATGGACAGGATTTCAAGTTCTTATTAAAAAGACTCTGACCTTTCTCAATGTTAATCTCATCCACGTCTTCACCTCCCAGTAGCTCAGATTTCTCACTTCCAGAATGAATAAGAAGAGAGCTTGTCTACTTGAATGGAACTGAAAAGGAATTTAATATCCACCTGTCACAAGGACATCCTTGTTCAACAAATAGGGGAAAGGCACTCAAAATAATGGTCTGGATTCTAGCCCTGATTTTATGGTAAAACCATGAGGTAACAATGAGCAACTCATTTTAACATTTTCATCTCTGCTTTCCCTCACCCATCTTGTATTGGCTGTTAGACAGTTTATGGAGGGACTGTCCCTTACTGTGCACTTACTTCTATTTCTTTTCTCATGCCCAGTGTAGAGGAGTGCTTTAGTGGTAACATGGTTCACAGCATCTGTCCCTCTAATTTGAAGAATTTTTGAATTATTTCATCTAACTGCAAAATAATTGTTTTCTTTAATGCACTGAATATATCAGACTGTAAACGTAAAAATCCTGGAAGGGATGATAAAAGAAATGTAGTATAAAATTGAAATAGATGTCAACTTGATAGGTTACCATGGCTCAAAAGGAATTACAGTCTGTCATTCAAAAAGTCAAATACACAGTGGTTAAATACTAGAAAATATTTATGAGACAAACAGCAGTATTGAGACTTCAGATAAAGAGGCTGTTCTAAGGCATGACATAAAATGGCATCTGTTGAAATACTTCAAGCATAGAGAAATATGAGATACCATTCTTTCTTTCTCAGGTATGGCAGTCTCTATCGTTTCCCTCAGTACATGGATTAAAATGATGACAGATGCAGATCCATTGCCAAAGTAAATGAAGGATCACATTTAGATACATAATTACTTGCTCCTGGGCCATTAAGAAATTAAAAAAAAAAAGGAAGCTAAACCACAGATTCAAATACCTAGCCTGGTAATATTAAATTGTTCTTTGACATTTAAGCAGCTGTTAGAAATTCAAAGTAGCAGTGCATTTCCATTAGTAAAGACCACAATTGTGGAGACGTGCTGACTCTTTCCCTTAGTTTTCAGTAAACACCTTTTTACCACTCAGTTTTTAGCTGTAACAGGTGCATAAAGTTGTCTTCAAGCAGCACTGTCTAGTTTGTATGCACGTAGATTTTCCAGATCTTCTGTGAAATGAGATAGGTAAGTCCTGTTGCAATGTTGAAGACTTGGCATGGAATCCTAACACTACCGAAATGAATGAGATTTATTCCACAAATTTCAGTATGGCTTGGATTTCACCTCTGGATGAGAGAATAACCACTCAATACTTCATTTGGTCCTAACCATTCCCTCGAGTCAAGCAGGACATAATGTATTTCTACAACACTCCTCAAAGCCACTTTTTTTGTTTCAAAGTGGTGGCAGATGCCAGCTGTATTGGAAGCATTTCAAACTGACTCCAAGTGAGACATTAACTTACTGCCCAGAGAATAAACTTTTCTTTTCTGTTCGCTGAGTGCATTAGGGAATGTTTCAGACATGTTTTGCAGGACAAACCCTTTTGTTTTGCTAATAGGACTCATGTACATACTTCCAGTGGGAAAACATCTGTTTTACAAATCTGTCCTCCTAGATATAGCTGGATTCAAACTACAGACTTTGGAAACACATGCAAACATTCCCAAAGTTCAGCAGTGTTTGGATCAGGAGGGTGGACTGAAGTAATTGTGGAGAAATAGGCCAGGTCTGGTATTTAAGCTTCATACATTTTCAGGGACACTTTGAGATTTTGTCTTAGGTCCAGCTCTGTTTCTCAGCTACAAGTACAGTCATTTAGTGTTGTTTGGGTGGGCAGGCTGCACCTATCCACAGGGACATAGTACAAGTACATGTCAGTCAGAGGAACTGCTCTCTTGAAAAACTGAGGTGAGATAAAAATAACTCCCTAATTCCCTCTCGTTCATCCACCAGAGAAATTTTCAAACTTGTACCTGAGTGCACATCTCAGTCAGACAATACAACATATCCATAACATTGTGGGGTTTTTTTTAATTTTATAACAGAGCATGTTAACTAGCATCAAAGCATTATCTGCCTTAACATATTGAGGGTTTTTTTTAAGTATTGGGCTCAGTTCTAATATAATAATAACTGGGGAAGTAATTATCTTAGTTTTTCTGAAAATCTGTAGATTTGTTTCTGCTCCTTAATAATCCGTCATCTGATAAAAATAAACAACAAAGAATTCAAAGAAACTTTGAAAATTTAGACCAAAGAACCTCTGTGAACTTTTAAAGTAAGGAATAAAGTCTCCTGAATCATCTGCTGCTCAATAGTCTTCATCAGGTCAGAAGTTTCAAATGTAGAACCTATTCCTTAAAAATATACAACAGGTTACCCTTCCTTATCTTGCATACAATATATGAGTATGCAAGAGAGGGAAAATGGACAAAGCTAGCAGAAAGTCTTCTGAAGTTACCTATGTATCCTGCTGGATATAATACCCAGATTTATGCCAGTGAAGGTCTCACACCAAAAATCACAGCTTTGGGTACCTAAATAACTTAAAAAACATACTAAGCAAATGGACTGTCCAAGCAAAACCTAAAACACTATTCTAAGATAACAAATAGCCATAGCAAATTGCGGTTTACACGCATTGAGCTCCCTGATCAATAGTCTTAAGAATTACATATTGCTCTAAATCCTCATTAGGAAAGACACTAATTACCAATAATTAAAATAAAGCAAATTATAGCACCAGCTATTCAGTATCTACATGTAACACCTGACATGAGAGAGACCACTAAAAGGAAAGTTCAAAGATTGTTGAAGGTGATTAAGCCATAGCTATACAGATTTGTTTCCAACTAAATTTGAATTTTCTATTCATTCCTGCTGTTGATGCCCTTTCACTTCTTTCCAATGCCACACATGCCAGCTTACAGGGGAGAGCCCAGCCTAATTCAATTTTTACCTCTGGCATCAGTAAGTGATGCTGGCAATGACCAATGTTTTCTATGGATTTTCCTCCCCGAATGTAATTGCAATTTTTATTATTTTCTGGATGACATAAAACACTAGAATTGGTGCAAATATTCAGAAAAGCTCATGTGCCATACATGAAAGTGCTGTAATTCTCTAAAGCTGGGAGAGAAAGGCACTTTGTACATTGCACAGATGAACAGTAAGTACAAGAAGAACAGCTCACAACTGAATGAATGTCATATCATTCTCTTTTTGAAGAGATATATGTTTGTGAGCAAAAGCTCCTGCCATAAAAATGCTGCCATTGTAAAAGACCTAGGGTATTCTCTAAACTGTGCCTGGTGCAGAACACAGTTTTGTCTGAGAAAGGTTGGCGTCAAACATCTCAGAGGTAGGCTAGAGGACTACATGGCATGTTGTTTTATGAGAACTGCTTTGGTCTGACAAGGAGATTAAAGGAATTTAAGTTCCTTCCAACCTCTGCAGCAGGACTTCAGTGCGTCTCAGACTGTGGCACAATGAGGTAAGTGTGCAGAGCAGGTGGCTCACCTCACTCATCATAAGTCCAAGACAGATGAGAAGGGAGGTAGCTCTTGAGAGATCTCTTGCAGCCTGGCAGCAGTTCAGTCCATTCCAGCACTTCTTGCAAAGCTCTGGTGGGATCTAAGCACTTCAAAAATTCTCTCCCCTTGCTCCCACAAAATACCACAAAATTTCTTTCTGTATGAACTTTGACCCATAACTCAAGAGGCTCTGATAGTTATAACCAGGAGTGAAAGCACAATGTCACTGCTAGTGGAGTTCGTTCTGAGCCAGGACTATTGGCACATGCTCTAGATGAAAGCACAAAGTAAGCACAGTTTTTAGGAACCAGCAGTCAAGTAGATTTGTGGATGTTTTGCCTAGAAGGAAAATTAAGATAATATGTTTCTCTTCCCTTGAGATTACATGAGGGATTGACATAGTGAAGAAGCCAAGGGTCACTAAAAAGTTGATGCACCATCCTCATAAGTCCTTAGAGGACAAAATAGGGAGGACAGGGGCATCCTGAGTATTCCTCTTTGAATTCCTTTCAGATGGAGATGGCTAGGTATCAAACAGGACATGGTTTTTTGGTTTTTTTTTTAACATCCCAATATTTAACTACCTTCCCACTATCGAAAAAAA
The DNA here is from genome assembly GCF_003984885.1 of Neopelma chrysocephalum. NCBI lineage: Eukaryota > Metazoa > Chordata > Aves > Passeriformes > Pipridae > Neopelma > Neopelma chrysocephalum. The sequence goes on from NW_020897695.1 coordinate 28,190,049, forward strand.
ATTCAAGGAATTGAACAGGAAATAATGCGTGTAAGACATGAGGGTCCTTCTGTCAATATAAAAGTTCAATTGACGACCTTGGGTTCGTAAGAACAAAAGCTTTCAGACCTCTGGATCTTTTGCAACCCTAGAAGAAGGATCGGTCAACAAAGTATCTGTATAAAGAAACGGGGACCACTATCATCATAATTAAAACTAATCAGCATTTGTGTTGGCAACAAAGATGCTAAGGATTTAATGAACAGAGAGAAGAGACAATGTCCCAGCCTAAGGGTCTACACCCCATCTATATTAAACTGATATATCCTAGTCTAAGAAAAAAGTTTTGCTCTTGCAAGACTTGCTCAATATGTCACACTCAAGAATTATTATGGAAAGACATAGGAGTTTTTTATTTGTTCTTCAAACATAAAGTACGAAAAGACATTTCAACTGGCGACCAAAAACCTTCGTCTCCATCAGTGCTGCATATTCTATCAGGATTCAAAGTAAAACACCCTGTCCTTTCCCTTTAAAGATTCCCAATGTAAGGTAAATTAGAAAATTATAAAAACTCTTGTACCCCAAGGAAAGAAACCAACACTTCCATACTAGACTGTTCACAATGTATGGGCTTTCTTTTACTTACAAGAGAGGAGAAAAGCGGCTCTACTTCAAGTTGCAGGTCACAAACTGAAGATCAGATAGCTTGCCCAAAAACCAGTATGACTAAAAGACAGGGTGGGGGAAAGACATCTCTTTTTTTTCATTATCTGGTTTATATTTGAAAGGCTTCAAAATTAATACAATTGTCCGTAAATGAAAACTCCCTGGAACTTGCAGCTGTTGAAAGAAACTTTTATCCCATGAGTTTTTTAACAGAAAATTATGAAAATTCCCAACAATCACAAGGAAAATTTGAAGTTCCCCAAATCTGCTAATGAAAATGGTAATCTTGATATTGGCAGTGCTTGTAGTGTACTTGTTTCTCTACAAGCTATGTCTATATTAGGATGCAAGGCAGACCAATAGATCACAGAAACAGTCAGTGCTGAGAACCTACAGTACACATATTTCAAGGAGTTTTATCTTGAATACTTGTTCTTCTTGTTGATTGAACTCCCATTAATGATGGAAGGAGGTTGTATGTCCTCATCAAATACATCTTCAGGTTTAGTTCAGTTTGAACAGAATCCAGTTACAGAGCCTGAGACCTCTGTGCAGTGGAAAGCACAGCACAAGATGTACAAGGGTACATCTGGAGATTAGCTTCTAGAGCGTACACTTCAGCCAAAAAAATATGTTCATGTACATATCCCTCAAAGAAGAAGAGGAATAAGTTTGACTAGATGAGGAGGAATAAGAAAGAAGAAGGATATCCTGGTTGTATGGATAGAGAAGTTCACCTGCCTTGCAGAATTTTAGCCCTTCCATGCCAATCCAAGTGAATCCTGGAGGTATATGGTCCTCCTCAGATGGACAAACTCCATGTCTGCCAGAGTTAAGGGAAGGACAAACTTTGCCAATTTACTCAAGTGAGTCTGCTCTTATTTTATCACAAATAGTTCTGTAAAGCTAAAAATAACTTCATTTTTTTATATACCAAATTGTATTGGTCTTCCCATGCATTGTGAAATATGATTAATAAAAATAAGTATGTCAACAGAGTCCATCCACATCTTCTCGGTGTTTGCTGGGAGTAATGACAAACAGAGCAAATTATCCTATTTCATCAAGAGTAGGAATAACTTAGTAACATGAAAGAATCACAGACAAATCCAGCTAAATATCTGGGTCCTATCCAAAGCTTGCAAAAAGCAAGTCAAGACTTTCAGGAACCAGGCACATTCTACCTTTCTTCTTCTGTCACACTGGAGGATGTACCGTTAATGATGAGTAAAGAATCTTTGACTTGATTATGAGTCATCTTCTCTCTGACTTGCTGTCCTGAATCATTCTCATTGTAAACTAAACTCTTTGTGGATCACTGTCATTCATGAATTCTCTGGTAATGCCAGTTTTGTGGCTGATGTTTACTGCTGCTCTCACAAATTAGGGAAAATAGACTTTTTTTTCCCAGATCATGAATATCTGCAGAAATTATGTTTGGACTGTTTTATAAAACCTGAGTACTGGTGTAGTATAACAAGACAGTCAAGCAACCCAAGGACAACCGCAAAAAACAGTGCAGAGCCAACTTTAGGCTTCTCTGCATTTTAAAGAAAATTGAACTATGTGGCCCCAAAAGAGAGCAAATCTCACTTCTGGGAGATCATTAGCTCTTGTACTTGGGTGGAAAAGGGAAGGCCTTGGTAGGTATAGGGGAAAATCCATGGCTGTAAAACTGGATTTGAATTCCATGGGACTAAGGAATGAAGGAGATGAACTAGAAGAGTCATGGGGATATGGAAGCCTGTAATATATCTTGGGGGAGAATTTCAAGTTCACTTTATCCTACAAACCTGCAGGACTTCACTCAAACTGTTTCTCTATGGTAGCTGACTCTGGATGTGACAATGGCATGGGATCGTAGTTATCTGCCAGTGTGTGATAATGGCCATCTTCTATCCGCCCCCAGCTCTCATTCCTTCCACAATTGTTTCACCACCTTCCAAGGCAGCAGACATGGTGAGACAGCCTGTCAGTCTCCTTCTCTGCCTTACTATCTGTGAAGGATATAACAAGACATTTCCAATACTGGACTGGTCCGGGTTCAGACTGGAGGAACTCTGTGGCAGGCATGTGTCTCTCAGTAAGGCCATTTAGGGCCCACATCCTTCTGAAGACAATGGGTATCCCCCTTTGGATGCTGAGTGCATTGATCCTTGTCTGCATGACCAAATCAGGAAGGATCAAGGAATGGACTTAGCCTCTGTTGGCAAGACCTGTGTCCTTGATTCTGTCTTGAAATGCCCATCATCTGCATGTTTTAGGCCACAGAGGAGGTGGGAGTGTTAAGAGAGAATTATCTTAATGGGTGCACAGGCAGATAAAGGCTACCCAGGCAGAAGGCATTCTGTCAATCCAAAGGTAGCCAATTTCATTACATTGCAAACTTCCTTGGAAAACAGGAAGAACTCTGACTGAGTTATTTTATGGTGAAACAGAAATTAGAGCTGATTAGAAAAAAAAGTCAGCAAAATGTCTTTTTATCATGGGATAATAAGGTTGTATGAAAAGATGTATTTTGGTTTTCGGAAAGACTCTTTCAAAGGGAAAATAGTGTTTTTAAAGCTTCAGATATGGTCAAAATGTTCCAATCCAATCAATTCATAATGACAAGCTTCTCTCTTTCTTTTGTCTTGAAATTAATTTGTATTGGTAGTTTCTATGCTAAAAAAAAACCAAACAAACAAAAAAACCCAGAAAAGGTAATATTTTTTATTTTTAAGATTTTTTCTATAATTTAATGTGCCATGAAACCCCAAATGAATTGTTTTAAGAATTTTAAATTTTTAAAAAATTGTCAGTACTTTTGGTCTTATTCTGTTACAGTATTAAATAAACTTGACAAACACAACCAATTGAAAGCCTAGCTACCACTGAGCTTTCTTGATTCCTCTGATCAATTCATTATGCTTTTTATAGAATCATAGAATCATTTAGGTTGGAAAAGACCTCTAAGATCATTGAATCCAACCATTAACCCAGCACTGACAAGTCCACCACTAAACCATGTACTTGAGTGCCACGTCCACGTGTCTTTGAAAATACCTCCAGGGATGGGGACTCGACCACTACTCCAGGCAGCCTGCTCCAATGCTTGGCAAGCCTTTCAGTTTCCTAAAATCCAACCTAAACATCCCCTGGCATAACTTGAGGCCACTTCCTCTTGCCCTGTCACTTGTTACCTCGGAGGAGAGACCGACCCCCACCTGGCTGCAACCTCCTTTCAGGTAGTTGTAGAGAGTCATAAGGTCCCCCCTGAGCCTCCTTTTCTCCAGGCTAAACAATCCCAGCTCCCTCAGCCACTCCTCATCAAACTTGTGCTACAGACCCTTCACCAGCTCCATTGCCCTTCTCTAGACACGCTCCAGCACCTCAGGGTCCTTCTTGCAGTGAGGGATGCAAAACTGAATCCAGGACTCAAGGTACAGCCTCACCAGTGCCCAGTATAAGAGGACAATCTCTGCCCTGGTCCTGCTGGCCACACTATTTTTGATACATTTCTGTATTTTGCATCCTTTCGAGAATTTAATAAAGACTCTTTGAAGGGATTACTCCACACAGGTCTTAAAGATGACTACAGTGCTTTTTCACTCTGGATATTCATTCCTGCTGCCACATATCATCTCAGTTTGGTTTGCAGTTGGATTTCTAGGATGGGAACACAAACCATGGCCATCTCTAGGGTTCTGAAATTATTAAATTCTTAATACATGTCACAGAACTATATTCCAATTTTTCTCTATTAAAATGCAGAAGTATTTTTTTCATTAATTTGTCCAGATTCTAGATTCTATCTTCTGCCCAGAGATATAATTAAAAAAACAATTCTACACTGTCTGTCAGACATACATTTGACTGGAAGAATAGAGATGCCCTTGGACTTTCATCTTTTCACAGCCATTGTCATTGCATGTTGTTTTTGCTGTCATACCCCGCAGTTTCACAGACAAGCAAAGCCCGAACTACAGTGGGAATGCTACATTTCTTCTTCACATATGAATATGCAGAGCCCATACAGGGAGTGTCAAAGTATCAATCTCTGCTGTGCAAGTGTGACAAATATATAGACAGCTTTCTCAACAAACTGAGATAGTAAGAAAAGCATGTTCAGCATTTACATAAATTCCAGGCCTCTGTTGACCACAGAATTTTATGAGAAGGCCTGCACTTGAAAGTTGGGGTGGGCACTGGATTCTGGCACTCTCTATTCTGCCAGCAAAAATTTCAATGATGAGAGCTACAAATGTTAGAAATACTGTATTGATGGGTAGGACCTTACACCAGTGAGCTATTTAATGAGTAAGATTTCATATGACAACAGCAATGAGAGTGAAGGATAATCCAGTGCATAGGTTGCTTGAACGGGAGCTAACACCACTGCCAAATTGTGACTGCTCAACCAGCTACTGCCAGCTACCACTGGCAACTGTAGCAGTATGAGCTCAGTGTGTTCCTGCTCTAAGACTGTAGCTCACTTTGTAGTCTTTCATTAGGGCTTTAATAAATCATAAATCACATACCAGGATCCTAAAGCCTGTTTCATCCTTCTCTCAACTATTTCTTTTGTGACCTTTGACAAGATATTCCATTTTAGCCCTACTGCAGATCCCCACCTAAAAAAAGGGTCAGCATACTCCTATTTTATAAGAAAGTTCTGTGAAGGGACATACCCAACACAGAGCAAAGCACTCAGAAGTCACCTGATAACATCTGGACAAATCAGGTAAGAAAAGCAGCTATGCATAAGGCAGCTAAACGAGGTTGATAAATGTTTTGTTGCACATATAAACTTTAATTGCTCATGAAGGCAGATGCACTATGAATAAAAAAGGAGATGATACCCTTGCAAGAATTTAAAAATTTGACATCATTCGTGAGCTAACATTAGGATAAAGACAGAGAGACAGAAAGGCAGTCACACACACACCCATGCATTTATTTGCATGTGCAAGTTCAGGTGCATGTCAAAAGCTCATTTTTATTTGCAGGTGCAAACTTTTTCCAGTGTTAAGGCTTACAATTCAGGAAATTTTGCACATTTCACAAGGGTGGAAAAAAGTTCTGATTTCATGGTAAATATTTCATGAAACAAAGACCAGATGTTTGCCTTAGCTCCTGTTTTTACTCTGCCTTACTTTCCCAGCTGGAGTTATTAATTATACCTTTTATTCTCCTACTGCAGCTCTTAACTCCAAAAGATTAAATGGCTTGATTAGCACTGTTTAGCTTTTCCTAGGTGGTTTATTGAATGTCACATTTAACATTCTGGCACTTCACAGATGAAACTAAATTCCTGCAGCCTTGAAGAAATATGACTATTTTTTTGCCAGAGAGCAAGAGAAGGGCATTTGTTACATATTTATGAACACATCACATTGGACATTTCTATTTATTCTTTAACACACTCTCACAAACACACAGCCTGTCCTATACCGTATTTTATTTATAAATGTTGACACTTAGTTCTTTTGGAAATGCCTCTTGGAAATTTTTTCATAAAACAGTGACTGGGAGGGTTACAGAGATTTGTGGAAAACTTGGAGTCAACTAAATATTCTCACATGATTTTTCTAATTCTTCTGCTTTCTTGGAAGCCTATAGAAATAGTTGCAATGAAGTACACAACCCTTTAGTAGATAAGGAACACTCAATTCTTCATCCTGGTGCAGCTTATATGACTGTACTTATGCTCATGAGACAGAATTGACAATTCATCCTAAGAGATATTTGATGCTGCTTCATTAGTGACTGGTTAAGATAGAGCCAAGATTCCTACTTTAAAATTGCCCAAGACCTGAATCCTAAAGCTCTCTACTCAATTGAATCTTGAGCCAGCCTTCCAACGATGGCCATCGCAATGTCTGCATTGGACCAGTATCTAAAGCCAGAAGACTGGTGTGGAATTGCTGTGAAATAAAAAGCAGCCTTTGCTCTAACACACAGGCTGTGAGTTAAAGTGCTTGCAAACAGCTTTCTCTCTTCTCCCTCCTACCCTGAAAGTCTAGGACTAACATGAGTAGCTACATAGTTAGATGAAAGTGCTTTCAAAAAAACATCATTTTGATCAATTGAACCCACGATTTTCAAAATCTTTTCACATTCTAATGTTTTAAGGACTTTTTAGAAAATGTTATAAGGTTTATTTTTAGGTGTTTTCTACTTTCAAGAAAACACAATGATGATCAACAAGCTACTTCCTCTGAAGGAAGACAGAGTAGACTGTGTAGACTCTGACTATGAATAGCAGAATATAATAAGAAAAAAAGGCTGAACACAGATTTCTTCCTGTGCAAGGACAGAGGTCCTACGTAACCACTGATAGCTATTCCTGTGCAGATGGAGCAGTGTGAGCTCAGTTTGGTCAATTTTTATAATCATATCTTTGAATTCTGAGGCACCTGATCCTAAAAATCAGATCTTTTATTTCTTCCAGTTTGCTTTCACATACACATATAAATGTCCACAGAGGAGGGACTATATCTGCATCACAGCAGAATGCAGGGGTGAGGGCACTGCATGGAGCTTGCCAGCTGGAGGAGCTCAAACTACGAAGCTGGAATCAGCAAGGTCAAACTCTGAGTAAATTAGACAGAGACACCCTTTTTTGCACCATATACAAAGCATCTTGAATACTGGGCATGGGGCAATAGCAGTACACCCTGTTTACATATATATGTCAGGAACTGTGGCCGTTGCAATAAGTGCAGAAGCAATTAAGATTTAGAGAAGTTTCTAAATCTGAAATTATTTTTATTTGTCACAGATTACCCCCTCACCCCACTCCCTCTCTGTGGTCTCTCACTCTAGTTGGTTTCTCATTCCATTTACTTCCAAAGTGACCCCCCCCAAGCCCAAACAAACAAAACCAGATGTGAGACTAAAATGCTATTTTGTGTAACTGCAGCAGCCCTTTGTTTTGCCTGGTTTGTTTAGCTCTAGTTTGTAAGAACTTTGGGGCAGAGGCTCTCAATTGCTCTTTGTTTACATCTCATCTACAAAAGGGCCTCCTCCTTCTTCGCTGGCTCTTGTACTCTACCACAATAAAGATGACTGTTAATAATATGACCTTCAGCTAGTTGGAATGTATTCAGCAATCTAAGACACTGACATTGGAGAAATCCTTATGAATGCCTGAGATCATGTAACCCTTCCATTTGTTTTCAGGCCTATCTCCAAACTGTGGTTAAGTAGCTATCATTTCTAATATTTGCATTCCTCTTACCCCATAGTGGGTGTGGGGGATGGTACTATCATAATTATACCACATTCTTCTGGGTTCCATAACGAGCTATTATTTTGCTAATGGAATATTCAAGCAGTCTGCAGTAATTTATCAAATAGTCCCAAGTCCCATTTTCTCTGTGTGAATCTTTTTGTTCACAGGTAAATTGATGTGTGGGGGGTTATCAAGGCTTTTTTGTAATTCAAATTAACCATTCCACTCCCCTCTCGGAAAAAAAGATTGTTAGACACAGAATGTTATTTTTTTCTAATGATGTTTAGAATTAGAATTGTGCAGGCTTCCTGTGACTGGCAATTTCTGCATTTTAATTCATTCTTACAGTGGTTTTGCATTTTAACACCTAATTTTGAAAATTTGCCTAAACTAAAGGGGAGCAAAATGTAATTCCATTTCTCCTTACAACTATTGTCTGCTCCACTGTCAGATTAAACTGCCAGCAGTGTAGAGTGCCATTGAATTGGAGATGAGAGAGGAAAAAAACCACCACCCGCTCCATTTATTTTACTTTCAGTAAAAAAAGCCAAAACCCATGACCTGGATGTATACATAAACCACACTGAAACACCTCCCCACCACACACACACACAAACACAAACGCTCACGTCTCTTCCACTTTGTATTTCTCTGTGTAAGAGGAAGAGGGAAGGACTGTGCACACATGCATGTATGCAGAGTAGGAGGGAGAACCGGTGCCTAATAAAAGAAGATTAAGTGCAAATCACTTCTGTGAATGACAAGATTTCTTGTCCTCTCAAAAACTGTCTCTGTCACAGTTCCTCACTTATCTCCTAACTACAGTAAGGAAATTAATGGCTGGCAATGTCATTGAAGAGTTTTGGCACTGAATGACAGAATACCTGAGGTAAGAAGGGACCTCTGGAGATCGCCTTCCAAGCCTCTGCTTTGATCAAGATCACAGGTGATACAGAGCTGGAAGAAGCTGGTGATACACTTGATGGTCATCAGCAAGAACAGGTTGCTCAGGGCATTGTCTGGTTTTGAATATCCTCATGGATGGAGACTCCACAACCTTTCTGGGCAAGTGTTTGATCATCCTCAGTGTTAAAAAAAAAAGCAGGGTTTTTTATGTTTAAGTGGAATTTTCTTTTACTTCAGTTTGTGCCCATTGCCCCTCTTCCTGTCACTGCACCGCTATGAACAGTCTGTTTCCTTTTCTTTAGTCCTCCCATCAGGTATTTACACACAAAATCTCTCGGAGCCTTCCCTCCTCTGGACTGAATAGTCTCAGCTTTCTCAGCCTCTCCTCTTATGTCAGATGTTCCAATCCCTTAATCACCTTTGTGGCATTTTGCTGGACCCTTTGCAATGTGCCCACTTGCACTGGGGAGCCCAGATCCGGACCCAGCACTCCAGACACATCGTATCAGGGCAAAAGAGAGGGAAAAGGTCACCTCACTTGACCTGCTGGCAATGTTCTTCCCAATGCACTCCAGGACATTGTTGGCTTTCTTTACTGCAAGAGCACATTGATGGTTTCCAAGACCTCCAGGGCCCTTTTTTCAGGCTATTTTCCGGTAGTTTTTCCTCCCCAGGGGTAGGACCTGACATTTCCCTTTCTTTAACTTCATGAGGATCCTGTCACCCATTTCTCTAGCATGTTAATGTTCCTGTGGATTGGAGCACGACCATCAGGTGTGTCAGCCAACTCTCTCGTTTTTTTTGTCATCTCCAATTTTGCTGAGCGTATGCTGTGTCCCATCATCCAGGTGCTTAATGAAGATGCAAGATAGTAGTTGCAAGATTAATTTCTGGGATGCAACCCTAGTGACTGGCCTCTAGCTGAACTGTTTATGTCACTGATCACAGACTACTGAGCCTATCAATTCCACCAATTTTTACCCTACCTCAGAGTCCATGTCCTTCATTTTCCTCATCTCATAGTTCATGCTTTCTTCATTTTCTATGAAGATGTAAGAGGAAGTGGTATTGAGTGTTACAGAGAAAATGAAAAGGAATAATCATATGGAGAGATTATTGCCTTCATCTTCTTCTTTATATTTTCTGTCCATCTTATCTTCTTAGACCCTGGTTTTCACCACAAGTATGGCAAGTGGGTCACATGGCTTTTCTGAGGATCTATCTCTATAAAGCACATTGCACGGGGAGTCCTTTGGTTTTTCAAGCCACAGGGTTAATTTTCCTTTGCACTGGAATGCCATATACTGCCATGAGCTTGCATTCCACTTAGGGTGTCTGAATAGAAGAACCTGTTTACTCCCTCTCCTAAAGAAAGAAATATCTCCCACTTGGTTATCATGGAGTGGAAACAGAATCAGCTAATAAACAGTTTTGAGATTCAGACCATGAAGCATGAAAACAGAAAATCTACCAACCATAAGGTTTTTCATCCCTAGCTCACTATTTTCGGCCAAAATTTTGTCCTGTAACCAAGCAATCCTCCCAGTGAAGGTTTACATTAAAACTGAGACATTACTGGAGGAAGAGGGGGAGGTACAGTTTGGTTTGTGACTGGCTGGTCTTTTCTAATGAAAACCATTCTTTGAAAGAATTTCTGATGTGCCCCAGCAGTTTATCTTTTTGTAGCCTTAGCTCAGGTGTATAGTGAGCCAGGTATCATCTGAATGTGCTGATCTGTTATAGTATCTTTATTCAAAACACTGATTACTTCTTAAGTACTCTGGTTACTGAAATACATAAGAATCCAAATAATGAAAGGACTTGAACTTCATTGGGGCCCCTCAGTTCAGGAAGGACATTGAGGTGCTGGAGCAGGTCCAGAGAAGAGCAACAAGGCTGGTGAAGGGACTCGAGCACAAGTGCTATGAGGAGAGGCTGAGGGAGCTGGGGTTGTTCAGCCTGGAGAGGAGGAGGCTCAGGGGAGACCTCATCACTCTCTACAACTTCCTGAAAGGAGGTTGTAGTCAGGTGGATGTCGGTCTCTTCTCCCAAGCAACCAGCAGTAGGACAAGAGGGCATGGTCTTAAACTCTGCCAGGGGAGGTTTAGGTTGGATATTAGGAAGAAATTTTTGCAGAGAGAGCAATCATACATTCAAATGGGCTGCTCAGGAAGGTGGTGGATTCACCATCCCTAGAGGTTTTTAAGATGAGACTGGATGTGGCACTTAGTGCCATGGTCTAGTAACCATGGCAGTGCTGGATCAAGGGTTGGACTTGATGATCTCAGAGGTCTTTTCCAACCTGGTTGATTCTATGACTCTATGATCAGTTATCACCCAATCAGTCTCTCCAGCCTTCAGTTCATGCCTTCAGAATAAACTGGTTTTCTTCTTTACCTGTTGGATGGATAATCACTGTACACAGGGGAGTGTGAGCTCCTTCCAGCCAGGCACGGTGATGACTCGCAGTCTTCCATTCCAAGAACTCATATCAAATTCCGCAACCATCAGATGTATGCATGCCTACTGCAAAGTCTGTCATGGGAGGGACGTTATAGATGGGGTATTGTGACAGTATAGGATGAAAACAAATGATTCGGGTATTCATTTTACCAAAATTACACAAATGGTACTGGCAGAGACAGCTGGGAGGTGGGCAAGAATTTGCAGCTGAGCTGGAATTTCACCTAGAAGTGTAGCCAACAAGGCAATATGTAATGTGGAAATTTTAACCCTGAAGCAACGTTCTGCTATAAACAAGTGAGCAAATCTCTTGCTACTCCATGTACGCAGACATTTTTTTTATTTCTGTCTTAGAACAGATGTTAGATCTTACTCTATTATAACACATTCCTTTTGATCTGTATCACTCCCATTTATAAATACATCATCTGAAGTGGTGAAATGCCAGGGGACTGCTCTATTGTCACATCATTCATTGGACATAAATACTCTGAAGTCGAGCATCACCAGCCACATTTCTAGTTGAAGAAAGTTGTGCAATATAAACATTTGGTTGGTAAATAAACAAGGCATAAATGTCTTAAAATGTTCCCTGTTTCTGATAGCAGCTTAGGTTAAATGTGAGCTCTCCGTGTTTCCAGTATATTTGTGGCATTATGACTAAACCAGAATTCCTTCATTTGCTTAGCTCATCTTCTAGAGTGAAGGTTGCCATCACTAAAAACCTGTAGTCTTTGCTTAAGACAAAAATGTGTAAAGAGAGTTGAGGCTTACCCTCTGGATCTTTGTTTTCTTCTTTGGAAGTGTGTGTTTTGGTATGCATTTTGCTGGAGCAGAGAGGTAAAGCAATGAAACAAAGCTAAAGGTCTATACTGTATTTTGAAACTATAGAAAAACAGAGGCATGCTTTGTGCACCACAGTAACACTTTTATGAATACAATAAGTATCTTGCTTAAAAAGCTACACAAGCCATTATCTACACAATAAACTAAGCTACATTTCATTTATGATTCCTGAAGATGAAGACAGAATTACAGTACATATTTTGCTGACAAAAATCAGTTGGTTAAAGGTTTCTTGTCTTTGTACCAATAAAACAAAACTGTACAAAAAAAAAGTTTAGGAGAAGATATGCTATTAAAAGCATGCTTTGGCTAGTACAGCTGTGTATACTCAGGGGAGTGCTGGGGAAACTTGAATAAGTCTTGGCAGTGCTGCAGCTTTGCCTATGTAAAAGCAATGCAATCGTGAAGGCATTTGCCATCATAATGTACTGATATAACTATTCAGACTTAGTACAGATCTGTCCTGAAATGGAACTAAACACAAGTGCAGCTTAGCAAGACAGGAAGATGTTAGATACATACAGGAGACATTTGATGATTCATGGGTGCACATAATCTACCTGAGCACTTACCAGTGATGATCTTTGCCACACGAAAAATGATGCAAACTCATTTTGCAACAGGCTGATGAACCAGACAGCAGAGAGCAACAGCTGCCAGCACAACCAAGTAAAACTGAAATAGAGCAGCCTGCCTAGGCTGAACTGAGCATCCCATTGCTAGTCCTGTGAGCCAGTCCAGCATTTATTTGTACTGTGACAAAATGGAACAAGGGTTTTGGGGGAGAGACATAAGGGAAGATGATAACTGCATCACCAATGCAATTCTTTTTTTGATACTAATTTATGATACTGCAAGGGCCAAACAGAGCGCACTATATGTACCCTTATGATACTGCTCTTTCATCTGACTAGGATCCTGCTTTTCAGGTCCTTTGTTCAGCTCACATTGTCCAGAGATGAATCCTATCAGTTGTGCTTTAATCCTAAGCTATAAATGGGCACATGGACACATACTCACACACAAAGGAAAAGCGGTCCATTATTAAAGGCACTATCCGTTGGAAACTAAGGCTAAAGTTCTTGCTTTGCCACTGACTTCTGATCTCACAAAGGTTATTAACTAGGTATGGATAAACAGAGGGGGGAATAAAACTTCCACCCTCTCCTAGGGTCAGGAAAGGAAAAGTAAGTTGTCAGCTGCTCATACATACAGATAGGTTAAACTGTTAAAGATACACTGCCAACTTAGTGTGTAATCAATCATATTTCAATCATTGACATTTGGGGCCAGACTCAATACTCTGCATTTCTGCCATGGTTGACACAATGTCACCCTGATCTCACTTGTCTCGTTCTGCCACAGAATGTATTGTCATTACTTTTACCATAACAGCACACTTCTTTGAGGCAAATAGGGTTCTGCTTCCTAGAAGCATCTCATATATAAAATGAAATACATCTCACAGGAGAGCTGAATGCTTTCTTTTCACAAGACATTCTTCTGCAACCACATGTACAAAAGAAAATTTTCCAAAATAACAACACTTCCACTTTTCTGTTCTATGGAATTTGAAGCCTTCCTGCCTTTTTTCCCAAAGATTTTTCTAAGTTCAGCATATTCATGCAAGAGTTACTCTTTCTATCTTCTGTGCTGGTATAAAGTGATTTCATTAGTTAATATGGAAAAGAAGGGTGAAACTGCTTGCCCTGCTAATGTCACTGCTTAGACACATGACTTTTGAGGATCTACTTCATCTTTCCAAACCAATCAATGGTAAAATACAGTCAGAAAGTATTTTTTTTCCAAGTACCAAAATTAATAAAGACCCTAAAAACTGAAAACATAGTACATTTTATAATAATTCAGGAACCTTCATGATTAAGAGACCACACACTAATACATTTGCTAATTTTTTTTCTGCCTCACTGCTCATGAGCAAACACAGTCAGCTTCTACAACTAGCAGAGGAGTCAAGACAGGAGGCAAAACCTTTTTGAAGAGAGGCATATCACTCAATCTTTTACAGAAGCAGGATCCTGCAACACTCAGAGGCTGCTTCCATGGCCTATTCATGCAGGAAAAAAGGAGTTTTCCTGTTTCTTGTGAAAGATAACCGGCCAAGATGACAATCTTCACTAAAACCCACCCAGTTTAAACTAACATTGCCCTGCCCACGTTTCTTACTGTAGCCACAGCCTGGTTAATGCAAAACTCAACTGAAAACACATGATATTGAGAAGAATTTAAACATATGCATGTAAGCACAGTAACCACAGTTCATGTGGAGGTCTTCCACAAGATTACTGTCCCCTCAGCAATACTGTGGGACAGTGGAATTTATAGCTGGTCCAAGCACAAAAGTTCACACTGCTGTTTTACATTTAACAACCTAGTAAGCTCAGGAAAGGAAAAAACTTACAGCTTACCCTTGATCCTGACAAAGAGCTTACATGAACCCCACCGCTGCAGCTGCTTCAATTGAGAAGTTTTAATTTTGCTGAAAATCCTTTACTGCCCTCTTGCCTTCAAAATCAATATGTCATAGTGAGTTATTTCATTAAGTACTCCTCATGCTCTGTACACAGCTTGTCTTTGAGGACAACCTTTAGATATACCTGCTGCCTGCATTGCTGCTAGTAAAAGGACACCTGGTATTTTGTAATGGGGATATGCCATGTGGGATCTTCATAAATATATATTACAATTGCTCCTGTTACTAAGGAAAGAAAATTGTCTTTTGGTCCTCAGTGAGACGTATTTGTTCCCTTCCCTCCTTCACTTCCAGGTTGACCTCTTGCATAGAAACAGGCGTGGAGACAACCTTAAGTGACAATGAGACAAATTTCATTTTGTTGTGAATGGTTTTTCAATTATTTTTCTCCTCTCTATTTCTCCTGGTTGAAACAGACCAGGCTGTTACTTTGATAGGGGTCCCTAACCTCCAGATAAATATGCAAATTATTATCTTTCCTTCCCCTTAGACCCGTGTTAGATACATTGTAAGTACAAAAAAATGTTTGATTTGGGTTTTATATGAGAAGAACGTAGTTACTTGCTTTTGTCATCTTCTTTAATAACAAACCCAATTTAACATGATGTAATCAGTGTTCAGGTATAATATAGATCACAGAGTGCTTTATGTCCTCTGAGGCAGTTGCTGTTAAAAAAAAATCAAACAACTTCTGAAAATCTCTAACACCCACTACTTTCTACCTTACACCTCCCACATTCAAATTAGTGTTAAGTGAGTTATGGACTTATTTAAAACAATGAAAAGAAAAACAAATGCAACTCATCAAGTTTTGCACTTCCTACAAATAATTCATGCTGGAGTCTTTGGACTGATAATAATGATAATTACCTTAAAATTTTACAAATAAGTGATTTCCAAAATGCATGGATATATTCCAGTTTTCAGTCATTGTAAAGCTAAGTTTCACTGACATTTTTAAACTACAGAATTATACTACACAAAGAATGGCTCTGTGTAGGGATTTTCTTTTCTAATACCTCTTGGGTTTTAACTAGTTCTAAAAAATGTGTTTAGTAGTATAATCACTAATAAAGATGATATAACAGATATCTCCAAGTACACAGATATAAATATACAGAATGTTGAAAGAGAACCGTACATATGAATTCCATTCGGTCCCAGGTACTGTTACAGCATAACATAATAGTTAAAAAGCTGGAATTTCACAAGTGCAGTCCTATGTAATTGACATAATTTTATCAACGTGTGACATGGAAGGTGCACTGCTTGAAACAAAATGCATGTGTTAGTAGGAACCTGAGCAAGAGAAAATATAGGGTGCTAGAAGTCACGGTAATCTTTCCCAAACACCCGGGGAGCGCCGCATTTACAAAAAAGCCCACTTTAGCCTGTTACACCTTGGCAGCCGCTAGCTAATATAAGCATCTTATTAAAAATATTGGTATCTTCATAGGATTTCCTCATATTTTATTTCACCCGCTGGTACATCTACAAATTAAGAAGTTTCTGAAATTTTGTAATGTGGTAATTTTGGCAAGATATCATTAAAAGTTTATAATCTTGCCCTAATGTAAAGACCATTTCAAATAGCTGGGCTACAGCACATTAAGAAATTGTTCCTCTTGAAAACTGCATGTTACCAGTATTTCAACTGTGATGTGAGCCTGCACTGTCAGTCCAAAACAATGATAAGTAAAAACACTGCAACAACATGTCACCAACTCCTTTTGTTAGACTCTGAATGTGCCCCCATTGTACAAGCTTTTTCATTCAATTACTAATATGCAGCAGAAGGTGCAATAATTGCTTAAACCACAATGACTTAGCTACTTGTAATTGTATAACACAAAATTCATAGAAGCATGTTTAGGCTGGAAAAGACCTTTAAGATCACTGAGTCCAACTGTTAACCCAGCACCACCCACCACTAAACCATATACCTGAGTGCCACATCCACACATCTTCAAAATACCTCCAGGGATGGTGACTCCACCACTTCCCTGGGCAGCCTGTTCCAGTGCTTGACAACCATATCGGTGAAGAAATTTTTCCTAAAATCCAATCTAAACCTCCCCTGGCACAGCTTGCGGCTCTTTCCTCTTATCCTGTTACTTGTCACTTGCAAGAAGAGACCAATCCCTACCTCACTACAGCTTCCGTTCAGGTTATTGTAGAGAGCGACTAGGTCTCCCCTGAGCCTCCTTTTCTCCAGGATAAACAAACACAGCTCCTTCAGCCACTCTTCATCAGACTTGTGCTATAGAGCCTTCATCAACTGCATTTCCCTTTTCTGGACAGGCTTCAGCACTTCAATGTCCTTGTTGTAGTGAGGGGCCCAAAACTTAACACAGGAGTCGATATGCAGCCTCACCAGTGCCGAGTACAGAGGGGCGATCAATACCCTGGTCCTGCTGGCCACACTATTTATGATACAAGCCAGGATGCCATTGGCCTTCTTGGCCACCTGGGCACACTGATGTTTCAAGTTCAGCAGCTGTCGACTAGCATCTCCAGGTCCTTTTCTGCCAGGCAGATTTCCAGTTACTCTGCCCCATGCCTGTGGTGATGTGTGGGGTTATTACAACCCAAATGCAGAACCTTGACCTTGTTGAACCTCATACTGTTGGCCTTTGTCCACTGATCTAGCCTGTCTAGATCCCTCTGAAGAGGAATCCCTAAGCTGGGAAACCTCCCAGTGCACTGTGCTAAAGCACCCCACCGCAGATCATGTTGGCACTGGAGCCGTTCCCCTCAGCTACTCAATTGTCTAACACAAAAAGAGATTCATGTGATTTCAGTGGGTTTGGAGTTGAATAAGTTACGGCCCAGTAATTATGCCTCTAGGAAGGGATTCAGTTCTCTGTGAGAGACTCTCTGTGCAACCATAACCACATCACATGAAGCTACACACACAAAATTTACATTTGTCAAAAAAACCCAACATAAACTAAATTTGTACTTAAGCACAAACAAGCATTCCCTTGGTAGTGCAGCTGAACACTTGAAAGGCTGCAGGCTTTTGCACTGTAGCCACCAAAGCAAATCACATCACTTTGTGTGTGCCCACAGGCCAACCTAGCCAAGCTGCAAATCTTGCAACCCATCTCCTCCCCATACGTCGTACTTCACAGATTAGTCTCATGCCATGGCTGTTTTTATGTACATAAGAGTATTTTAACTTTTAATTCCTAGTTTTATCAGGGAGTTGAAACTTAACTACTCAGTCGTTATTAGAGGAAATAAAGTGAACCATAGGTTCATATTGACAGAAGCAATTTGAGTAATTCAGTCCAAAAATCTGTTTCAATCCTAAAATCCCAGCTTCATCAAAATACCTGTCTTTGTCGCACCCCCAAGAAAATTTCTAAGTCTGAAAAAAAAAAAGGAACACATCTATTCTCAGTGTTTCTTTTTGGCTTAAGCAGCCTCTCCTTCATGCCATCTCTAGACATAAAATATACTGTTCACTATACAAGGAATCTTGATGTCTGAATTACCATATCTATTTATAAACAGGATATTCCAAGTCTTTAACCACTTTGCTCCCTGAAACACTCCTGTATGCCCACAAGCCACATTCATGCATGTAACACATACCTTCAATTTCATGCCACAGAAATATTTCAGTAACTGACATCAAACCCCCCCAATTTTTTCAAAATCTTTGAACAGAAAAAAATTACATGCAAAAATAATGATGTTGTGAGACCAGAAGGGCACCCTCTGATGCCCAAAAGAGAGAGAACAAAATGCTACATAACTCTACAGGGAGCTCTCCCCAAACAGGTGCGCACAATCCAGTCTGTGCCACCTGGATCTGTTTTTTATTGAGGAGCTTGGCCACAATCTCAATGTTCTTCCTTGTTCTCCTTCCCTTCAATCCTTGCTCTCTCCTCCATGACCTTCTGGGGAGGCTGACATTCCTTCTGCGGGTGATTTGTGTCAGATAACACCAGCTCTTCTCTGTAGCATGGCCAACTGCTCAGCTGAACCAATCCAGGACCTAGTAATTTAATGTCTCTTAGCATTTAGTCAACAGATTGTAAGAATTATTCATTAAAATCATGAAGGATTACAGTCACAGTGGTAAGGTAAAGAAAAAAGATTTAGTATCTTGTTACCAATCCCTCAGCCTTCTACTTCACATAAATAATACTGCCTGAGATTTCTTATTAACTACAGCACTCTATTTAAAATCCTTTCTTTGAGTCTGGAAAACCCATTTTAGAGAAAATTTCAATTTAAACTTGGTTACAATTTACTTGCTAGATTAATCTTACAAACTTTTAATGGGTATATTAATTAGACATCATTAATAACTCCAGTATCAGCCATAAATTACTGTTGTCTCTTAAACTAAATATGACTCACTACACTCATCCTCAAGGGCATAATTTTGCAAAAATTAGCAAGCAGGAGCATTATAGTATTCAAAGTTTCATTTTGTTTGATTTCATGTATGGGGCCAGACCAGCCTAAGAAGCACCTGGAACATCATGCATTTTACATCAATATCCTTGTGGGATTGAAGAAAGCAATCAATGGAAAACGGCTTAAAATGCCAAATTTTCAGCCACTTTTCCTATATTCTAAGGCAAGTTATCGGAAAGAGAACTACCTCATCTCAAATGGATCTTTTTTGAACATAGTACTGTGCCTTGAAATACTGCAAAGTCCTACTGAAATCTTTAATAGAACAGTTTATGAAGTACGCAGTTCTTGTGCACCAAACAATTGTAAAAAATGCCATTAAATATTCCCTTTCGTTCCTAAAATTTTAGCCATTTAAATAACCTTTATACTTAGAATATCATCAAGACCCTGGAAAACAGAAAACTACACCGTTCCTAGCTCTTTTGACAGATTTTTGCTTTGCTGCTTCATTGAATCCCTCTTGCTATTACTCCAGCAGCTGGCGAACTAAGTGTATGCTGTGCACAGCAGAAGGATAACCCTCCAGCAAACCAGCATATCTGTCAGGTACCTAGCAGCAACACCAATGCACGTGGTTCCTAACAGTACCCATCTCTCACTCTCTCCAAATACTACCAAATAGCTTCATGACTCCTGTCTGGTCTTGAAATACTTAGACGTTCTCCACCATCTAGCTCATGTTCTGTATGTTTCCCAAAGACTTCCATCATAAGCACAGTGTAATCACAAATGCCTTTGTTATTTTCATAGTATTAGACATTCTGTGCCCAGTTCTTCTTTCATTTATCCTGACAGAACCACTTTACATTTGAAGAAGTTAAGTAATTTATGGAAAGTGGTTCAGCAAACTGCGAAATAGAACATCCTCAGTGTATGAGGCAGCTCATGCTCATTATGGAGACTGGTACTCATTTAAAGGATGGTAAGTTACCTGTTGCTCTTCCCACCAGCACATTCCCCACATTACAAGTACTCTCACTCACAGGTTCTTTAGTTCGTGACATTCCATTAAACCCTATGTAATCAGATTTTAAGCTAAACATTCAGGTCCATCTGAGAGAGTTGCCACAACCCCATGCATCTTCTCAATTGTTTACACTCCTGTCTGCTTCTTCCATATGACCTAGCAGTCCCCAATGCTCAATCAAATAAAGGTGAACACAACAAAGCATTCACTAGTCCCCATCTGTACAGGAGAGATGATGAATCAAACTTCTGTCACACAACCACTCCCAAAGGGAGAAGTAACAGAGTGATCAATTAGTGCTTTGTCAAATGGACCCCTTGTCCTCTTGGCT
Source organism: Neopelma chrysocephalum (assembly GCF_003984885.1). Lineage (NCBI taxonomy): Eukaryota > Metazoa > Chordata > Aves > Passeriformes > Pipridae > Neopelma > Neopelma chrysocephalum. The sequence goes on from NW_020897695.1 coordinate 28,210,357, forward strand.
CCAACTCTTCTGGTTGTTTTCTGTTAAATACCTGAGACAAAGAACTGTTGACCTCATCTTTCAAACTTCAACTTTCAGCATCGATCAACAGTAAATAATGGATAAGCCCTTGACAATACATTTCCATGCTATATCCATTTTTTCAGCTGGTGTATCAAGTCACAAGGATGCAACTCTGTCCACAGAGACTATAGAGGTCTTTGAAGTTCCTTTAAACTGAAAGCAATCCAGAACTTTATAGACTTAAGTCATCTTCCGACTGGTAGGGACACTAGACAGTTGCCAAACAATGTCTGGGAGCATTTATATAATTTTAGGCAATCCACAACACAGCTCTCAAGCTTTCAGAGAATTAATTAATTCAAGATAATATAGTCAACTCAGAGCTGAGAAAGAAATCATATTTGTTGAGTGCGTTATGATTTCCCAGGATACTGGGAAATCAGTGGGCAAGAAGATAAAGCTTATTTTGGATGAGGCAAGACATAAAGCAAATGCCTTCACATAAAATAATCTAGTGAATAACTAGCACAGCTATTTAAATATTTAAGTCTGGTAGTCAAATGTGAGAAGAACGGGGAGAAATATATTCACATTTTTCTATGTTAAAACTTTTTTTACTGTAGGTATTTTTCACATTGCACAGCTTCTTCTAGTGACATCCAGCTGTTTCATCAGCTTAAAAAGAAATACTGAGTCTTCAAAATCAAGTCCCTTCCCTGTTGAGCTCAGTAACACGAGAGAGTGGGGAATACTTCCTTGCCTTTTCTCACAGTGCAGAGCTTCATGTTTTTAACAAGTTCTCATTTTTTAAGTAACAAACTCCAACCTCTTTGACAGCTTTCCTTCCTGGTTTGAACCTCATTTTCAGCAGGCAAATGTCCATACAGAGAGAATTTCCTTATTTCTTATGCTAATACTGAACCTCTACAAGCTGAAAACAAGGAGCTATTTTTTTTTATCCGTTACATTTTGGGGAAACACAGCCTCATTTCATGCACCAGGGGCTCAGGCTTGCTTAGATTAGTTTACATCATGGAGGAACTTGGCCTAGTAATTCCTGATGTTGGCTCATCATTGCTAAACTATAAATGGATATCTCCTGTTTGGCTGGGTGCCCAGGCAGCTTTCTTTTAAATTCTTAATCCTACTTAAACAACATGTTCTTAATAGAAACAAGTGGTGGTTTCCATACAGTATCTAAGTAACTCAATAAAGCACAGCTACCACCAATTACCCTCTCTTCAGCATGACTTGCCTACATGCTGAGGACTAGAGGCTATCTGACAATTCTGTTTCTGATGCTGCTACTCCTGCCTTTTCCGGTGAGCTCTTCAGCTCTCTCTCCCAAACAGTCAGTAAGAAATTTATATTCTGCATCACACATATTGGTGCAATAATCTTAGGTTGGCCTCAACTAACCACATCAATCTCACCATTGAATACACCCTAATCTACAAAATCAAAGAAGCACAGACTATGTTGAGTTGGAAGGGACCCACGAGGATGGAGTCCAACTCCTATGCTTGCACAGGATCATACCCAAGAGTCACACCATGTGCCTGAGAGTATTGTCCAAACACTTCTTGAACTTTGTCAGGCTTGGTGCTGTGACCACTTCCCTGGGGAGCCTGTTCCAGTGCCCAACCACCCTCCGGGTGAAGAACCTTTTTCTAATATCCAACCTAAACCTCCCCTGACACTTCAGACCATTCCCTTGGGTCCTTTCACTGGTCACCACAGAGAAGAGATCAGTGCCGGCCCCTCCTCTTCCCCTCACAGGAAGTTGTAACTGCAATGAGGTTTCCCCTCAGTCTCCTCTCTTCCAGACTGAACAGACCAAATGCCCTCAGCCACTCCTCATATGGCTTCCCCTCAAGGCCCTTCACCATCTTTGTTGCCCTCCTTTGGATGCTCTCTAAGAGCTTCATGTCTTTCTTATATTGCAGTCACCAAAACTGCAAACAATATTCCATGTGAGGCCGCACCAGTGCAACTAAAAATGTCTTGTACTAAGAAAAAAAAAGTAGTACATCAGATGAAGTATGTAGCTAGCAAGGAAGAACATAAAAGAAGGGTTCACTTCTGTAGTGGATAACTATACACATCAAAGAGGCTGAACAACACTTAATAAGGGAAGCAAAACATATACCCATTAAAAAAGAAATACAGTCCTCTTGGCATAGATACCTCTTTTCAGCTTGTTCTTTCACTGATAAAATACATAAATACATAATAGCATTTCTGAGCTATAAAACCCCCAAACTCCTCTTATCCATGTACTTTGTAGACAATAAAATGGGGCCCCAGTTTTCCCAATCTATTTTAAGACTTCCTAAGGTATTTTAGACATGGAAGGTGGGGGAAAGGAATACATGCATCAGAAACTTTCATTCTTCTCCATGATAGAGCTTATAGCCACATTTGTTATTATACTCTAACTTGTTTATAACTAAATATTTATTTGTACACTTAAACAAACCAGTAAGCCTTGATCACAGTTTTCACTGGTGAATTTTTGTGGCTACAGCTAGCAAATACCTCAGCTGTAATTCAAGAGAGCCTGATTTGGGACATTAATCTTCAGAAAGAATAACCCATCTTTAAACTCATGAATAAGCACTATTTACTTCCATGGTTAATGGATTGCATAAATACACATCCCTGAGTGATTTCTTTAATCAAGAGCTTTTTTTCTTTAGGTAGAGGCCGTGAAGCATTCCCATGCAACCAGTTTGCTTCTTTTTTTCTCTCAGCTGTAAATGTGAAGGATGTCCAGGTCTTCTGGACTAGCACTGCTGGTGTCACCTGGAACACACTGCATGGACACAACAGGGAATATGGAAGGTTCACTATACTGGAGAACTGCAGTAGCGCTAGTGTAGGGGTACGAACCAAACTTTTTCTATCTCCTAGTCCAAACCAATTTTCAGAAGCTGATCATCAAACCATAATATGTTTTTGAACCATAAATATGTTTCTTAGCAGAACTCTTCTTCCAGTTCCAAGACAGTATCCACTCTTCCCCTTCTTTGCTACAGTCGTTATTGCCTATTGGACATGGTAAGTTGTTTTATATAATGCAGTAACTTATCTATTTACCTACAAAGAAATAATAAAGAAAAGCTTATAGAGATATGATTAGCTCTAAAGGTCGTGCTAAATTTGGGAGAGAATAGAAAGAGACATTTACCAGAATGCAGGAGAATATGTATATACGAAGGTTGCAAATATTTCAGTTGAGTGAATTTTATTTTACATTCTATCTGGTTTCACTTATATGATAATTGAAGGGAAATGGTGATAGAAAATAAAGCACTTTCCCATGCTGTGTCTAAAGCTTTTTTTATGACTAAATGTCATCATGTCCCAAGAGTACTGAAAATACTGGTGAAAGTCATCTTAATTTTTAAAAACAAATATGCATGAGAACTATTTGTAGCTGGATGTAGTTTTGAATTAGAACAGGTCTGTCACTAAAGTAAGTTTTACTATGATGTACACAGGAGAGTTTCTATTAGGATCTTCTGGAGAAATAAAGAGTAAAATATTCTCAAATCTCTTACTAAAAGATTTTTTAATCTTTTAGCTAAAACACTGCCTCTGTATAGAAGACTGACCATAACACTTCTTACTGTCACAAGTGAAAATATCACTAAAGACATAAATATACATCCTGAGAACAAGAACCAATCTCTGCTCTCACACCAACAGCTGTATCTTTCTAAGTGAAAATAGAGTTGGCCCTTAATAGGAAAAGAAAGGATGGCAAAAAAGTGTTGAGAGAAAAGCAAGCAATTAAGGAAAAACATTTCTCACTTTTTCTCCAGCTGACAGTGCCTAATCAGGAACTTTCTCCCATTCCTACTTACTGGGTTGTGACTAAGAACCACTTCCCATATAGTGAAATACTTCATTCCCTTCCCATACGATGCACTAGCCAGTTCTCAAGTACATACAACAATGCGTACATTTATACGTCATGTATGTATCCAGTCCTAATCAAAGAAGGCAGCTCTAATTGCTCAATTTCCATGTATTTTACAGTGACATTTCTATGTTCCTTTTAACTTGTACATTTAACTGGACATTTGTGTTGCCCATTCCCTCAGTTTACTTGCAAATTGGCTGGTACAAAGTTTTTGAAACAGGAAATCCTCAATAAAGTAATAAATACTGACTTTTATACTCCCATTGGTCAGAATAAAGGTTAAGTCAGTTAAGTAATTAAGAGATTGTTAATTTATAATTCCATTTCATTAATTTTAGAACCCAATCTTCATATTTGCAGAAAATTTCATTTTGTTAGCACAAACATTCAGACACTATTTTATAAATTTCCACTGTGCTTGGATTTCAGAGGTCTATTCCCACCAAAGAATTCTCACAAGATTCCTATTATCTCATTTTCCCTTTTTTTTTGGCCTTGCACTTTGACCCTGGCATTCTCAAAAGGACACTTCACTTTTTACATTAGGCCTCAACCACAGACTGGTTTTCTAAACAATAAAATAGAGTAACTTGCAGTCCATACTTGTCCAGAGTCCGAGAGACAGGCTCCACAAGCCAAATATATACAGTGGGAAAGTATAACTTAAAATGTTCCAGACTAAACATTTTAAAATCAGACAAAATAAATATTTCAAAGCATTAACCTGAAAACTATTGCTTGCTGATTCTGGAGCTTGATATTTTTACTGCTGTAGCTCCTTATTAAAAGATCATGAATTTTTAATGCTTTTAGATATTCTATAGACAATACAAGCAGTGTACATTTTCTCACAAATTATTTGCTGTCCTTCAGCATAACCTGCAATATCCAGTGCCGGACCTTTGAAGTTAGGAGATTCTGTAGTTAATAGAAAGCTTGTCTTTGCTAGGATCAGTTATTTACCTTTTTATGTATAATATTTTGAATGAGCATTTCTAGCTGTATGAAATAAGAATACCAGGCTCAGGATACTGGTAATAATAAGAATTATTACTGTTATCATTCCATGGATGAAGCTGCTGAGTCATGTGGGGATTACCCTGGTATCAGGTAATTGCAGAGAGCACAAGAAAGGCACTGCCACCTGAAGCGCACTTGATCCATCCCCATCTAGAATGACAGAAGGGTGTGTTGAGGTGTTCACAGCCCTAGGCGTTCAGAACCGGGGTACAGGAAGTTAGATGAAGTAAGCACTACTAGGACAAGTTCACCCTCTACAATAAGGTACTGCTTCTCCTAGGATTTCCCAAACATCTATGCTTCTACCTTTTTGGACGGGCTCTCACCAGACTCAGAAAGCAATATAAACATTACCAAAATCTGCTGTATTCATCAGACTTTCTCTCCAGAAGTTTTGGGGGGTTTTTTTGGAGGTATGGCAATGGTGTTAGTTCTTGGATTAGACTCAGTAAGGTATTCAGCTCTACAGACCACTTAATAATCTAGCATCACTTAACCTTCAGCATGAAGATCTGATTATATCCTAGGCAGAAGTGTTCATGATATCAAACATGAAAACATTTCAAGATTATCTAGGGCCTGCACCCCAATCAAACCACCTGCCCAAGCACTAAAACCAGTAGTGCAGATAAGGAAGTATCAAAGCTGGATATATTATTCTAACCAGAAAAATGAGATTTCTATTTTAAAAATAAAAAAAAGTCTTGCAGCTCAGGAGCCCGAGGAAAGCTCTGATAAAAATATCTTGCAATTATATTATTGTAGATGTCAGTTTCAGATGATTTCATGTTCCAGCAGGAAGATTGTCATGCTCTCTCTGTCACAAAGAAGTAAACTGAGATGTCACACAAGCTATTTCTAGAGCCTTCAGAAGGATCTGAAGGAGTCAAACTTCTCCTCTGAGCAATGGGACCATCCATAGTCTGGTACTTTGCTTCCCAAGTTGCTTTATCCAGCTTACATAGGGAGAAAACGTTCCAAAACAACTGAATCATTAGAATATGTAATAGTTATGTCTATGAGGAACAAGCATTGTACACTACTACTATTATTACTATCACTTCCAAAATGACAGACTGAGCAAAGTACTTCTCAGTTAGTAACATATGAAAGCTTGGGTTCTTTTCTAGCTTCAGTCTGGGATTCTGTTAGTAGAGGATTTATGTGTAAAAGTACCACTTACCCTTTTAAAGTTGGATCTGATGATCCTACTCATGTAAGATTCCAAAAGTTGAAACAAATTTGCACTTTGCATCTACTACCGTGGTTGACATATTTCTAAGAAGGAAACACAGAGCAAGTTTTGTCTCTGAGTTAAGACTCAGAGCAGAGGAACAGGCTATGAAAATGAGAACACTGCATGCTAAAACTAATAATTTTTTATTAGTTTCATTAGTTTTATTAGATACTCATGTCTTCTTTCAGAACAAACCTGTTCTGTCCCCCTGTCCCCCTGTGTAGGGGGACACTCTTTCGAGAGTCAGAATATGGGCACGGAGGGTTAATACAACCTGCACTCTCACCCCTGGGAGAAGAAACACTTAATTCACGGTAGCTGTTTTGTAGATTCCCACTGTAGTGGTTTGACCCGTTCTGAATGCAGATGCCCACCAAAGCTGCTGTGTCACTCCCCTCCTCAAACGGACAGAGGAGAGAGAATAAGGATGGGGAGAAATCACTCATCAGTTGCCATCATGGGTAAGATAGATTCAACTTGGGGAAATTAATTTAATTTTTATCAATCAAAATCAGAGTAGAATAATGAGGAGTAAAGCAAATCGCAAAATCACTTTTCGCCCACCCCTCCCTTCTTCCTGGGCTGAATCCCAATTCTCTGTCTTCTCCCCCCATGTGGTTCGCGGAGAGGGGGAATGGGAGGTACGTTCAATTCATCTCATGTTTTTTCTGCCCATTTCCTCCTCTGGGAGAGCAGTCCATCCCCTGCTCCAGTGGGATGTCCCACCCACAGCAGACAGTCCTCCACAGACTTCTCCAAGGTTAGTCCTTCCCACATGCTGCAGTTCTTCACAAACCACTCCAACACGGGTCCCTTTCCATGGGACACAGTCCTTCAAGAATGCTGCTCCAGCATGGGTCCCCACTGTCACAAGTTCTACCAGGAAACCTGCTCTACTGTCGGCTCCTCTGTCCTTGGGTCCACAGGTCCTATCAGCATGGTCTTCCCACAGGATCACAGCCTTCTTTCAGGTATCTTCCTGCTCTGGGGCTCCTCTGTGGATCCCTGTTACCCTGTGGATGTCCATGGGCTGCAGTGGAACAGTCTGTTTCACCATGGTCTTTATGGTGCTGCAGGGGAATCTCTGCACTGGTGCCTGGAGCACCTTCTCCCCTCCTTTGTCGCTGACCTTGGTGTCTGCTCTCACATGTTCTCACTTCTGTCTTCTCTGTTCACAATTACTTCTGCACAGTAATTTTTTCCCTCTTCAAAAATATGTTATCACAGAGGTGTTACTACCATCGCTGATGGGCTGAGGCTTGGCCAGTGGCAAGCCTGTCTTGGAGCCTGCCCCCTTTGGACAAGGTGGAAGCTTCTAGCAGCTTCTCAAAGTCAGCCCTGCAGCCCTCCGGCTACCGAAACCTCAAACCCAGTATACCCATGTACGTACAAGTTCTTGCATTGCTTGTCACAGGATAAAGAGATGCGCTGTAATGTTGAATATTGCAGTTTATAAAAATAAGGTCTATAAGTGCATCCAAATAAAAAATCATGTGTCATTAAACATCAGTTTTGTGATATAATGGTAAGATAATGACAGAAATCGATCCATTATTTCAAGGGATACTTCAGTGCATACTGACACTTACTTTTTTTAACATAAAAATATTTCTTAATACAAGAATATCTGTTATCTTTCTTCCCCCCGTATGGGAAAATTTCTAATAAGCCCAAATACTCCTGGTATGAGCAGCACTTACTGCATTTCTTTCTCAGATGTGAAAGATATCATTTAAATTACATACTGTAAATAACTGACGAGAAGAAACATGCAACATGGACTTGTCCATGGTTTTATGAGAAAATTACAAACATGGTTTTCCACTGCACTTCCAAAAGCAAATTACCCGTATACACACCCAGTCACCTACTGAGGGATTATAAACACATCCAGCACTGCACTGGAAATTCTTAGTCTTAAGACTCAAAATTCTGAAAGGCAAAGGTATTCAGCAATTGCTGCATAGCTCAGGAAGGGAAATGCCATCTACTCCACCACTTAATACAACACCACACACCTTGTCTGGTGAAGTATTTGATCTGAATTGTCCTGTATACCAAGGACAATACATCATAGATGCATGCCACAGAAACAGCCAAAACCAAGTCACTTCCACCCACATTAAATCCAGAGCCTGAACTCCTTGAGGTGTTGCTGCAGGGACATCAATGCTAATTAGACATGACACAGGAATAAATTAGACACACTCGAGAACACTGAATAATGCTCTCTTGCTCATGCCAGTAAGTCTGTACAGCTGCTTTGCAATATTAAATTAATATGGTGGTCCAGATCTGCACTAAAGGAAAGATCTTAACATTGTGCTCAGTCAAATAATGTAGGCACTGCAAGGCCACTTAAACTACCTCCACGGTAAAGAAAGTAGGTGAGGGGGCTTAACTCAAGAGAAAACGATTTTTAGTTTTAAAAGAACCTGTTTCAACTACCAAGGCAGAGAGACGGAAACAAGACTTACATTTTGAAGAGCAATACATCTCTGCTTCTCACATGAATAAAAAAATGCAGGAGCAACCATACCTGGCATATTAACTTCTTATAACTCACTCTTCCACCTTTCTAAAATATTCACAGAGTGATGTTCTGCCTTTTGTTACATTCACTCTCCAAAAGGTCTGGAATTTCAGCCTGAGACTTTTTCTTCTTTTTCCCCACTAAAATTGCATTTTAAGAATCAATTTCACAATCCATTGTTTCAAAGACAAATTATTTATTATATTTTAAAAATGAAGGGTAATCGTCCTATACCTTTAGATTCACTGAGATGCAAGGACACATCGGAAGGAAAAAAGGATGAATATGACCAAATAATTTCAGACGAGGTAGTAAAAGTCCTTTTGCTTTAAGAAGTAACAGTGTATCTGTTTTCCACGTTCTTCTAATGAATATTTCATATGGATTTTAATGCAGTGCTAGGGTAGAGCAAAATGTAGGTAGGTGTAATGGATATAGCATAGTGCATTACTAATGAAAAGCTGAGTAGACATGGCAAAAGGGAAGAGGCAGTGCCCCAGTGGAACTAAAACAGCTCCAGGAAAATTAACAGTTCAGCAAGCTTTACTAAGTACTATGAAATTCTCTCCTGTGTTGTTGCTATTGAAATATGTTTTCATGTTCTCCATCAGCAATTTCGCTTTGTTGACTGAGATGTTTTGCAGTCTTGAATAAAAAAGAAAGCAAAACCCAGCACTTCTTGTCTATAGTTTCACTGCATTCATGAAGGATTCCAGAACATCCATCAGAAAAGAGCACAGAAACCACTGTACTCTATACAATATAAAATCAAATGAAAAGTATTCTCTGCATTTGCCCTGCAAATCCTTTATTAAGCTGAAGTTAAGGAAAGACAGAGCTAAAAAGTACCTACCACTGAATGGAAGATGCATAAATACAGCTGATATTTCATGCTCTCTACTCAACATCAAAAGGAAGGGCGTTGTCCTTATCACCATGGCTACCTAGGTGTGCATTTATTGATCTAAGTATTGAGGCTGAAAGGACAGAGACTAGAAAACAACATTGCATGCAACACACCAGGTCTTTCAAGATTAAGATGTCAGTTTGATGTGGAGGACATTTTTATGTCGTATTTGAAGTATGGCCAGTATCCATCTAATTGCTAAGAATAAACTATGTTGCAATTTCAGTGAAAACCTTCCGGCTTTTGTCATCTACAAATGTGTTTGAAGTTTTCCAGAATGAAGTTGATATTTTGCCCTTCTATTTTGTTTTTTTATTTTTAACCTCATAAATAAATAAATAAATAAAGTTGTTTCATGTTATGCTTTTAAGACTGCTCAGAATCTTGCTAATTATATATGTAAGATTGCACTAGAAAACACATTGACAACTCAAAGTCCAAACTATACCTCATGGAGACAATAGACTGTTTCCCTAATCCATTTGCTATGGTTCACAGTCCAGAAGACTGTAAGGGATGAATAGTAGGTTCCTTCCACAAAGCACATGGAATCGACCTCAGCCTCTCTCCTACGAATAATGGGAGCTGTTGCAGTGAGATGGTGGCAAACTTTGCAGCTCCCACTCTTGAGCAAGGCAGGGAAGAAAAAAAATAATTCAGCCCTCAATGACATTTGCTGAGCTAATATTTTTTCCTTTTCTTTCTCATAGTCCCATCATGGTCATAGTAATGTCATGCTGGTGCAGCTAACAGTCACTCAAACATAAGAGTTGAATTATCAGCCATCTTAAGTGCATCTAAAAAAAAAAAAGAAGAAGAGAAACAAACAGTTGCTTTCAATAAACTGTCAACCTAAATGATTCATTATGCACAGCTCGTGAAGACAGTTGCTGTTATGACATTGATGGAATTCACAAATACACAGGTACAGCTAAGAGGTAATGGATGTAGTCAGAATATTGTCCTCTGCAATTTCCACTCCCCTTTTTCATTATTCTTCATTTTTTACCTATGACAGGAAATTATTTAAAGGTACACTCCTTTTATAATCAGGAGTGTGAGTATATTCTGCTGTGGAGATTTCATAGCAAGTTCCAAGCATGTTTCAACTAGGATGAGATATGGGGTTTTTTTTTCCCCCAAGCACGCTCTGCTTGGTGAGTTCCTCCTCTTCTAGATATTTTCCTGTTCAGCACCTGTACAGATAACAGTGTATGAGATGGAAAATAATGAAAGAACATATTCCTCTGCATGAGATTGTCTGTGCTGTCCTTTCTCTAGACTACTAAAAATGAAGACTAGATTTTTAGTTCTAGCAAAAATTCAGCCAGAAAAAGGAGAAACTTGTAGCAGAGTTATAGACTGTACCATAGTATTTCTTACCTCTCATTTCTCATTCCTATCTATAGTCAAAAGCAGCTCTGTCTAGCTCAGGCTAATAGGGGTAATACAGGCCTGAACTTAAAATTGAGGTTCACAGACACATGAGTATGAGAACCACGGTACTCTAGTTATAAATGAGCTCAGCTAAACTGATTCTGAAGGAAAATTTTTTGGCAGGAAAATCTTCCTAATAATACAACAGTTTGATCGAGGACTGTAGTCTGTGTCTAGAATCTCACAGCTTTAATGTTTCAGTGCACTAAATGTTGAAACGTTCAAGGTACCTCCTTGAAAAGCTAGCCATCTGCATAAAAATACTTCACTTTACCAAGTATTGGGGGAACCATCAAGATTAGAGAAGTTCTGGATCTCTTTGAAAATGCTTTTATATATTTTGGGGGGTTTATGATTTTTCTTATCTAGTCCTGCATTGCTCAGTTTTGGTCACTGTCCCCTTGCAGTCTTCAAAAACTATCATTGATATTTAGGGGATGAAGAGTATAATCTTTAGGTTTCCAGCTGGAGTGGTAAGATAAATTGTTATCAATATTCATGGAACATTGTCAAGTACCAAGAAACTCCAATTAAACCTTACTGGTCTTATGTTCAGGTGACAGCCACAAATATCACTGTTATTTTTCTGGCTACTCAAACACACTGTGGCCAACTTCACACAGTCAACATTTAGTAGCTAACACTGGTGTTTCCCCAGACTCCAGCCATTGTTTTATGTATAGGATAAAAAAAATCAATTGTTCTACATAAGAAATCATGTGAATGAAATATTTTTAAAATCCTTTTTTAGTCACATACCCATTGTTGCACATTAAGTACCTACTTCTATAATCAGGCTAACTTATCATCAATTTCAAGAACCATCCAGGTTACACATCCCTTTGCAGAGTATAACAAAGACACAGCAAAATGAATAAAGGACACAAATACAACTAAAAAAGTTACTTGTATATTTAAAACAAATTACAAGGATGACACGTTCAATATTGAATCTTCATCATTTTCTGTTGAGGAAAAAAATTAGAAAAATTATCTGTTAACTTTCTGATTTTAACTGCTTTACAGGATTAAAAAAAAAAAACAAACACCAAAAAAACAACTTAAAAAAATCTCCAAAAATATTTTTTTATTTACAAGCTTACTTTTAACAAGTTTCCTTCAAAAACAATTATAGATTCTTCAAAGAAATATTGAATCATCTAGCCACGCAAGAAAATAATTTCTACAGAAAAAGTACAACCAAAAAGTTTCTGACAACTACAACAAAATGACACCAGTATGTTCATAATAATATATAAAAAAATGGGAGAAGATATATCTGAATATGCTATTGTACCTTGGTTTTAGCATTCAAGCTCAAGGACAAAGAACAAAAAATTCCAGATATATACTGCAAGCTGAACAAGCAGTGGTGTATAATATAGTTGAGATGGTTAGTAAGAGCACCATGAGAACACTACACCATGGGGTAAAAACTAATGATTGGCAAACACTAAGCACCAAAAGGACTGTGTGTAAAACGGGAAAAAACAGAACTTGTTGACAAGTGAAGAGCAGTGAGAGGAGGTGAGCTGAACATATTTCTTTTTAATGAGGTGTTAAGTAGATCATCTCTAGAGGTTGGATAATGACCGTGCTGATGAGTTGGCCAGGGGTGTGAAAAAAGCTGAATAACATGATATTTGGGAAACTAAGGAGAGCAGTGAAACATGAGATGAGATAGCTTCTGAGAAAAAAGGGGAAGTATTTCTGCCACTCAGATAACTTCTAGTGATGCTAGGGCTGCAAGGACTCAGCATCTCATTAAGGTAACACATTTTTCAAAAAGCAAGCACAATTTTAAAGAAAAAATCCTACCTTATAGCAACTCACTCACTCCAGAGAAAACTTCTGAAGGTGCAAGTGCTCTGTTACTCTTCCTATCTGCATGCCTTGGTTAAGCAGTTAGGCAGTGCAGCTGAATGTAGCTACTCAGCTAAACCATGCTGAAGTGAATGCAGAAGTGCACTGGACAGTCCTTGTAAGGAAAGAGGTATTCACCTGAAAGAATCCTGGGACAATGTCAAATGTTCTAAATGCTCCACCAAAATAGATCACAAGAGAAAAGCAATAAACAGAGTAAGGTTATGAGTTCTCTACCTTCTGACCTTTACCTTTACTACACACAGGGGGGGACAGGACATTCAGTTAACTCAGTCTTCATATTGTAGAACACGACTCAACAACAAAATGGTAGGATGTACCTCGGTGGTTCATCTCTTGGATGGCTACTACTGTCATGTACCCGTAGTAATGCTGGGCGTCTCTTAGTTTTTTCCTACATATTACCATTCAACTCTATGTCTGTAACTGCATTGTCCCTCTGGAAAACTGGCGGGAAAAACCTACCACCAAGACAGTACCACACTAGAGCACCATATCAATGGAACATGGGGAGAGGAACAAGAAGAACAGGCAGGATTTGATTCACTGTGTATCAGAATTTAAAAAAAAAAATCAACACTGTGGGAACATTTTCATGAGAAAAATAGCAAGCAGGAGCATTGTCAGCTAGTACCAGAAAAAAAATTAAAATGTCTAAAATAACTAGCAGTTGTTTGAAGGAACGTGACAGTGACAAAAGCAGAGGAAGTTTGTGGTAGGTGTTCAAGGATGGCAAGGAACAGGATATGTTCATGTGCAGAGATGCTAAATATAAACTCCAAGGTACAGCAGAGATGAAAAACACCTCATGAACAGCATCTGTAGAAGGTCAGGGTGCAGTATAAAAGCAGGGGAAAAGACATAGGCCCCTATTTACACAAAAGATAGCAGAAAGATTTTATGCCATTTGCCTGTGGTGTTGTTGGGCAAATATATAAAACTACATAAAAGCTACTCTTTCAAATTGAAGTTTTCTTTGTACCAGAATCACAGACAACACAAACTGAAGAACTGGTGACCCAATACAAAAGTATTACTCCGTGTAAATAGTATTTTACAGAATAAACATGCAATTAAAGTTAGTGCAACAGTATCTGACTCTGGCTGCTTGTGAGAAGAGATGAATGAAAATATTAGGGTTTTGGACTTGTAACTTTTTTCTTGAGATGGAAGTGAAGATGACTTTGAGTTCTGAGAATGTTGTCAAACACAAAATTTGAAGAAAGGGCTATATAAATGCATAAGGTAAAATTTTTGTTAAAACAGAGTTTGAGATACTGCTGGGATGGCAATCCACATCATTCCAAACTTAGGACTGAATAAGAACTTTCAGTTAAAAATTTTAAAGTTTCATGGTCTGAGAGTTATATAATTAAAAAAAAAAAAGCACCAGATATGAATTTTTCTGTCACTAAAAGAAATACTTACTAAAAGAAGTACGCATAAGTTGTTACACAATGGCTAAGCATGGAAATCCATTAAGTGATATAAAACTACTAAAGAAGGTTCTTTAGACCATATGGTTTAGTTCTTTGCTTTCTTTCACAAATGACAAGTTGATAGTCAAAAACTTTCTTCATCGGCCTCTCAGAACAGATACTTCCATTCATTACCTGGTGCAGTGTGTTTTTAATTCATCGAGCTGCAGGATATTTAATTCAGCAGATCATCAATTTCTGACCATAGTTCTTTTCAAGTCAGTTTCCTGAATGTTATTTTTCAGGTAAGAATCCAATGGTCCTTGTTTCAAGTGATTGTGACAGTGAAATCCATACAGCAAGCTCAAACATAGCCAGTCCTCCCTTAACTGCTTGTTTATCTTGAGCATCACAGCCACATTTAATCAATTGGCATTGATTTAAAATGTAAGGTAATCCCAAAGGAGAGAAGTTGGGTAGATGGGCAAGTATAGATTGGGTGGGAATGACAACACAGTTCAGATCTAGTTTTACAGATGTCCTGCGTAGAAGGAAGGCATGGTGATCTGGGGAATTACCAGGAAGAGCAGACCAATTTTTGCTGTTATTTCTGCAACTACACCCATCTTGGTAGCTACAAACTATTAAAACCTAATAAAGGAGATTTTCCTGCTCTGTCTTCTGACACAGGTCTTTCCATATCAGCTGGAGCTCCAGTCCAGACACACTCACTGTGGCTCCAGTGGTATGCAAAAGAATCAACAAATTCAAAAGACAGGAACAGCAGAGGAAGAAGAGAGAGATGATAAAGAAAAGGAAGAAAAAGAAAGAACTAAACAGAAATCCAACAACAAAACAAAACAAACAAACAAACAAACAAACAAAAAAAGAGAAGTTTTCAATTTCCATTTCAAATAGAAATATCGAATGTTTCCCCAGAAAGCATGTCTTTATGGGTCACCTGAAAAATATATAGGTTTTATCTTACTGTTATGCTATGCAATCACCAGAACATTCTGTGGCCAGAGGAGATTGCAGCATGAAGCAGATAATGAGGTGTAGTAGTTAAGTAATAGTCAATAATTTTAGGGGTATTTTTTTTCTACTTCACTTAATTGGAAAGCAGAGACCAGCAGATGGGCCACCATGATGAAAGCCAAGTAGAAAAATTAAGCTTGCCATTGTTTGTAAAACTGTTATACATATATCTGACAGCAACTAACTTAGATCAAAGCAGAGAACAGAGGGGGTGAGAAAGCAACAGCAACAAAAGCAAGAAAAGAAGATATGAAAAGAGCTACGAGCTAACTAGCACAGGGACATAAAATTGATATAGACCAAAGTCACAAAACAGTGCAACCCAGCGGTATCAAAGACATTGTTTCAGAACTACAGAAGAAATGGAAACATTAAGGTGTATCATGAAAGAAATAGATGTAATAAAGATTTAACATTAAGAGCCTTTTGCACAGTTAAAGTTGCAAACACCCAACAGGGGAGATAAGACATTTTCTGTGTTTTCACTTACATAAAAATTATTTATCCTAAAGAGACAGGTTTTGACACAATACAAAAGCAGTCCTGCCATTATGTATGAGGAGCAGAAGTGTAACTGGAATATCCTTTTTCTTGCCATCATTAATGGCATTAAACTTCAGAAACTCTTAATCCTTGACCAGCTTTGTTTTCCCCACTCCAGGCTGCTGTCATCCAAGTGACCAGATACAGTGACCGGATTATTTGTATGTCAGTCATACTCGCCCCATGCCAGACAGCCCTATAGAGAGCCTGGAGGACTGGTAACCGCAAAAACATTCTCTTGGATATTCCTCAGCATTGATCCCTCCATTGGTGGGAGAGTCAGGTAAGCCACAGGGCTCTCCCCAGATCACCAAACTCAGATCTAGACAAAACACTGTGGATATGACACCTCCACAGCCCTCTGGCTGGGAACCCTTAAGGAATTCTCCTATTTTCTAAACAATAAGCAAGTCCAGCTAGGACAATCACAATTTTAATTTTCTAAACAAAATGTTTAGTCAGGTGAAACATAGAATGCATATGGCTACATGTCAATGAAAAAAATCATCAAAGAGATAAGAGCCCTTTCTTCTGACAGTAAACTATAAGCTTTAACGGATCAGTTGGGGGGGAAGAAAAAAATAGGAATAACATATTCTACTCCTCTCTCTTCCTTTATTTTCTTCAAACTACAAATTTTCTAGCCTTCTTTTACCTCACCTACTGCTTGAATCTACAGAAATTTCTAGCAAATCACCAATATGAGAGCCACACAGTGTTACTCACCTATCCCAACACATCAGAAACAGCATCAGCTGCCTGCCCTGCCTTCTCTGCAGCTGAAACAGCAATGAAGTGCCAGCAGAAGAGCAAATGAGATGGATGGGAAACGACTCTCTGCTAAAGTCTGTAGTACCATGGCACAAAAAGTTCAAACAGAGGATGTCAGGGTCAAGGTCCACTTCTTCACTGTGACCTGTCCTTCTTAGGGGAAAATTTGTAGTGGGTAGATGTGTACATGTGTAACCATTAGAAAAAGGTACTGTAAATTGTTTCCTTTCTGTCAGATTACATGCCATGTGCTTTATTTAGGGGCAACTTAATCCCACAAAGCATAAAAATAAATATGTGTTCAGTATCTCAAACTATTCTCAAGTCCTGCTCAGCCTGCTGTGAGGCTACAATTTCAACCATGAGATGTGTTTCTCTTCAACGGATAAATTTGCCATTTGGTAGGAAAAAGTCTTCCATTACAGCATATAGCCAATCTGCTGAGAACCTGGCCTTGGTTTATGCTGGCTTCAGTGAATAAAGGGACATCGACCCCAACCTCACCAGTTCTTTTAAGACTCCAGTTTTACAGTGGCTTTGAGGAGACATTTGCTAGTAACTCTGAAGTTAAAAAATAAATAGGAATCCATGTTCTTGCAGTGAAAAGGAGGTATAAAATGAGAATGATAGGACTTTTTAAAAGAAGCTTACACTGAAATTCTTCACTCTACATCATAACAGGGAAAAACCATAAAAAAGGAAAACAACCAATCACCAAACAACTGAAAAGCTGGAGGCTCCCCTCCTCTATGTGAATGTGAAATATGCATTTCTCATTCATTTCTCATTAATTCCTGTGTTGAGTATGAAATGCCTCCTGCACATTGAAAGAATGTATAAGTATACTCAACAAGAGTTTTGAAAACTATTATCAAATAATTTTTTTTTACTATTTGAACTGCAAACTCTAAACTCTTTCTTGATGCTTGTATAAAAAGTATGCTAGAGATAAAGGCCATGGCCCAATTGCACAAGACCTTAAATACCACAAGACATTCAAAACTAATGTAAAGAGAAGGCAAAGACAGAATAAATTGATGGAACAAGCAAGACAGTTTATTCCACTGTCTTTGCTCAGTGGGAAGCAAGAAGAGAGTTACAGTTCTTTGGAATATGAAACACTGTTCACGTATTGAATCTTTAATCTGGTTCACTTCAGTTATGTTTCAACAAGCATTATAAAGCCTATATTAACTGAATAGGTGTGAAAAATTGCTTGGGACATCCAGAAAGAAAAATAAAATGTATTTTTAGGTTTTCCTCTTTTTCATGGAGAACAAAACACCTCAAAATATATTTTGCTTTTGTTTTTTCTCTTCCTGTTTGATCCCAAATATGAAACAAATACATATTTATTTAATGCTAAGTTAGAATGTCAGAAAATGCTATTCTTAGGATGCGGCAATTCATATTCTGTCTGAGCAGGCTTGCCTATTCCTGAAGAATACCTCTAAACAAAAAAAAAAGAGGAGAGAGGCTAGGAATAAAACAACAGGAAGAATGTATGCACCACAACCAGTAGTAGAGAGAAGAGACTTCAAATGCGATGTAGTGTGCCAATCACCATCACAGATTTAAAATAAAATAAAGCTGCCACATCTGCCATTCTGCCATCACTTCTCACTAAAAAAAAAAAATAAAAATTAAAAATTGTTTCAAATACTTCCTATTTTATTTGTACATACAGTAGAGGCATGAATTCCAGACAAATGACAAAAGCATGGTCTGTGTTCCAAGAGTCAAATGAAAGCCTGGACACTTTAAGGCTGACACACTTTGTTCCCACACCTGAAAGCTAAGTGAAAAATCCCCTTTTACATCACAGCCAACCCTGTGGTGAAGGGACTCTAAATGGTAAGAAGCCCATCATGACAGACACACCTGCTGAGGTTCTTTTAAGTTCCTTGTTGAAATTTGGACATGGGTATGAATATGGTAAATGTATTATCAAAATATAAAAAAGTGGTACAACAGAAAACTCTTTTTAATAATACTTCAAATTAGCTACATTTATGCTAATCACACACACAGACACACACATATAGAATGAAGACTGCAGTTAATAATTAAACAATGAAACCATTTTGAAGGGCAAATATGCTGTACCTCAAGGTCATGCATTTAAATGTCTAGATAGTTCATAAATCCCAGATAATAAGCATCCAATTAAAGCAACTTAGTGACTGTGCTGAAGTAGCTACTACTATCAGCTGGTATTTCATCTTCAGCAGTAGCGTGTATTTCGATATTGTGGAATTTTTTTGGTATAGAATCAAAACTAAATTTTTAACTAATTCAGTGACATAATTTAGAAATACTTAATGCTTCTGAATTTCCAGCTTTTTGTTCATGGTATAGCCTCATTACTTGGATCAACTGAACACTCTCCTTATGAACAATCTCATTTCTGCTTCTTCTCATGTGTCACCACAAATCAAGGATGTGAAACAGAAGTTGTATTTACAAAAAAATATTTCTAAGAGGACTTCACTGCATAAATAGAGTACAGTAACAAAAGTTAGGAATAGGCATTTTGATATACAAGGAACTTATCAAATATGTAGGACTGAATAAGTAGATTTACTTAGAATTACTCAGAATTATAAGCTACTCAGTGAAATGCCAGCTGTATTGCTTTTATTTATTTGATCTTGTACTCTATTCATTTGAACTAATGTTGAATAGTTTCAGAAAAAAAAATGGTAATTACTAGTCTCAGCATTTTATATCTCATCCTAATTTAGAACAAATAATCAATTGCAAACTTAAAAATGATACTATGAAATGCTTTCAGAGAGCTGTTTGAAATCAATTCAGAGTTACCCTGAAAACAATATGAGAAGACACTTATGTTTCCCAGCATTTGACTGTTCTGCTTCTAGATCTAGTTGTAATGCACGAAGATTGGGGAAAACAAGCAAACAAACAAACCAACCCCCAAACCCCCAAACTTTTGTTGGTCACTCTGTTTTATAGTCTTATGCATTTGAACTCATCATTTAAGCTTGCTTTGAGTTTGAATTTTCTTGCTGCAAATTTGATCAAGTTACCCTTACAAACCAAACCCTTATGTAAAACTCACCTTGAATTCTACTGAGGTTTAGCAAAAAGAGAGAATTAAAACCAGAAACTTAAAGCAAGGTTGCATTAGATTTGTGTGTACATTATACATATATTTATACATAAAATAACTCATGTCACTTTTTTGGACTAACACAAAGGTTTACAAGAATGGCCGCTAGGCCAGACAGAAAGTGATACATTTGCATAAGCACTTTTAACCTATTAACTTCATGCAATTTTGCACTTCTCTCTATTGATGATGAAGCTATGAAAAGACATAGTGCATGCTGGATAAAGCAAACTTTCAGCATTCACACTCCATTAATTAATTCATCACCTAAAAACTAAGCATTGATTTTTTAATGGCTCTACAAATCTGTTTAAGCTTCTATGATGTAATTAAGAGGACGTGTGTTTACTGTAAATTATCTAACAAGTACGAGGGCTGTGCATTCAGCAATAACAAAAATTTTAGCTCAGACAACAGGGAAATTGACTGTTTGAAAGTGTTTTTCAACTATTTATATACTAGCATGATTATTGTCAAGATGGATTTTTAAAACCTCCTACAGCAGTAAAAATAGAAAGATCTGATATTCCTTTGAAAGAAACAAGATCTCTTCCATTGAAAGAAACAAGAGATCTTGTGCAAATTCAATGGTGGAGAATCAACTGCTTAACATAGGTGTCCACAGGGATGACAAAACAGAAATCTCAAGCCAAGCCTTACAGGAAAATGACTGTACTGCATGGGTTCCTTATGCTATATTCTATCCAAAATACTAGCAAAAGTAATAACAAAGTTAAAAATCCTTCCGATGGCATCTGATTATCCACTAAAATCCTACTCAAAAGTCAAACTAACACATGAAACTGATATTATCTTCTTCAACTAGAAGTATGAAGACTTACAGTTAAATGCGTACTGATGTACAACATATGTCTTCTATGAGTGTGAGAAAAGTAGCAACCAAGTCAACCCCTGACATGTAGACTACATAAACAACAATAAAGGAGCAACATAATAAACAGTAGACATAATTTTTTGCAAATACAAGTAGATTTCTTACCTTGTGTTTACACTGCAAGAGTAAAATGTGCATAGTATATCATTTTCACTGCTGGGAAAAAAAATTAAAAGCAATATGAGGAGTAAAAGGAAGGGAGTTGTGATCACAGATACTAAAACAAGGAATTCAAGATTTAAGGCGTCATGGGGGGAGTAAAAATCATGTAAGATAAATCTCTTATTGATACATTGAAAAATCAATATGGAAAGTTCCATGAGATATTGATCTCTGATCAATTTCTACAGTTTCTTAAACCTGAGAAGACATTCTGCAGGTCTTTAAAAATTACCTGCAAATCCCTAGCTTTTCAATTACTCTTGGAAAAAGAAGTAATCTAGCCAAGTATCTCTCTACAGCTGAAATGTGCCATGCATATTTTGTTGTACAGCAGCCTCCAGAGGGAGGACTTCAACAGTTCTGCTGAGAATAGTTACTATTATTACTCAGCTTTCAAATGACATCCAACTGTTAATGGGAGAAGGGAACATATTTGAAGGTACTTACCATGCAGAGATAAAAAGACATCAGAATAATCCATCCATGTCTTTTGATACATTAATTAACAGTGGAGTCCATTTAGATTTTTTAAAAATAAAAAATGCACAAGAATGTAATTCTTAGTAGCAAAATGAAAATATTTCTAAATATTTAACAACAAAAACATGAACATTTTTTCAATGTCATATTTTGTTTGAAGGAAGGACTTTCCCAAAGGTATACTAATTTATTTGTTTTTTTGTTTTGCTTTATAACTGTATTGAAATTTTTAATAACCAGATTTTTCACCACCCAATATCCCATGTTTACTGATACAAGCAAAAGAGGAGATGATTTTTACATCAGTAGGGCTCACAGGAGACAGACATCTCAGTGTTCAGGGTCCACTCTTTTGAATCACAGAATCATTGAAGTGTTGGGGAAGACAATGGCTAGCTACAAGAAGCTCCAATCTGTGGTATAGAGGAAAACATGAAGAAAATTATTGTATGATGCATGGCTCAAAGTGTGAATCAATAACTAAAGAGTTAATTATCTTACTAGTTATGGATACAGGCTTGGTATTAATCCCTGCAAATAGGCTGAGAGACAATTAGTTTCAGTTAGACCTGAAGAGGACAGAAGCCTCAAAGGCAATGAATATAATGTCCTCAAAACTAATGGACAAAAATTCATAGGGTTTCGTGGCTTACAGAATATTTACTTAAGTATGGGATATAGTTGTTGAGGTTCAGCTCTTCTTTTCAAAGACAGAGACTTGGACTGTCAAACATACTTCCTATGAGAGCAGACCAGAGCTCATAGTAGAATCTGGTTTTGGCATTATATAGCCCTTGAATTAAAAAAAAAAAAAAAAGCTGTTTTTTCTTAGTTTGTGACATTCTATCATTGCCAATCTCAAGCTTTTGAAAACCATGAGTCAAGCCACAAAACATCATGAGATTAACTGTAATGTGAGTTACTGAAAAATAAATAAATATATTTGTGTGGTTTATTTGTCTTTTAATGCAGGGTGAGCTCAGGTCATGTTTTTGAAGCTTTTCTTCACAAATACCAAGGCTACAGATCCACCTTTTTCCAAGTGGATTTCAGTTAAGAAATCATAAGACTTGGAAACACTAAGACTTTTCAAACATCACACATAGATATGTCAACCATGAGGGACTTTCACTTCCTGCTCCTCAGCAGTAGTGAAGGCCCATTCAGTGATTACTGGTATATAGCTACAGCAAAGGTCCCAGCATATGTTGAGTCTACAGAGAGCCTCAACAGTATCAATAAGTCTGTGGGGAACCAAAGAATATGTGAGAACCTAGTGACCAGGGTCTCCTGTCACCAAACAAGTATTCACAATCATGATTGGAACAGATGGGCACTCTTACAATACATCTTACCTCCCCAGCAGCTGAGTGCTAACCATGCAAAGAAATTTCATTAGGCCAAGAGAGTGAAATTTCAGCCTCAACATCCCTTTCCAAAAACATTTTTCTGCAATTAAGCTTCATTGTTCTCAAAATATTTGGACATTCAAAAGGAAAACACAATCTTTACCCCTAGAAATTAAATGGGACAAAGTCAAAATATGTAAAAGTAAGTCATGTTATTTCATCATGTTCAATTTTTGTGGGAAGTTCACACCTTCTCATGCCACAAACATAAACCTTCCCTAATTCCTGTAGGCTTCTAATAATTTTCTTCATGGCTAATTTTAATTACATCAATACACAGCAATAACCACTAACATTTTATATCGCTGCTCCATACAGAGCCATTCCTATTTTCTTCTTCTTGTGCTCTTTCTTGGGTGGCATAAATTAAAAATAGTTCTAAGGGATGTTGAAATTAAAACTGCTCCACAGAGGCACTTGGAAAAAGTCTTAGGAAACACTTTCTAGTGGGGTTGCGTTTTTTTCCTTTATTACT
Organism: Neopelma chrysocephalum; assembly: GCF_003984885.1. Lineage (NCBI taxonomy): Eukaryota > Metazoa > Chordata > Aves > Passeriformes > Pipridae > Neopelma > Neopelma chrysocephalum. Next base: position 28,233,630 of record NW_020897695.1, read on the forward strand.
TTTTGTGAGGACAACTTCTATCCATCAGAACTAAAACCTTCTTTGGGAATGGACCACACCTTTTCAGCCATGTACAAAATGTCTGCTTAAAGTAAAGGAAACCACTGCACACAGAGAGAGCAGATATTCACACATTGCTCAGGGAAGCTATCTGGAGCACCCCACTGCAAATGCAAGCTCTGCTTCATTCAGAGTGGGGGCTTATAGCTGAGGCAACATCCTAGACACCGCATTTTTTCTTAGCCTACAGAGTCATTTATAATTTCAAATTGTATTAAGGAAACTTCTGAAGTTTGAAAAGCTTAGCGGGATAAATTTTCCTTTTCAGCTCTCATAAACATTTAACTTGGAGATTACCAATTTAAGATATTTACGAGCTTTAGGATTTACACAGCTATCAGCCACCCCTACTTGACAAAAAATCAATCCCAGGAGACTGGGTTTTAATCTGGAATAAATATTTACTCCAGAAACATTAAGAAATTGTTTCTCTCTTAATGTCCTAGCTCCTTAGTTCTATAACTTGCTCTTTTGCACTTATTTAACTTCCGGTTTCCGGCTTTACCTAGAAACCTCCCATTTCTAAATCTTGCAGTCCTCCACTACATTTTACTCCAGGAGTGTTTAAACTGCAGGCCAAATCCTGCATGCCAAAATTATGCAACTAGTTTTTGACACACTGCCTGGCACTCTTATCTCCCAAAAGTGCTGCATCCACTCTACCACAGGTGTCTATGACAGTGATCGAAAGGAAGGTATTTGCTGTTTTATGTAAAGTTGTGTACACATAGGTAGCAGGAGAATATGGGCACATCTCATCATGTGAAAGGCATTAATCTCTTTCATCTCCTATGGTTTCTTTCAATAGTAGATTCAAGGAGCCTCTGCACATGACTTCATGTGTATGAAGTCTCCTCTTGTACGACCCATTACACTTCAATTGGTCATGTATCCAGTAATGGGACAGTCAGATAGTAGGTCTTGATATACTGCATCTGAATACAACCAGGAAAGCCAAAAAGATCTGTCAACATGCCTTTATACCTTTTTCTTAGGGAAATTAATAATAAAAAAGGGATAGAATCAAGAGAAATGGGTCTAACTTGTACTTCCACAGAAGTAGAATAAGGTCAGTTTATTCTAAATTACTTCTGAAGAATTTATTCTGAGTGCTTCTAGAAATCATACCTGGTGCCCACCTGTGAAAGAACAGTTGAGCTTCCTTTTCTGATGGGTTTTGAAACACTCAGGGACTAGGGTCTCACAACTTTAGAGTGTTAGAATAAACCAATTTTAGGGCACTCTTGCAGCCCAGGATTACTATAACCCATTGTGTTACACGATCATATTCCCCTAGTATCTCTCCTAGTGAACTCACAATATCCATCACAGGATTTCAGTGCAAAGCTACCTGGTAGCGAAGGGAAACTCCAATGAGAATGGACCATGAGGAGCTCACAGTGATGCCAGGGACTGGCATTGCATTTTGGCACCATCTTTATTTTTAGTGTTTCAGCTCTGCTTTCAATGTACAACTGAGTATACCGTGCTGGATTGTCGGTATGCCATCGCAAAATTGTGTCAGGAAGACTGCAGAACTGATTCTTTGAAGCTGATGCAAGCTTCTTCAAAAAATGCTGTGCTTCGTTCAAACCATTAAAAACACCAAATGTTTTTGTTCGTTACTTGAAATGAAGTTCCAGCTGCTCTAAGAAACTCTATACGCCTCTGGTTTGTATGCCCAAATCCCTGTTGCTGTTGTAATTCTTGCAAACACCACAAATAGGTTTTAGCCAAAGTCTGCTTCTGAAGAAATGACAAACCACTGTAGATTCTTAACATGAGCATGTCATTGCTAACTGCAATTGCAACACAGAGGATACTAAAAATATAGCTGTGGTAAGACTGTATTTTGAACATCAGTGCAAACAATAAAAGTTTCAGTAAACAAACTCCATTTTCATTTCATTGAGGTGTTTAACTGGATGAAAGCAAGGAGATGGGAGGAAAGATTACCTTCAGGAAAATTTCATACATGCCTGTATATCAACTTTCTGACAAATAGATAGATTTTTACATGTCATGAAACAAGCTGAAATTGGATAACAAAAAAGATGGGCATTTTCATATTAGTAGCTAGAGACAAGCATATTGTAGATTTGCACTGGTGTTCCCTACAGTCCTGAGCTTTCATTTTCATACTGCTGAGCTGTCATGTACTCACAAATAGGAGTTTCACATTTTCCTTTAGCTCTTCCATTAGCACGTACAGAAGTGATGAGTTAGTATAAAACCATATGGTCCAAGAAACCACTGAGACCAGAGTAGGGTAACAATCCCTGGGGCTTTGCTACAGCTCCTTCTTTCTTGATCAAAGTTTTTGATTTGCTTCAACCTGTTAGGCATATGTTTCCATACAACCTTACTTCTTTCAGTACCCTCTTCGGAGAAATATTTTTAGCTCTACTGTTGATTTAAAGTAATTCCTCAAAATAAACACATTTGTCTTTCTGTTTGCCACTATATCATCCTGTTATGATGGACTGCCTTTTATTCAGCTTCAACTAATGCTTTTTTTATTTGTCCATTTGATTATCACAAGACTGTTGGATAGATTTTCTATGACCATCTAAAACATATTTTCATCATTTACCTCAGAAGCCTGGATTTAGCTGAATATGGTTGATTAAGCCTTTCCTAAAGGAAATGTATAATACTTTACAGAAATAGCATTGTTTTTATATAAAAATCCCACTATGAATTGGAGAAAACTAAATTGGATATCCTGCTTACCCATGATAACTCAAAATAGCTTTACCCATAAGCAAATACACACATGCATGGGCTTCTTTGTTTCACCTGTATCTGCATGAAAACAGTGTTCATAAGAAGTGTTGAAGGGCAGACTTGGAAGCCCAAATCCTGATTTTGTCTACGCAGTCAACAGAACAGAGACTTCCATAACTGTGCCATTGCAGAATGAGATCAATGCACAGAGGGTCCCTCCTGTGTGCCCTCTGCTTTCCCTCAGCCCTCTCCAAACCACGCAGTCTCTTGCAAGTATAGCTGTTCACAAGTAGGCCTCCAGATGCTCTTCTGTTCTTATAGCAATTTTTGTTTGCTGTTAACTCAGAATAATCTTCTGGGGGGAACCTGGCTCTTCTCTTTTATATTTCTCAAGCTTTCCTTCTAGCATTACGTACTCTAGTAAACAACTACACTGAATCTCAGAGTGCATAAATGCAGCATTCCATCCTGAGGCCCAAATCCCTTTTCTTTGTTTTAGAATCATGTCAACTGCAATTTCCCTTCAGTATGAGATACCAGCTCTATCAGCCACTTGTTTGGAAACTGAAAAAAACAACAGTTTTATCTTATGCTGCCCTTCACATATAAGAGACTTCCTGTCAACACCAAGAGCACTTATACATTATCTGTTTTCAAATCTCACCTTGAATATATTCTTTGCTACGATGTTCAAAGCAAAAGCAAAACAGAAGAAAAAGCCCCCAAATGCAAGACAATTTCAGAGACAGGAAAGTAAAAGGCCAGAAAATGGAATATAAAAATGTTTAAAATATTTAATGGGTATTTCTATTAAAAGAAAAAAGGAAAAGTTGTATGGCCTTAGTAATAATGTATGAGGAAAAGAGATGCCTTGCCAATTTATAAAAAAAAAAATCTTGATTCAATCTTCTCCATCTCTTCTCTGTCCTCCACAAAATCCTAACAATTAGGTTGTATCTTCAATCCCCTTTTGAAATCTTGAACATCTGGTTTCATGTCTTCCAGCTTTCCTATATTATAGTAAAGGCTAAGAAGTTAATTTATTTTTCAATGCAGAAGAACATCACAGGACTCAAGGAGGAAGAACTTAAACAAAGGTATCAAATATTACAAACCTCAAAACAGAAATAATCAAATTTGCTAGGACAGGAGAATTGGAAAATGGTCTGTCTGACGCTGATGCCTGAGGTAGTTCTTTGCCTCAGCTCACAGGCTCTCTAAAACAGCCTGACCCACACATTCCTCTTCTTTTTTCTAGGCCTCACTGAGAAAACAGACTTCTTAGCACTATTGTGAGGTTCACTGGGAGGTTAAAAACATGGAGAGTTATCTTTAAGTATAGAAAGAGCAAAGTTTATTGTGTAAACATTTACACTGTGAGCTGACCTTCTTCTGACTTCAACTGGTAAAGAGACCGGGGGGAAATGTTTTGGGGCAGGAGTCCAGGAAGCTGAGTGGAATGGGAAGATAAAGAGTGGTCCACAGCTGAACAGGGCAATCCTTGTCTGGTCCATGAAAAGGGCTGCCCAACTTTGGAAAAGCATTGCATGACACTGATCTCTGAGCTGAGCAGGGGACCAGAGACTAATTCCTTCCTCTGTCCTTATCAGAATAGCTGCTTAGAAATCCAGGAAGACAGAGCACTTCCTTGAGTGTGCAGAGATGGAGGGCATCCTAGTGGTCTGACATAATACTCACACTATGTCATCCTTTGAACTACACAGCCACAACTGGGATCCTCTGAGCAATTCCCAGTCCAGGCACCTGAATTCTCCTGAGGGCAAGCTGTGCAGTGGGATCAAGTTGCATAAACATGGTGACATTTCAGATGCCGAAGGACATCCCACTGCCAATTCAGAAAATGGGTATGTGTTGGGGGGTGTTCTTATAGGTCTGACATCTTATTTGTCAGCTCCATGAGAAAGCTTCAGATGCTAGGATGCCTCAGGTGGCACATGACATGTCTACATTTCAAAAGCATACTGACTCCCAGGAGGCTTTGAAAGTCTATATAGCTTATATATTGATACATAATATACATCCTGTAATGTATTAATTATTTCTCATATTTTCAGTAATCTGAATATTGAGGACCTGTTTCAGTTGTCCACACATGACATATAGGGCCTGGGATGTTTAAGATGTCCTAAGGTGCCTAACACATTAATATAGGAATAGCAGATATTACACAGGACCCGAAAGGAACCTGAAACAACCAGGCTCTGTGCCAAGTAGAAAATTTAAGGTAACTCAAATCATAGTAGATACCTCTGAATGAGCAATTGCTCGGGGTTTTTAACAGTAAAAATGTGATGCATGTTAGTTAACTTTAACAGTGACCCCTTACCTGTACCCTTATTTCTGCATGCTCAATGTGATGGGGTGTGTGGTTTATGATGGGGTTTGGCAAGGCTCTATACTGGTGGTAGGCCAGAGGACTGTAATTTACTGACAACTCAAATGAACTGCCAGCCCCAAACCACTAGGTAATTAACATTTCCCAGTCAAAACAAGACAGCAGATTTTGTGTAGGTGTGGATGTGGGAACAGTGAGTGGAAAGAGATCTGTATAACTTCCCTGCTTGTAAAGCAAACAACACACCATCCCTGTCTATTAAGGACAGTGATGATTAAATGTGTGACATAACTTCTACTTACCCTATCTTAAAACTTTTTTCTATGCACTTCAAAGGTAACTCTAGCATACTTCACCAGATAACTATAAAAGACCCTGAAAACTGAAGAAACAATGAAACTGTAAGAATGTTTTGCCCAAAGCTGAGGCAATTTTGAATGTCCTGAGAAAATGAGCTTACACTGTAATGTAAGCACACTCTTTCTTCACTTTTGCATCATTGCTTAGGTTTCACATGCAATTTACATTTTCATATAAGAAATAATTATTTTGTTTGGGCAGATGGATTCCTTGAGCTATCATACCCCTTTCAATCCCAGTTCACTGTGTTTGTCTGTGTGCTTCATGCAGGGTACTACTCCTCCAAAAAGTAGTCACTGGAAAAGAAACAAAACAAAACAAAACAGCTATATATGAAAAAAAAACCAAACCAAACTCGAACCAGCATTCAACATAGAAACACAAGTGCAAGCTTTCTGTTAAGTTTTATTGTATTTTTCTGTCCTTTATGAAATTCAGTAGTCTGCAGTCACAGAGAGAGTTAGTCTGGATTTCTTTTCTTTAATTAATACTTATGTGTTTCTTTGTCTCATCTATTTTTGGAAATACGGTAGAGAGAAAGGCAGCGCTGACAATATCAGGAGCCTCTGTCAGAGAGTCAAGAATTCAAATGGAATGAGTTTTAAGTGAGGTATGAGCAAAAAGGGGAAAAAACAATGTGTTCCTCCTTTGAACTCTGACAAGACAGATGAAGCTACAGCTAAGATACTTGAGAGTGAGATTGATGGCTTTCCATGGCAGATGTTTGACTGCAAGTTCAGACCATTCATGTCAGAACTTGATGTGAGGTTTAAAGTACAGAATGATTGAGTTATCTAAGAAAAAAGCATAAATGAGTCTTCAGGCAGGAAAGGCAAATAATTACGATATTAAGGTATCCAATACCTTTAATACAGTATGAGATGCCTGCAAGACCTCATGGCTCTCAGCTGTGGAGATACTATTCTGTTCTATAACAAGGCAATAAAAGCACTGTGCACTCACTGTGCAGTGAGGACTTGTACAGGTATTGAGCAGTACAGAAGTCAATACATGAAGTCATTAGAGAAATGATTTCTTATGAAAATTCCTCTCCCTCTTTTCTCTAATCAAAGTGAGGAAACGTCTGTTTCCTGCTGCTACCCTGCATTGCGCACTTTCTCTCTCTCTCTCTCTCTCTCTCTGGGTAAATTCTCAAACTGTCCCACATAAGGGATGTGGAAATTTGTTATGAATCAGGCCCCAAAAATCTGACAGCAAATCCCATGCTGAAATCCTAGAGGCAGAGTGGAAAAGATTTCTGGAATATAACTGGAATTCTGCCAAGAATTTTTAAGAGCTTGAATGTCTTGGGGGAATATATAAAAACAACCCCATGATTCAGCTAACCAAAACAGTAAAACAAGTTCCCAAAGGCGGGGATCAGCACTTTGAATATATTTGGGTGCTTCCTTTAATTCCTGTGTTTCCTTTTCCTTATTCTGTCCTCTTCTCAGTTCCTTTCTACTTTGAAGTTAGAAAGGTAGACTTTATAAGTTACTTTGCCTTCTCACCCAGCCAACAGGGAAAGGTCATAAGTAGGGCAGCCAGTTCCCTCTTCTTTGAAAGCTGTATGACTGTTCTACTTTAGATACACATCCTCCTGCCTAAGCCTCAGCACAGTGTGAGCCCTATAACAAATTTATAAGCTCCAGTTCTTTCCTGTATACTATGCAGTCCAGACATGTAACAGTCATCTTAATTATAACTCAAATGTAGAAAGCATATCATCATCATGTTTCATGATTAGAACAGGGCAAAGCATGTATTGCAGTCTCTTATAAAATGCTGTTTAATTTCCAGCACAAGAAAGACCACCACTGCACAACTTAACAATGCTCATATACACTGCTTGTTCTGGAAGTGGGATCTCCTTGGTTTGAAGAAGCCTGTCTGATCCCCATGAATAATGAACCATCTAAGAGCTTCAAGAAGAATCCTCAAAGAGATCAATCAAGTGAGACCAAAGGGAATGACAAGAATACAAGATTAAAGAAGAGTCTCTGATATAATCTTGACAAAGTTGATTTGAGCACCTAAAAGTTTAATAAATTTAACAGACAGTGGCTAAAGCTAACTCAACATTATGTCTTGCATGATCCTAGCTGGAAGCATTTTAGATATGTGTGAGCAGTTTCAAGTAATTTAAACTTTCTTTTAGAGTATATTGCACCTAGCTATTGGTTAAGAAAACATGGTGGCTACTAGAAGCTTATTGTTTCTCAGAGGTAGCAGGGTAATAACATGATTTAATCAACAAAAGAAGAGCTTCTAAGAACAAGACAGCTTCAGTCATCAGTTATACCTACGTTAGCAAGTGATATGACAAAGTAGATAGTCAGTTTGAGGCTGTCAATGCTGACATACCATATATGCAGACTTTTATTTCAGACTTGAACTGACCTCACGAAACAAATGACTCTTCCATATAAATTGTTCAACACTGCCAAAAGGACTGTTCCCCGTCTTGGTTCCACTTGGGGTTGTGCTGCATCTGATATACATTTGGAGCAAATCTTTCATTTTGTCTTCTTGATAACTTTAGGTCCAAACATGAAAATAAAAAGATAGTGGAAAGCCAAATGAGGATAAGCCTTTCCTTCTTCAGGTGAAAACAACATGAAAATAGAAACTTCCTCATTGCTTTCTAGATTTTAGGTCATTTTGACACTACCAGCAGCTTGGGGTTCAAAGGAGAATAGAATAACAGTGAAAAAGACAACGTTGCACCACCAGGAGTGGCAACACCTTCTGCATTTGAAGCTTTGGAATAAAAGACAAAATGTTGTAACAAAACAAGACTTTCTATTTAGAAATAACATACAACAAGGATGCCAAGAAACCTTTAATGACTGAATTTCAAAAGATAACTTTACCAAGGCTGCCACTGAATTCCCTAGAAGAGGTCCCAGTGCTTCCAGCAAGATGAAGAAACTTCAGCTATCACTAGGAAACCAGTAGTTATCCCTCTCTATGATAGAAAAAAGTGGTTTATTCTTAAAAAGATATTGTTTTTTTTTTTCCCTGAGATAGATTATTTCAAGTATGAGAAGCAAAGAAATCCTACAAGCTTGAGAAGTGGGCCCATGTGACCCTCATGAGATTTGACAAGGTCAAGTTCAAGGTCCTGGGTGGGGTCAACTCATTTTATCAATACAGGCTGGGGAATGGACAGATCGAGAGCAGCCCTGCCAAGAAGGACTTGGGGGTGCTGGTGGATGAGAGGCTGGACATGAGCCAGCAACGTGAACTTGTAACCCAGAAAGCCAATCATTTTCTGGGCTGCATCAAAAGCAGTGTGGCCAGCAGGCCGAGTGAGGTGATTTTGCCCCTCTACTCTGCTCTGGTGAGACCCAGCCTGGAGTGCTGCATCCAGCTCTGTGGTCCTCAGCTCAGTAAAAACAGGGACCTGTTGGGGAGAGTCCAGAAAAGGCCACAAAGATGATTAGTGTGATGGAGCATCTCTCCTATGAGAGAATTGGAGTTGTTCAGCCTGGAGAAGAGAAGGCTCCATGAAGACCTTACTGTGGCCTTTCAATACTTACAAGAAAGATGGGGACAAACTTTTTAGTAGGGGCTGTTGCAACCCCTTGTTGGACAAGAGGTAATGGTTTTAAACTAAAAGAGGATGGATTTAGACTACATATAAGGAAGAAATTCCTTATGGTGAGAATACTGAAAGACAGAAACAGGGTGCCCAGAGAGGTGGTGGATGTGCCATCCCTGGGAATATTCAAGGCAAGGTTGGATGGACTTCTGAGCAACCTGATCCTGTTGAAGATGTCCCTCTTCATTGCAAGGGGATTGGGCTAGATGACCTTTAAATATCCCTTTCAACCCAAATAATTCTATGACTCCAGCACTCTGAGAAGAAGGAAAGCTCAGCATCTGAAAATCCCAGTAGTTAGGAGTGCTCCCACGGAATGAGAGAATACAGTCAAGGAGGTTTAAAATAATGACATCATCTCTATGCACACATTATCCTTATGTACAGCAGGAATTAAACTATTAGGCCTTGCATCCCAAATCTCTAGCCCATTACCATTTGTGTTTGGTGCTTGATCCCTAGCCCTCCGAAAACACTGAGCCAGCAGTCAAGAATGGAATTTAAAATTGTGCCAGACAAAGAAAACTTATCCATAACTCAAAGTCCACAGACAAAGCATTTTTGAGTCACACTGAAATTCAGTCCCAGCAACCAACAAATGTAAACATACCATTCCACCAGCCATGTGATGGGCTTAGAGTACAGTAAGTTGCAAAGTGAGGACATACAGTAAATATGTGAAAACTAAGCCTCCCCACTACAGATTACGCCTCCACAGAACTAACCAAGAAAGGGCTATGCACCAACTAAAAGAATCTGAGGATCAGAAAACAAAGGACTTAAAACTATCCCATCATTACCCTCCAGAGCACATTTCATCAAAAAGAACTGGCCTTTTGTCAGTGGAGACATAAATAAACTTCAAAGTCATAAAAAATATGAGAATATTTCTACAATCAAATATCTGCTTTATAAATGAGATGGCTAATTTCATGTTTCCTCATTTGAAAAGAACAAAAGTTGACCCCAGCAAAGCACACGAAGGAATACATACATAACATGCTTTAAAAAAACAAATAACCCTACGGGGGAAAAAACTGGTCTACGCACAGACTTTAAATGATGCACAAAGTAAGGCACTTAATCAAGATCTCAGTTTGTTGAACCAGACTTTTCAGTTGGCAGCAAATGAGCCTGAAGTACAAACAAGAGGTTTCTGTTATCTGTAGCATTAAATGTCAGGTGATACTTGTATATTAAGTACAAAAAATCTGCATTTCATAACCCCAGCAGCAAAAGCGAGTGGTTTAAAAAAGAAAAATCAGTCTTTTCCTTTTCTCATTTATACCTACACAAGAAGTTGAAGGAGTCTCATTGTCACCTGACCTGCAATCATTATTATCAGCATAGAAGAATGTTTATTACAACAACATAATTTAGCAATGAACTTCAATGTGAACAAAACTAGTGAAACCCAAGCCTCAAGATGTAAAAAATAACACTCTTCTGCAACACTCTTCTTATATTTTGTACTTTCATAGGCCCTGTAAGTATCTTAAATTTTTCATATGTAATTCAAAGAGATAAAAAGAAACATTAAGCCTGAGCAGAGTGTTCATTCTCTCCCACTCTAGTAATGTGAATTTTGACTACTTTTAGCACACACAGAATCACAAAATCTCAGAATGGGTCAGGTTGGAAGTGACCACAGTGGGTCATCTGTTCCAACTTTCCTGCTCAATCAGAGTCATCCTAGAGAACGCTTCATAGGATTGTGTCCAGATGGTTCTTGAATATCTCCAGTGAGGGAGACTCCACAGCCCCTCTGGGCTGTTCCAGTGCTTGGTAACTTGCACAGTAAAGAAGTTCTTCCCCCTATTCAGGTGTAACTTCCTGTGCATCAGCTTCTGTCCATTGACCCTTGTCCTATTGCTTGGCACTACCAAGAAGAGCCTGGATCCATCTTCTCAACATCCTCTCTTCAGATACTTACAGACATTGATAAGGCCTCCTCTCAGTCATGTCTTCTCAAGGCTGAACAGGCCCAACTCTCTCAGCCTGTCCTTGTGAGAGTTATGCTCCAGTTCATTAATCATATCTGTAGCCCTCTGCTGGACCCGCTCCAAGAGCTCCATGGCTCTCTTGGACTGAGGAGCCCAGAACCGGACACAGCACTCCAGATGACGCATCACCAGGGCTGAGTGGAGGGGCAGGATCACCTCCCTCAACCTGCTGGAAATGCTTTTCCTAATGTACTCCAGGACATCATTGTCCTTCTTGACCACAAGGAAAAACTGCTGGCTCATGAGCAGCTTGTTGTCCATCAGGACCCTCCAGGTCTTTCTCCACAGAGCTGCTTTCCAGCAGGTCAGCACCCAGCCTGTACTGGTGCCTGGAGCTATTCTTCCCCAGACACAAGATCCTTTGCTGAATTTCAGACCATTCTTCTCTGCCCATCACCCTAACTGAAGTCTTCTTAATTTACTTATCAAGTGAAAGACTTGTCCTTGAGGGTTTTCCATAGACAGGATTGTCAGTGGTAACAGCAGGAGCTCCTCATGTGACACTCCAATGTATTCACATCTCTAACCCTACCAAGAATTCTTGAAGAGACAGAAAGAATTAGACCATTCTACAATGCTAGTGTTCCATGAGTGAGTGGATCAAATCCAGCAATGTTTTCAAAGCTAGGTGTTTGATAATTTAGTGTTGCTGAAGGAATGCCAGCAACAATGAAAAGCATTCTAAATGTGCAATGGGATTCCTAAAGTAAAATAACACGTGTTTATTTACTGAGGTCTCAAAGTTGCTCCTATTAATAGATACAGATATCACATAATCACTGAAACTATTATTCTAGTTTTGGCAATAAGGCTACTGAAGTATTCATATCAATAATGAAAGTCTTCTGCAATGTACCCACCCTTCAGTGATAAACGGATCAGTGGGGTCTGATGGAATGTGACAGGAAACAGGCACTTTTTCCACAAATGTGAAAAGCCACAGATCTCACCTTTGGTAAAACCTTTGTCAGTCTCTCACTAAACTCTTACAAGTGCACTAGGAAATACAGCCCAGATGAAACTAATCTGAGATGAGTGCACAGTTGGCTGCAAGTTGTTTTTAAAATGTTGGTATCAGCATTCACAGTCAAACAGGACATATTTATTTAACATGACCTCCTGAAGTTCATGGTATTTTATAGCTTCATTAACAAATAAAGAAAAGCTTTGTGACTTTTGAAAACAGCATCAAACAGGGCAGGTAACAAACACTACTGAGAATAAAACTAGAATGGAAAAGACCTTTGCCCACTGGAGCAATATTCTGAAATACAGCTGAGGTCAGAAAGGAGTAATGCAGACTCCTGCACTTAAATCTGAATTAACAACTCTATAAATATAGTAGGGGAAAAATCCAGCTGATCAGAAACTTTGCAGAAGAGGATCTGGCAGATTCCTAACTCCATATGAGTCAGCTAAGTCAGGCTGTTTCAAAAATATACCATACACTAATTAAATATGCAAAAATAGGAGATTTATCAGAAACGCAAACTTTCTTACAAGGAATCCTCTCACTATCCCTTCTCCTGGGCATTGGGCCAGTTGTAGGAGAACTCTTCTAGGAGCACAGCAGCCCCTGAGTGTCCACAGGAAAACAACATGCACTGTAAAGAAAGAATGGGATTCCTTAATCTAGAGAAGAGGGCCCTATGAAGAACATGATTGTCTTAAAGTATGATAAAGACTGCCACAGAAGAACCAGATGTTCTTTTTATCCACCATGACTAGGACAAAAATAAGAAACTCCAGTCATGAAGATGTAGAATAAACATTAGGAAAATGTTTCTAATAATAGGATGTTAAAAATAAAAAAAAGTTTCGAAATATAAGGGTGAGAACACTTTAAGACCCTTAGAATTTGGGACGAAAAAGTTCTTATGGTCTCCCTCTGCTGTTTTGTCTCTGAGTCTATGAGAACAGAGTTCTCCTCTGTATCTTTTGTCAGCAGAGCTGTAGAAGAGCTCCTCTGCAAATCTTAGAAAATGCAAGATAAAAACTGGCATACAGGCAGTTTCTCTGAGTCTTTGACCGTGTGTGTGTGTGCATTCACATAATGTTCTGTGTGAACATGTACATAGCCTCCTACATATGTGTGCATATATATGTATAATCCTGTGTTCATACACATTCTTGTGTGAATGTAATGTCCTTACCATCTGAAATTTAGTTTTAAAAAATTTAACAAACATTTCCCTCCATTGAGGGTCAAAATTATAAAGGGTTGGAGGATGTAGGGTGGCTACTATTCAGGGATGCTTTAATGCTGGTATTCTTGCCTACCTTTTTCTCCCAAAGTAGAGTAGGTTTGGAGAGGTGAAAAAGAAAATGTGGAGAGAGTTTTTATTTGAAAGGGCAGTTGGCATAGTTCTTGTCTCATTTACATCCACGTGTAGCACTGAATGCAGCAAAAGCACAGCCGTATAAAACTGAGTTGGAGAGAAACAGATCTTTATATGGTTATGGTAATATATGAAGAGATATTGATCTGAAGATTTGTTCCACAAGAGTAAGACTATTCAACAAGCATGTTCGATGAGACTTGCACATAATAGCCTAATGATGGAACCAGAACATGATACAAAATAAACATCCAAGTAATGCAGACGATATCTAAACCTGGTGAATGAAGGAGACAATAATCCCCAGTATTCAGGCCAAATGGTTTTAATTTACACTTGGCAGCTCCTTTTCTCCATTTTGGAATATCTGGACAAAGTTTTCCTCAGTATTGCATTCCCATTCTACAGTTTCAGTGTTCTGGTGGCTGCCCAGTGAAAAGCTAATCAACTATGTACATTTCATTTAATCACACCAATATATCACCTCTACTCATGACCACACAGCCCAAAGAGTGGCAGCACACAAGAAACCTGAGAGCACGCTGAAGTTAGATGCAAAGACATGAAGGAAGTTAGGTAATTTTATTATGAGAACAAAGTTACTTAATTAAATCCCTTAAAAAGTTTATGAGATGGTCTGACAAGGCCAGGAAAGAAAGTTTTCCCAAAATGGAATGTAGCAAATGCTAGCTTGTGCTACTTACAGGAAGGAGGGAATGAGAATTTACCCTGAAAATATTTAGCTGCTTTCAGCAACGAAGAAAATTATTTGCAATATTAAAAAACCCTGGGGATAAGTTTGGTTGGGAACTTTTGGGGGTTTTTTGTTTTTTTTTTCTTAAAGGTCCACACTCACTCTTGTTGCTTCAACAAAGATACAAGTCTGGAGAGGGAGCAAGAAAAAACCCTGCAGTTTACACAGGGTCATTAAAAAATTTAGACTCTCTCAACTAGAAGTCTCTGAATATCTCCTCTGCATTAAATGTGCTTGAGGCTCTCCACCATTCCCATTAGCAACCACTTCTTAGGCTGCACATGTAGCTCCCCCCAAGGATGAGTGAGTATATTCCATTCCCTCAGAGCTCCCCAGGCTCACCAGGCTGCACATGTGCAACAATACACTCCAGTTGAAGGCTGCTGTGGCTGGCAGAGGCAGATTTTTGCTGTAATGACTGAAACTGTGACCAAGAACCTGTCTCTCCACCCTTCCCAGTAATCCCCCTGCTAGCAGTATAAGGAAGGAAACCATCTCATTTTAACGCAGGAAGGATAAGAGCAAAAACTAAATAGCAAAACCAGGGGAGTAGGGCACAAGAAAATCAGGCATAAAGATAATAATAATAATAATGGCCCATCTTCGCGAACGAAGATTTGGGGAAAGGTCTTTTACCTTTCCAGCCTGCGCAATGGATTTTTTTTAGGTGAGACACAGCCTGCGCTGAGGCATAAAGATATGTCTAGGCAAATATATTACAAACTAGGAGAACGTGGGGAAGGAAAAGATGGAGAAAATTACTCTGAGCTAATAGAGCTGAAGATTGGAGAAGATGCCTGGCAAGGAAATGGACACATGGCAGAAACAGTTTAGAGAAAGAGAAAAAGACATCAAGCTCATAAGGGAGTGAGTAGAAAGGTTGATGCCCAGCAGAGAATGTGCATATGCAGAGCCTGAAGTGAGGCACAGCATCCCATTTTGTCTAAGCATTACAAATGATATTATCAAAATAACTTATGGTCAACTTGTAATAATCATTCACATAGGACAACAAATTACAATCAATTATTCTGTAACTCAAACAGCAGAAATCTGAGCAGTTTGCCTAAACCACCACGATTAGCCACTCTAGAAGACAACTGGTCCCATTTTCAAAACAAGGAGACATTATACATGTACACGATGAATACTCTTTTGCTAAATTTACAAAGTCAAACACCTTGGAAAAAGGAAAGGCTAGTATCAAGGCTATATTTGTCTTGTATAAGCGTCTCATGAAGATGCATTATGACATAAACATATACAGTGTGCAGATGATCGTTGTCTTAATCAAAAACCAGTATATATTACTTCTAATCTAATACACTACTCTTTAATATTTTGGGGTTTTTTTTCCTGGATTTCCACCTGTGTCTGTGCTACTGAACAAAATAAGACAGGCAGTGTTCTTTGGCTGACAGCAAGTGATAGCACAGTCCAGATCTACATGGACAAACTCTGCTTCTTGTCCCCAAAACAGACTGGCTGCATCTAAACTATCTATTAGGAAATGACCTGGGTCCCCAGCTCGTGTTCATGCATTGACTGCACAGATATTTTTCTTTGTAAAAAACATATCAAGGGAGTCATGCTAAAAATGACACAGTATGGAGAACTGTAACCCCATCTTTAAGCACATATGCTTTCTCTCTTTGAATTAGTAGAAGAAGTGTACCCAATAAGACCAGAATTCCATGAAAGAAGCTTGTGTTATGTAAATAAAGACCATCATCATGCACATGGGACAGCATCTTCAGATCTGGTGTTTCCAAATAAATGGACTTGTCTTTAAAACTTCAATAATGTGCTTTTAGTGTCATTTGTCTGTGCATTGCATAATTCAGATAGGGATACCTTGCCCTGCATAATAAGTTGGTTGGCAAATCCGGAAAGAAACAACAAAAAAATCTAAAGAAACAAAATAAAAGAGAAAAATTATAGGACTGCAAATCTAAGTTCTCTTATTAGGTAGAATTCCTGTTTTATGCCGTAGCACTGAAAAAAATTCATACATTATGCACATGTATCACTAATTCCTGAAATAGTATGTGCAGCATCGCATATCATTCTGTAGACAAGCAATTGGCAGGTGTTTTTTACAATAGTAAGATGAATTCACAGTATGGGATATGTTGATTGCTCATGTCAGTCCCTTTGAAATTTTAAAGCGAGAGTAATCAGAGCTATAAATCTCTCCTAAGTATAATTAGATTACTATTTATACCTAGTGTTGTTAAAACCATCCTAAGAAATTACTTTTAAGGCGTCATTACTGAAGAAATAATCTCTTTAAAACAATAATCACTCAGTTAAGTACAATTCATATACCTACTTTCTATACTCAGAACACATAATTCAAGTATTTAACAATGCTGAATGTCTTTTCCTTTTTAAAAGTTTGATAATAGCATTTTCAGTCTTCAAGTCTGAAACTTCAAGTTTTTCACATTATACAGCATGTCTGGGAGCATCCCCCAACACTAAAATGCACTGAGATGAAGGATTATATATAGTGGCACTTCTGCACAGAAGGGATCCTTTGAGGGATGCAAGTTTTGTGTTACCGAAAGGGACGGTTATGACTACTGTAGGGCATATTATGATAATGAGGCAATTATGATCCAACTGACTAGAACTAGAGTTATCTCCATAGACTTTTTATCTTTTAGGAACATATTAGGAATTCCAAAAGATGGTAAATGTATATAATCTGGTCCAATGGCTCACTCTTGTTAGTTTACATTTTATTTCCCATGGAAACTACCTTGACTTTTTTTTCCTTCTACAGTAGAGAGAATGCAATCACTAAAACCTGAGTGTCTAGTAACATCTTTTGATTAAGCAGATCTCAATAAAGATATTCACATGACCCTAAAATAAAAAGAGAGACCTTTAATCCCTAGGTAGAAGCACAGCATTCCAGATGAATGGGCTATTTTTAATTTGTCAGAATGTTCCAAGATGCAAGTGTTCATGGCCAGTCACTTCACTATGGAGCTGCAGGCTTTGGTCAAAGAATGCTTATACAGCTCGAAGCTGGCATTCTGCAGTATGTACCTTCATTAAACATCAGCAATTGCATGAAGAACACGAACAACAGAAGCTACTTCCAAATCCATGGCTGGAATAAACCAGGCAGATAAAAGGTCAAGAAGTTGCAGTAATAAGACAGATATTACATTAATATATATTGTCACAGGGTCCAGAAGCAAAAGAGACTGCCTCTCTTGATATGTATAAACTTCAGCAGACTTTGTTCCTCATTTTTCTAGTGGAAATTCATGATCTTGTAGATTCATTCTACAATTCATGCAAAACAGACTCCCGAACTCAGCAGTTTTTGGAGAGGCTTTGTCCATGACCTACCATTCATGTGAAGTAAGGGGCAAAACTGCCCCCAAGGTCTCACAGCATTTTCAAGTTAGTTCTCATATGGAACGTCCTCCCTTTCCAAGGAATCACTTCATTGCCCCATTAATATTTTATTACACAAAACTCAGAAATGGAAAAAACATATGTTTGGAATGATATGTGGCAATAAGAATAGGACCCAATTTTTATGTAGTTTTCCATTGCATGATCCAGCTCATGTATTTAACAGTTTTGGTTCCATTCTCTTCCAATTTTATTTTTCTCACAGAATCCTCAGCTGAAGAATTTTTCTAATAGATGTATTTTATCTTAAATATCAAGAGGCTTCTTTTTCAATCTCTAGATATTGTAAAATGTCGTATTGGTCAAGTCTAGCAACTTATAAAAATCAGAGTTTAAGCATAATTGTTCAGGTAATGCTATTCTTCCATAAGGCACAATTTAGTTTTCCTGTGCTATTGCACCTTCTATTAAGTCAGCATTTGTCATAAAGTGATAGCGTATGCTGAGATTTTGATTTTGTTTACTTTGTTACACATTACTGATATTTAATAACTCTATCAGTTCATTTATCTCAATTATAAATACCATGTAAACAGAGCGTTTATTCACAGATACTGTTCAGGATTTTTAAGGAGTAACAGAACAGATCCTTCACAGCATTAGTCTTTCTCTATAATACCATGTTATTATGATAAAACATTCCACTTCTGCTCTCCTGGATAATCATGCTCTTGACTTCAGTGTCTCAAGAACAGCTATCGGGAGCAGAAGACACATCCCTATTCAACACCCATATCTAAAACTTTCTTTGAGATTCCTAGCATTTAATTTTTTTTTTTCTTAAGAGGCCCAAACACAGGCTCTGCTTAAGTATACAAGCACCATTATTTAAGACAATACCTACAAATATTGATCACAACCAGCAAGCACATTCTAACACAAGTAACCATTCTGTCAGGTGCAAGGCTCCATGCAAAACCACATTCATTCAAATAACCTACTGTGCTGGTTCTGGCTGGAGTAGAGTTAATTGTCTTCATGGTGGCTGTGTTTTGGATTTGTACTGAACACAGTGATGATGATAATAGAGATGTTTTTGTTACTGCTGAGCAGGGCTTACACAGAGCCAAGGCCTTTTCTACTTTCCGTATCGCCATGCTATTGAGGGCAGTAGGGTTGCACGGGAAACTGGGAAGAGACACAGCCAGTACGGGTGACCCAAACTGACCAAAGGGATATTCCATACCATATGACATCATGCTCAGTATATAAAGTGGGAGAAAGAAGGAGGAAGAGGAGTATGTTTGAAGTGATGGTGTTTCTCTTCTCAAGTAACATGTGATGGGGCCCTGCTTTCCTGGGGATGGCTGAAGACCTGCCCATCGGAAGCAGTGAATTAATTCCTTGTTTTGCTTTGCTTGTGTGCATGGATTTTGCTTTTCCTATTGAAATGTCTTTAGCTCAATCCACAAGTTTTCTAACTTTAACCCTTCTGATTCTTTCCTCAGTCCCTCTGGTGGGGAAGCAAGCAAGTGGTGGTACTTGTTTGATGACTGATGTTAACTACAACTACATACACTGCTTTGTATTTGCTTCTGCCTATTTGATAGAGACACTGTGAATGGTGCACAGGGTAGAGTGTTACGAATGCCCGAGTGTGTTATACACAGCCCACACAGTGCTCAAATGACCTAAAGTCCAGGAGCAAAAAAGAAGAGGGGAAGAATCAGGGAAATTTTAAAATATTTCCACTTTCAGATTCACTTAGACTCAGCTGTATGTGTCTTCTTGGCCATTTGTTAGCAGCTGCCAGTAAGCAATGATGCCCAAAGGGAAAACATATTCTAGTTAAAGATTGGCTTATAGCCTCATCAACCAGGTTTTACAGCTCTTAAAGCACAGCAAGAGAAATATTTATACTGAACTTGTTGCAGAGGGGCTTCAGATAGCAGGACATCATTTCTTGCATAAGTACATTTAGCTGGAGAGAGCAGAGTTACGTTAAGAGGGAAGCAGGGACTTCTAAAAATAAAATGTCTAGAAAATAAGATGAAAACAGAGAAATGTTACGCTCTCAATTTGAAGCAATTCATTTTTTTTCTGAAAATGTTCCCAAGACTCAAAACGTTTTATGTGTCCTTTGAGTTCTGAACACCCTAAGTACAGTAGCATATGTCTGTGCTGTTTAACCAAATCCTCCAATGATTGGAACTGTTTCTAATTTTTTTTCTGTGTATGTGTGTATATAGAAGGGAATATTATTTATAACCATCTAAGGTCTGGCACAACATTTTTGAATCAATGCCATTTTACACATCAATGTGTTGTTCTATATTAATCTAATTGTTTTAACAACATTTGAAAGTTTGTTCTTAACTAATATATCTTTACATGTTCTACAGTTCTAGCATGTTGGGTAATGAGGTCCTAAAGAAGATTTCAGCACTACCTTTTACACAAATATTAAAAAAAAACAAGACACCACAAATACATACCTATTCAAGGACCTCCCAGTATTATTAATGTCTCCAGGAAGTCTCAGTCTAGCTAAACTGATGTAGGATTTGAAGTGGTAAAACTAAGGAATGTAATTTCTGCAAAGAGAAACACCCTAGGGGATGGTAGAGAAGACAGATTTCATAGAATTCAAAAATGAGATAGCCAAAAATATTAAAGTGCGTAAATAAAAAGTAATAGTCAATTAAGCCAGCAGGAACTGAGGCAGAGAGTTTGTTTCTATTCTGGAAGGCTGCTGTCCTTGCCTCTGGTAGTACTTGCTTTTATCTCATCAGCAATGCATTCCATTACACCCAGGGACAATTTCTGGTGCTGATATTTTACAGTAAAATCAGAAAAGTCTAAGGAAAGTCATCAGCTGATTAGAGTTTCATTTCTGAAAGAGAGAAGCACTTTTTCAGTGAAGTCACATTTGCAGAATCATATAATGGCTTTGGATTGGAAGAGACCTTAAAGACCATCTAGTTCCAACACCCCTGCCATTGAAGTCAGTTCTTTTCTAACAATATACCCCAGTACTGCACTTTCAAACAAGTTGCGCTCTTAGGTACAGAATGTATAACCTTGTGATTTACTTTGTTTATGTGTGGGCAAGTATGGATATATATGTACACATGTACTTGTGTGTGCACGTGAATGCTTCTTTCCTTTCCTCATATGTTTTTAAAATAATGAAGATATTTGCACATCATCATACTTTTTTGCCTAACTTTAAACCCAAATTGACCACCCACTAGGACGATGTTACTGACTTTGATAGTAACAGCGTGGCAGCAAAAAACAGTATTAGGACACTGCAACAATATCTGTGTAGATTGAGGAAAAGTCACATCAGGGCCTGGTGCTGAGGCCAAATTTTTAGACACCACTAATGACTCATTCATGGAAACCCACAAGAGGGAACCAAGAAGAGGAAATCCTTGAACCTTCAGAACTTAGGGCAGTTCTGAAGCTATCACTCATCTAAGTAATATACAGCTGTAATTGTAAAGTTTGTGGTTAGAATCAGTTGCCAGTGGGGTTTCAGCATAGACTTCTTCATAGAAGTTTGAAAATTGAAACCAAAATCCTGCATCCATCTTCTCAAAATTCTCAGAGTAGAAATTTGAGCTACAAATCAATAATTTCTGTGAAGGTCAAGCAGATTGCTTCACAGAGGGATTAAGGCAGTCATAAAAAGAGGCTCAAACTGCCACCATGGACAAATACCAGAATTTTACTCCAGAGTCTAATCACAGTCCATCTCCAATGGGAAAGTGAAAGAGGAAGTACAAAATGGGACATGAAATGGAACCATCCGATTGTTTCCACATATGGGGTAACAAATTCAAACCAATAAATCTCACATAAGTTTGAAAGTAATAATTTAAATGTATGAGTATATGAAACAGCTATTTCAGCTCTCTTTGTACTTCTTACCACTTTACTTCCAATGCACACATATTTTTAATTGCCTAGCTTCTCTGTATTATCTTTTATTATTCTTAGTCTAGGAAGTATTATTGGATGAGCTTTATCACTTTAATTGTTCTAATTTAATGTTGTGCTTTTTAGTAGAAAATCTAATTTGAAATGGCAAAGGGTTAATTATGGAATTTTCCGGGGGAATGTCCCAAGGAAAGAAAAAGATATGAACTAAAAGCAGTGAAATGCTAAATTTAGAATCTAATTTCTAATTCTAATTTTACTTCATAAGGTACTCATATTAACCCTACATATGGCAAAATAACTCTAAAATATACTATGCCTTTAATGTTCTGAATACCACTCCACATACAAGAAAAATAGAACATTTGTTAGAGAACCTTAAGCAAGCTTTTATTTAATTCAATATATTTACTCACCTGATTAAACATGAATATCTGAAGACTTTCATGTGTCATTTAAAGTATAAATAGTTGTAATTACATGCAATAAACTCAAATTCTCCTTATCTTTCACAAACTAGGGCTTCTGACCTCCTCAGGTTAACTATGGCTATTTGTTTAATAGTCCCAGTTCGTTGGATTCTAGTGTTTTCAGAGATTTTATATTAATACTTGATACAGGAGTGTTTTAGGCAAACTAACATCACATAAAATATCTGCTCTGCTACTCAACAAACAGGCATACAGACACAAGCACAGAGCCCAACTGGGAAATAAGTCCAAACAAAAGTTTTTGCACCTTGCCTTTGGGGAATGTATGGACAGAGTGTCAGCTGAGGAGATTTGTTTTGATGGAAGCTGTGCATTTAGAGAGGAGAATATTTCAGAGAATGGTCTGTGGCTTCCCAAAGAACCAAAATCCTGTTCCTGCCTAGTGATTGCTGAGGTTTAGGCAGAACAGACTCCCCCATCACTGACCCTTTCAAAGTTAGTCACCAAAAATGCAATAGCACACAAAGCAAGATGCGCTTGGGAGAGCACTTCAGCTAGTCTGCCTCTGCCCTCCATAGTTCCTTCTGTCTGGTGACTGCTGATTGGTTGCTATCTCAACTGGCCTATTTTATTTGTTCAGACTGAAAAAGGAAAAGCCCATCTTCTCAGGAGTTTGCCAGCGTAACAAAACAATCTGCAGTGTTGACTTCCCACGAGATTTTCTGATTTGAGCCAGTTATTATGTTCCAGAAAGAGAGATTGGCTTTAAAGGGCAGTAAATCTGTACAAGAGTCCAATACTCCTGCATCTGTATTTGTAGTCTCATACACATCTGTGGACAATTAATTTGGTCAACCATATCAACCTTTCTCTTAGAGGGGCTAACAGGTCTCACTCAGTACACAGGAATAAGAAAAAGGGGAATTAGCTTCAATTTCAACACTACCTCTTTACTGTATCAATTTGAGCAAATCAGTTTGAATAAATCAGCAAACTGCTTAATTTCCAATTCTACAGAGTAGAAATTACATAATTTCTTGATGTTTGTAAGACACTCTTAGTTACTTGAATGAAGAGAGGTTGACTTTAGAAATTTGTTCTTAAATGAATTTCTAATTAGTCTTGGGAAAATCTTCCAAATCCCAGTGCATGGCAGTGGAGGTTGAATGCTTAAATCCTTTAGCCTCTTTATTGAAGTCACTTTTCCTGCCCACACATATGCACACACTTCTCATAAACTTCTCAAACCTCTGCATTTTGCTGGCAAGACATTCCTCATAAAACTCTCAAACAGGACATTTGTACTCTCGCTATTAAATGCATTCAGAAAAAGAAAAAGTTTACAACTGGCAAATGGAAACAAGGAAGTTTATTCTTCATATATTAAATAAAATGAGAGTCTTGGGTCATTTAGCTGTTACCCAAATTGAATCTGTCATATACTGCAACTACATACCAGGGCATATGTACTTGTCTCTTCATTCAAATTGTCAGGTCTCCATCAAATTTTTAAATAGGTGGAATTTAGATTATAAATTATTCTACCCACTTAGATTATTTATTTACTCATGTGGCAGAAAAATGCAAATTTGTCCACTCACAACTATGAATACATAGTATATATGTTTATTTACTGTAACATCTGTGCGCTCACTCAACTGAAGGACTAACAATGCACTGTAGTTTATGTCTGGCCTCTAGATGATGCTACAATGCTTTTAACTCTCTGACATTAATAGTATGTTACATGCAAGCAACTTTGAACTACTCAAACCATTTGGTACAGTAGCTTAAAAGCAACAGAAAAGTGACTCTGTTTACAAAAAAAACTACAAACAACAGAAGCAGAGAACATTCAAGACCTTTTTCTCTGGAAGGTTTCTCTTGCAAGTGAATCGATGTTACGCACAAGATAAAAATATTTTTAGAATTGGTTTGCTGCATTTCATAATGAAGACCCTGTGACATCCTGCAATCTGTAGTAACAGCTCTCAAAATCCTTATCCCTCAACCTCAGATTTCTCCACCACCATGAAGTACTATTAATTCCAATCTAACTTGCCTTATGTGCCATGTATCTGTCTCACATGTATGTGGACTACTGGCAGATAATCATTGGTAACGTGATGATTATAGAAGATTTCATGAGTTTCAGGATGTGCTTTCCTGGTCACTTAGCCTAGTTGCGGAGCACATTAACTGGCATTACATTCCCCATGTAGTCCCACTGAGAGACAAGTTTCTTTCACTTTGGGGAGCACTTCTAGTTGCCTGAATAGACCTTGCCTGTTTCCTAACCCTTCTGTTTCCCATACCTTAGTGATGACTTCCTGTCCACCTGCTGCTTGGATCCATGAAAGGATTCAGGAAGCCTACGTTTATGGTTCCAACAGCAAAAAGTTGAAAACAAGAGTTGCAGGCAGGTTACCAAGACAGTAAAAAAAAAGAGTTGGGTTTCTTTGGTTTGTTGTTGGGATTTTTCTAGTAAATCAGATGTACTACAGCAAACTAATGAACTTCACCTCAGATAGTCTCCCATCATGGCATCTTGGGAAAAGGCTTAATGTTGTGAGAAGGATGTGATGAGGTTCTGATAGGTGCTAGCACCTTACATTTAAGAAGTTAAAAACTTCAATAGAGCAAGTGAAATGGCTGACAGATTCTTTGTTTTAACCCTTAGAAAGAAAACTACATTTTTAAAATTTATGTTTTTCGTCTGATGATTGATAGTGATTGAAAGCGGTGACTAGCCAATGGCAGCCATCCTGCCATGATCATATCAGGTTATGCTACACTGTCACACAGACGACCCCCCTTAAATTGTTTTGCAATAAGTGCAATTGGAGACATATTAACTTTAAGTGATTAACATGTTAAGAAGCCGTAGATTCTGCAGTCCCAGTAATGAATATATTCTGATTTCTTTACCACATGAGGCTGCAAAAAAATCATTAATCAGTGTTGATGATTTTGCAGGTGATACCATCTCCTCACATTGTAAGAACTGTTGTGTTGGAAAGGCTGACTTTCAGCCTTACATCCAGGTTATTGGTTATAAGGATACCTAGACAACCACCCCTGCTTTGCCACGTAGTCTTTTTCCTACCCCAAAGGCCAAGGGAGTCTCCTGGTTTACACCTTTCTACTTGTCCCAACAAGCTTGACTTTTCTCTAGCACCTTTCTTGATTAAACTAACACTAAACTTTAATGCTCGTGCTATCACTAATACTAAACATGAACTGGGGCCCTTATAGCCTAGAGAAGACAGTAAAATAATGAATTTATTGTGTGCCCATATAAGCATAGTTCACTCAAATGAAAGAACTAATTGCCTGCAGGGTGTACTCAGATCACTCAGTGGCCTGCAGCCAAATGAGTCCTTGTAAACTGGGGAAGAGGTGGAAAGGAAATCTGTATCATTATTTTTTCTCCACTTTTTCACTCCTAGCTGCTGCCAAAGATCTCAGCCTTTGTGGCCAAGAGATAAATATGTCAGTGTCTACAGTTGTGTGGAAGATTATTTATGGGAGGTGGGGGGAGGGAGTTCACATTTGCCTTGCATGAGGTAATCAGTTCCTGTGTATACCTCAGGAAGCTGTTACAAGGCTTAAAAAAAATTAAAAGGACATTATGCTTATGCTTCCAGGGTCTATCCAAAGTGTTGTACAACAGTTTCTCTGAGCATATGGATCTGTAGTTAGACACAGTGCTTCATAGATCAGCAAGACAGCAAAGCCTTTCAAAAAGGAGGTGTGGAAAAAAATACAAAGAGGACCAGCAGCTGAAGAATAGTCATGGCTACAGCTTCTGACAGCTCTTCAGGCCGGAGAGAGGGTTTTTCATGACAGTGCCTTTAACATTAACCATTTCCACGTCTTGATTAGATGCAATGGCACATCAAGTGAGGGGAGAATTCTAGCAGGCAGAGCTGAAACAGACAGCACTGCCACAGCACTCCTCCTGCCAGCTCCCTACAAAGAAGCTCTCTCTACTCTTGTAAAAATGGCATGAGTTCAGGTGAATTCCCATACCACTCTGCATCAGAGGAGAGGCATCTCAAGAGCATGAATGGAGCATGGCACAGGAGCAAGCAAACCTGCAAGGGAAAGGCTCATGAGTGTCTAGATTCTAGCAAGTCTGAAATCCCATGTACTTACTGAAAACCCATGGCACTACAGTAGTCAGCCTTCACAGCCATATTGTACATTCATTGAATCATAGAATTATAAAAATGTTAAGGTTGGAAAGACCTCTAAGAGCATTGAGTCCAACTGTTAACCCAGCACCACCATGTTCACCACTAAACCAGATAGAAAACAGAATCAGAGAATCAGAGAATCAGAGAATCATAGAACCATAGAATCATAGAATGGCTTGGGTTGGAAGGGACCTTGAAGATCATCTAGTTCCAAACCCCCTGCCGTGGCAGAAACACCTTTTACTAGACCAGGTTTCTCAGAGCCCCATCCAGCCTGGCCTGGAACATCCCAGGGATGGGGTATCCACCAATTCTCTGTTCCAGTGCCTCACCACCCTCACAATAATTTCTTCCTAATATCTAATCTAAACTTACTCTCTTTCAGTTTGAAGCCATTCCCCTTTGTCCTATCACTACATGCCCTGGTAAAAGGTTTATCTCCATATTTCTTGTAGGCTCCCTTCAGGTTCTAGAAGGTCTCAATTAGGCCACCCCTAAGCCTTCTCTTCTCTGCGTTGAACACTCACAACTCTCTTAGCCTTTCCTTACAGGAGAGGTGCTCCATCCTTCACCCATCTTGCACTCAGTCTTGTTAAATGTTATGAGATTCCCATGGACTCGCTCCTCAAGCTTGTTTAGATCCCTCAGGATGGCATCATGTCCATCAGATGTGTCAACTGTACCACTCAGCTTGGTATCATCTGCAAGTTTGCTGGTGACCCCAAGTGCCACATCCCTGTGTCTTTCGAATACTTCCAGGGATGGTGATTGGAATTTTTCTTAGGAGACTATGCTGTTCGGGAGTATTTGAAAAGGGAATAGACGTAATAGTTATGCTGGGGCTCCATGTGCAACCCAAGGGGTGCAGTGGGTTGTCCCTTTACCGGGTTCAGCTCTGAGTGGAACTGACCACAACCAGAGCCGCCTGCCTTGTCAGATTTTCCACTGGTCGAGGTTTAATCAGATGCTGATAGGGGCACAAGGCAAGAGAACCATGAATTTTGCCAGAATGCAGTTCAGCTGGATAAAATTTTTTTAGCAACTTTGATTCAGCAATGTGAGGTTAAACTGGATGGAAACTTTGAGTCATGGGGATTTTAATCTAGTATGAGACACCTCAGAGTTTGTTTCTTGAATTGCAGAACCATGGCCTTGAGGAAAGACACTGAAGTTAGTAATAGGCTGAAGGTCAGAGCAGAACGTGCAGCGTGTCAAATGATTCAGAGAGTAAACAGACTCAGGAAGGGCAAACACACAGGCTTCAGAGGCAACACAATAGACTGACCTTCTCAACTTTCTTTCTTCAGCCTACCACGTCACTAGACATAAACGTGGGCAAGGAGATAAAATAAATGAAAGATGGATCTCAGCACGTGGTCGGGTTTTCAGCTACTGGCTGCTCAAGTTGCCTTGTGTAACAGAGTGCAGGGATGAACACAAAAACAAGCAGAGTGCTTCTAACCAGATGTTTCAGCTTTAGTACCAACCTGGAAAATATTAGCAGATGTATTTTAAAATAGTTCCAAAAAAAGGGGGGGTGGAGGAGAGAAAAAGCTTTAGCAAGCATTCTTATTGCAGGTATAGATTTGATACAATTTCTTAGAGAAGGCATGAAACAGTGGATTTATTTGAAATGTATTTTAAAATGTAAAATAGCAATTAGAGCTAAAGAAGGCTTTTCAGCTGGCTGTTGTCTGCCAAAAAAAATATAAATTTATATTACCCAAATTTATCACAAATACACAAAAAGCTCATCAGATTCTCATAGTCAAAAACATTCTCTAAAAGCCAAAACATTTCATTTTGTGATTTTCAAAACAGAATATTAAGATTCTGGTCTCAAAAGGTTTTGAAAACATTTTACTTTTTATTCAATGGCAAATTAAAATGAAACCAAATGTTTAACCTGGAACAGTCCCCCACACCCTTGATTAAACCAGCAAAACAAAAGCAAACAAAAAAAATAGTCAATTATTTGCACAGCTGGATTATTAATTAGGAAAAAAAGGTAGCACAATTGATATCTAGTGACTACTACATCTTCCTCCAGTACGGTCTTTGAATAAAACACAAGCAAGAAAGACTAAAGCAGCTTTTAACAACAGCTCTTTAGGTAAAGGTTGGATCTCCCAACATAGTCCCACATCAGCTGGGGACTTATATCCTTAAAATTCTGCTATAAAAGCTCTGTGAACACCAGAGAATATGTGTAGGTGAAATCACTACCAAAAAGTTAATAACTATCTTTCCTTGAAGGAATAAATTCAAGCCAAACACACAAATATAAGAAGATTCCTTTATAGATTTGAGATCCAAAGCCAAGAGGTGCTGCATAAGGGTTTCACTACCCTTGGAAAAATTCTTCAGCAATAAAAAAAGACCACAGATTAAAAGGAAATAAAGCAAAAGGAAGGAGCTCCTCTGTCCTTATGCTGAGCTGACCCTGGACTGATGACAGCTTCATTTTCCACTTGGCACAGGATAATTTTGGAATGCCCCCAACTGTATGAGAAGTGCTCCCAAAAATCCTGTGGCCCACTTGTGACCTGAAGCAGAGTCCAGCAGCGTGGGTGAATCAGATCAGTTAACACCTTGTCAGGAATGAAATATCATAACAAAAAAACCAAACAAAAATACCCACCAAACAAACAAACAAACAAGCAGATAAACCCCAACACCAAAAAGGGAGAGGGAGAACGAAAGGAAGAGGGAGAGTAGAACAAGAGAGATGGAGAGGGAGAGGAGTAGAAGCACATTCACACAATTTGTTTAAGGGATATGATCAGAGCAGGGCAGCTCACTTGTTTGTTTCCAAACTGAAAACCAGACTCAACTCCTCAGTGGCCGTCCTGCACATGGAAAACTTTCTGTATTTTAAGCAGCACGTTCAAGTTAAAAACTGCTTGTTATTTCCAAGCAAACATCAATTTCAACTGTATAAGTGCCCAAATAAAGAGAGATCAATCCTCAGCCTGGCTCTGCTCAGTGACCAACGGGGTGGGAAAGGGAAGCATTTTCTGTAGCTAGATTCTGAACTAGCATAGCCTTCAAGACAGTTGGAGCAGCCCAGGATTTACTGCCATTTATGCAACAATCTGGACTTTACAGCAGTGGTGGTTTGGCAGAGCATGACTCTGTTTTGCATTCACTCTACTTGCAAAGGAGTTGTTTTTGCTGTGTTTATAGTTGGGGAAGGAGCTCCCTTCTGTCTGAGGCCATAACATGCCAGTTAATTACATCCAGGGTAAGCCCTTTTTGCACTACAATAGAGGCAAATCTGCCTGCCAGAAACAGCCGCTGAGAAATTTTCCAGCACTTAAAAGCAATGAAGCCCTGATCCTATGCACAAGGCACGGTGGTCAAATTGCAACACACATGTTATTCTCTTGCACACCAGGAGCATGTGACATTTAGTAACCAAAGGCTTTGGTTATTCTTAAGAGGTAGCAAGTAAATAGCATTCTTGTCAGAAGTGGCAAACACCTGTTTCTCTACGAAGGTGGACAGCAGAAGCTTTCCCTAAATTTGAAGCTGCAAATGTATTACTGCCTGAGAGATTCTGAAAGCCCTAGTCACCAGTTTTAGGGCAAGGAGCATTCAAGTGGCCTCGGGACATTTCAAAAGATTACTGCATGAATACAACTAACTTAAACTCATTACTGAGCTGCTTATTTCTGTTTTGATACAAGATTATTTTGTTTTGGTGTATTATTTTGGGGATTTTTTTACTTTCAGATTTTTCTTTAATTAAACTATAATAATTTATTAGTAGTCCCCTTTGAAATATTCCAAATCTTAAGTGGTTTTGTGTAATCTGAAGGTCATTATTTCAATAAATGAGGAATTCACTGTACCAAAACCTCTTTTATTGTAAGTTCAGGTAGAAAGTGTGTTATGGACTAAGAAAAGAACACCCTTCTGCAGGCAATGGCAAACAATGCCACTCAGAGCTGTGTAAACATTTTGGTTCCATTCAGAAATGCCCCTTGCACAGACAGGAAAGCAGACTACCCTCCACCTCCCTCTCATCTTTCCCAGCTCCCACTACTGTGGCTATTAACTAGCGCCACATGCAGCCAGTTGGGGCTAGTGTTAACAGAACCAAGGATGAACCAGTAAGTCTCAACATCCTATTCTTCATTCCAGGGAGTGACACACCCCTGCACTGCACTGCCCAGCACCTCGGTTCCTGGACTGCAATGCAAGCTTTGCCTTCAGTTCCTCTGATGTAATATATAAGCCTGTGTTTCAGACCATATAAAAAAAGCCTAAATTTCTTCTGGACTTGAAGCAGCCTGGCAAAGAGACTGTTGTTTTAATATTGTTGTTAGATGGCCCATATATAGGGCAAACAACTCACATCCCATCTAAAGTGACTATTGATAACTAAGAGCTCACTACAAGTAGTAGAATACACAGGCATACACTGAATAGTAAAATCACAGCAACTCAATGGCATCTGCAGCAAGCACACCTGCTGCCTGACACCAAGTAGTACTTGAACCTCTGGCTCCACTGATATTTTTGCCCAGAGTTCAGTGCTTTGAATGTCATTTTTTGAAGATTGCCCTCAACCCTGTAAAGAAACAGTTCTTCTAAGGGTGGTATCCAGAAGCTGAGATACAGGCATCTAATGCCACTTGTGCATCATTGGACATCTAAGACACTGATAGATAAAGCTCAGGATTCCCTACTCTCATGACCAGGCAGGCAGAGGCTGGACAAGACTTCTAAGGGCATAGAAAACGTCATTCAGGCCTACTTTTATGCACCTGCATTGCTCTCTAATACACCTCATGGGCTTTTACTGTCATTTAGGCTCAGCTTCTGTCTGTAAACCTTCAGTAAGGAACTTCTAAAGTACTTGAGCTAAAAAGATATTCTGATCTGCTTTAAAGCTGTTTATGATGACTGAGCTGCCACAGAGAAACTCTGTAGATAATTAGAATTAGCTCCAAATAAGAGGTTCAATCTTTTCAATGTGCCCCTAAATCTGGTCCTAAAAGAAGTCTTTCTCAATTGAATTCCCTATCTCCAAAGAGATACGTCACTTAAAAAATATATATTGGATGAAATCTTGGACACAGGCTGTGATTTAGGTTCTCAATTTGTATGTGCCGCCTGAATAGCTTTAAGATGTTACAGCAGTCAGTGCCAATTTATTCCAAAGGATTATAATCATACACTATAAATCACGGAGATGCCACACTAAAGCCATGTTGCTGTGGGATTCAGAATATTTTGGGCTGGGGATTTACTGGTTTAGTATTTCTTTTGTTCATTCTAAAACTGCTGTCATATTTTGAGTCTTACAGAGTATGGCTTTATAAAGTAATGCTCTCTCATAAATTAAACTGCTTAGCAAAAGTGCTTAGTAATGATTTTACATTTTGGCTTAAATGCAAACCGTTTTGCTTGGTTGTATTACAGCCTGTACTCCTCGTGGAGCTATCAACTGATTTAAGAGCTTGCTTTTCTAACTTCCCTTTTAGTTGAGAATTTCGTATAGTATTTCAACAGTCTTGATTCTTCTTCCGCAATTCACAGAAAAAAGATAATTTTCCTCTGTCATGGGAAGAAAAAAGTGGCTTTTGAAATGGACAAAGATCATTACATAGAAAGTAGTCTCATCACAGACTTTGTCAGATCCCCCAAACAGGATCTTTAAAAATACAGTGTAGCCCATATATTTATTTAATATAGTGCCTGAAATGACGGTAATACTTCTCAGGGGATTTGCGAGAACAAATTCATTAATATTTGCACAATGCTTTCAGATCAGCCTTTCTCTTTTTCCTTGTTTTTTCCGGTTATCTAAAAAGAAGGCTCAGTATGAAAGCATAGGCTTGATCCCTTGGGAATGCAGTGCATGTTGCATAAACAATTGATTTTACATGTTCAGCTATTAAGACACATTTTAGAGAGTTTTCAAGACAGCTTTAAAAAGCCATTGCTTCAAATCTGTGTTGTGGTCTGCATAAATACATGGATTAAACAAAAGAAAGATGGGGGGAAATGTGATTTAATTTCTGAATGTGTGTTTGCAGAAAGCTAAATTCTCTGAAAACTTTGCCGTGCCGAAGTGTTCCTGCTCTGGGTGCACAGTTGAAAACCAGTCTACTACTACATGTAGTGTTGTTCACAGTGTAGGTGCTACATTACTAATATTCTGGGAGTGAATAAAATTGATATAAGGCTGTCCTAACTCAAATTGTCGTTGTTTTTATTGGATTGTATCTGTGCTTTAACATCAACTCTATTTTTAGCATTTAATATAACATTAATACAAATAAATCATATAAGGCTTGTTCTTAATGGATTTGCAGCATGCATACTTATCACACATGGTAATGCATTTCCAATTCACATTAATCATAGGGGATAATACATTGAGCAATAAACCACATTTATGACAGGTTTGTGCAAGTTTTGATTTGCTCAGCCCAGATCTCCTTTTCCTCAAATCATTTTCTATTTGATTTATAATTCAATACTTTCCTAAGACATCCCTCCAGCCTGTAAGATTGTTGAGTCCATTGCTGCAATCCAGCTTACTATTCGAAGTGACTGTATGTCTGAATCATATATTAAACTCAATTTTAGGACAATTTATGTTCCCAGAAAACTGTATAAAAGCTTTCATTTTTTTCTTTATACTTATGCCCCATGAGTCTTGCCATTTTATGCCATTTAAATGAAAGAAACACAACAATCTACTCAAACAAATCATAAAAGATCTGTGCACCCACACTCAAGGCAACAGTCCTATTCCAAAACAAAGCAAAACACAAAAAAACCAACCTGAAAACCCCACTAAGGCAGCTACCTTAGTGTTACAGGTATCTTCCTCCCAGTCAATTTCTGTATAACCCACAGGAAATAATTAGTGATGGAACCAAAGCAAAACCCACACTTCAAAAGACTGGGTTTAGATTTTTTCTCCGTCATCTATCTGCTATACCATCAGTGGTCGTTTGCAGCATTTAGTTACTGGTGCCTTTCTGTGTCCCTATCTGCAAAGTGCAGATACCCAACTTGGTGAGAAATCAAGGTGCATTTCACAGAGAGGTTCTGGCCTGGGCCGTTCACTAAAATCAAGAAATCTATTGGTGTAAATGCAGAAATATGCTTGTTCTGCTCCTCAAGGTGCTGTTTTCAAACAGCTTATTCGTGCCTGTGTAACAGAAGTTCCATTTGAGCCTTGTGTTCCGTTTGTCTTGTGCCTGTGAACATGAAAAATCTCAAACACCAGGAAGCATACTGAAAGTGTGGCATGCTGGACATGTAAGCAAATTCATGTGTAGTTGGATAAATTCAAGTGGATTGGCTGACATAGCGTTCTGCAGCAAAAGTTTGGATCAGCTCCTAGCCAAGAAAAGCTTACCCTAGCATCTACAAGATTTCCTCTCAAAGTAACTCACCTGCTGCTTGTGTATGATAAGGGTCTTGGCTATCATACAGTATATTTTCCATCCAGCAGGAAAATTTTTAAGTGAATGTTTGACTAGGATCTAGCTTAACAAAGACAATGACCATGTTGAATTACTGTTAATAAGGAGATGAACCTGCCTGTTATGTTGAACCCAAATAATTGTTGTGCTCTTGTCATAGCTCTACTAAGACTATTAAATTTCCATATTGACCTATTGTCACACCAATACCCTCTACTTGAAAATTCAGGGGCTGAATATTCTGATTGGCTTCCAACTTTTGTGGCCCAGGATTAAAGTTTCAAGTGACCATCTTTAAATAAAGCTGAAATTCTGGATGTGTGCATATCTTTGAGGGTAGATGACCCAAGTGTCAATCTAAGTACAGCTCAGATTCCACTGATAAGTAATTGTCAAGAAACCTTGGCCACAATGACAGCAATATATCAATGGCAAAGTTATAACTATAGCTTTTAGCCTCACTTTATTTATATTTTAGGGTGATATAGAGACATGAAAGTTCAGCATGTCTTACAGGTTCATACTAGGCATCAGAGTGCAAAGACTCAGCCTTGTGCTTAATATAAGGAAATACTCTTTTATTGGTTGTGTGTGAATTTAAAAGTATTTGTATATAATTTTTATCTCAAAAAATTATTCATATAGTACTGTCTTCACTGAAGGATCATCACTGGATTTCACATTACTGATTCAGGTACTTCGTAAGCAAAATAGGAAAGGTAACAGTCACGCATGTCATTGGAGGCTATTATTTCGTTAGTCTAGAAAGGAGGAACACAGCAGAACCAATAGTCAATCAATGTCTTCCATATCAGTGTTTTATAAAATAAAAAATACTTGGTCACAACAAGTGAGTTTGTTTCAGGTTTACTAAAATGCATTCATACAGACCAAGACAAAGAAGTTCCCAGTGTTCTGAAACAATCAATGTTTATATAAATTAGTTTGTGATCCATATTACTCAGCTGTATCATTTTATTTTATTGAACACATTAATGTGAAATAAAGACCCACATGTTCACTGTACACAGCCTCAAAGTTCTCCCAGCAAAGGAGAAATAAAAAGTAATTAGAGGAGTAGCTGACTAAAAGGATTTAAAATTTTATTGAGACCTCTGGCTCATATAAAGCCTGCATTGTGTTATTTATCTGAATGTTTTGCTCATCTCATTCCATTTCTTTAGATAGAAGCAGAATGAATGTAACAGTTTTGTAAGCATAATTAACCCTATATTATTGTCAGAAAGAAAGGCAAAAAGAAGTATAATACATATGGCAGTAAAATAGGCTATCATAAAATACTGCCCCAGGACTATATCACACCAATCTAAATGAGTCAACAGCAAACAAGAAAGTAGGCCTTGGATGTTTGATCTATCCTTTTCTAATTAAGATGGAGGTGACCTCATTCTTGTTTCCACACACTCATTAAATTATTCTAATTTCAGAGTCAAGCAATGATCTCACAAGAGCCAAGAAATGATTGCTTAGGCTTGATATATCCAGGTCAGCACACTTTAAAGCTACATGATATGTTATTACATTATTCATTTCTTAAAATGTGTAATGTTCCTTTCATTGATTTGTTATTATGTCAACAATGGAACTGTGTAATGATATTATCCAATACAGACATATAACTTTTTGAGGGTCTTTTAATAACTTTTTACATACATTGTTATAATTCTCACTTTCTGGTTTGATTTCAACATACAACCCTTGAAAGCTTTGAACCAAGTTGCACCAAATTTTCCCAGCACTGCTGACTGTAGCGGAGCTTTACCACTTATCAGTAGCTTTGTAAATCCCACCCTTCCCAGGGAGAAACTGAAAGCCAGTGATGTTTAGTACTTTCTAAAATCTATTCTACAGACAGAGTTTTGTCATGAACAGTTGAAAATTCTGCTCCTTTCCAATGAAGATAAGTCTGCATCCAGTGAACATACTGGTCAGATGAGTTCTGAGTTATAGCAGTATATTTATTCTTCACTCTGGAAGAGAAGGTTACGCCAATCCCTTAATTGGTATCACTGCAAGAGTCTGCTGTTCTTCCTTGCCTTCTAGTTGAGAAACTACAAACCCATTATAGTCATCAATCAAATCTCCCAAGGAAGCAGATATACCATTGCACCTACTTCACAAAGAAATAACTGAAGAAAAATGGTTTTCCCAAAGTCTGAGAGGCCGTAACTGAGCTGGCAAATATCCCCCAATTTCCAGTCAGTCTTTAAACACAGAAGCTATCTTCTGATACTACCCAAGGAAAGGCAAGAAAGTAGTGTGGAAAAGGCTTTCCTTCTTAAAAACAGGTACCTTTCTGTGGATTAAGAATTAGAAAAGAACACCAGCCCTTAGAAGCAATGTTCATCTTGGAATTGTATTTGTTTCAGTGAAGAGTGGGCCAGGAATACCTAGTCCCCACTACTGATAAGAAATCTGCATCATAGATTGCAAATGCTTGTTGACTTTTGCCCTAATGGTTCCCAGTTTTCTCATTTCAGTTTGAATCAGCTGCTATACTGACAAGAAAACAGTCACAGCTCTGTTAGCTGCAGTATGGGAAAAAAACCAAAAAATAAACCCTGCCCAAAAAAGCATCACAGAAAACCTTGCACAATGAAGGATTTTGAAATGCTATTTCTCATTATCCCATTCAAACCATTGCACAGTCAAAAGTATCAGAAAGATTTAGAGACCTAAAGGAATGGGGAGAAGTAGGTGCTGCTTTTAAATGCATTTCAAACACAGTGTTGTAATTGGAATCAACAGTATAGTCCAGCAATTTTGTCTCACTGATAAAAAACATGTGTGGTAATATCCTTCTCCAGAAGGACCAGATGTCCAAGGCAGTCAAGGATTAGCAAGATATTGCCCCAATCTGCCTCTGTATCTCAATTTGCCTAACCTATTGTGCAGCAGCCAAGCAACCAGCATAGCTCTAACACTCAGAGATCTGCAGCAATTTTTAATAAAAACTCCTAATGGCTGACGTGGACTGTGGAAGGAGCCTCTCTCTTTCTGCATTTCCATCCTTTTCTTTTTGTCTATTATGCAATAGCTTTTTCAGGGGTCCTTGGAGGTAACAATTTATTTTCCACCACAACAAAATTATTGCTGTTCACACTTACAAACTGTGGGACGTAGTTAATCAATGGAGAGGACTATGATCTCAGTGAGCTGTCTTTTTATAGATCTGGCCAGAGAGGCTTAAAACACTAATACTCTGTGATCACTAACACCTTTCCTGTGCTGACAATTATCATCCACTCAGCCAAAGAGCCCAAATAAGCCAGTAATGTACCACAGTTATCCCACACAGCTTTGTCCATTTGTTTTTTAAGAGTGGGATTCAAGTAAGGGCTTCAGATAGTATTTGTCACTCATTCCAATATCCCACCACTCTCCCTTTCCTACTTGAAGCCTTATTTATGCATGTTGGTTGTGGCAAAAACCATGGATGGAACTTTTTCAGCTTGAAAATGAGATACTGTCATACATGTCAGAGAAGATCAAATGAAGTTTTCCAATATACTGCCCCAGAGGTATTAACTTCTTAGAGTGGCTCTCCTTTTCCCAAAGGATTGAAATAATCTGCCCAGAAAACATGAGCCTGGCAGTCAGCTCCAACTGTTTTAGTAGAAGACTGGGGGAGCTCCTGGTATTATTTAATAACTGTAGCTTCTGGCAAGGGTTTAATATGCACATTTAAGCACTGTATTTAGCTCAGTTTTTCTGCATGCTAGATTGGATCTGTGGTGTACTGAAGTACAGCACAAAATGTGGTTATGTTTCCTCTGAGAATTTCTCACTCCCTCAGGTCCAGCCTTGACTAAGAATTGTTATTTTTCACCTGAGGCAGGTTCTCCTTTGCAAATTTTATAGTGGTAAATAAAGAAACAAAAATAATCAGTGGCCCAAATAAAACAACAGCAATAGGCCCTTTAACTATCAAAATGTCATCTGAAGCCTGCTGTTTTCTCCACTTGTGGCTCCACAGGCCTATAATTTATTTTAGAAATTTGGTTACAATAGATGAGAGTGGAGGTTCCTTGAACCAAGCCAACTGAAACATTTTCAAATAGCAATCCTACGTATTATTCCACAGACCACAAAGAGAACAGTAAAATGAAAGACAAAAAATCCAGTAACAGGAGGTTTGCCTCTAGGAAGCAATTTGTCTCTACACTTAATGACTTTAGGTGTGATATAAGTTATGGCTTGGAGTTCAGTAGAATCTAATGTCATGAAGGAATTTTGTAATGCAGCTATTCCTATAGTATGATAACCTATTTGTGAGTCTTGCAATAAAAGAAAACACTATTAACTTAAAATGCCCCCAAGAGAATTTTGTATCACACCTCCAGCCTGATTTAGAAATGCAGAGCAGCATGTTTTCTGCATAAAACAGTATATCCAAAGTCTAGCAGCAAGAATAAACCCAATTAGGACGGTAACTGGAGTTGTCAGGAAATATCCCATTCCTCCAAAAATGGGCAAAAGATGACTAAAGTCACCTCTCCCTTCTATGCCTACTTCTCTTACATGTGCACACAAACACAAAAAAAGTGCTTATTAAGCTGCTTCAGACAGCTATAATAAATCAGCAAACTTCACTATCCCTTCCAGCACTACAGAGGCTGATAAACAACTGCTGATCCAGGAATGTCATGGAAAGTGTTCTGTATACCAGGAACAGCAATTCAGAGGATATTTCTATATTGGCTAGTTATGATGTTGTGTCATAGATGTTGAATAAGTCAAAATACTCAAATTAACAAGTTGCTCACATGCTACATAATGTAGACTCACAGAATTGCTTTTGATCTGTAGCAGAGCAGTATTCATAATCGCCTCACAGTGGAGATCTCAGTAGAAAGTCTGGGCTAAGAAGGCTTCTAAGAGCTCAAGGGAACACACCAGCAAAAGCAGTTTCAGGTCCAGCATGTGTTCAAGAAATGGGCTTGCCATGGGCAGCCAAAAGAGGCACCTCTGCAATGCGTTCATTAGCATCTCCCTGCGTAGGAGGCCACAGCAATCTGAGAGAGGGACCTTGGGCCTTCTGACTCTATGAAGGCAACCAGAGAAGACCAAACACTGGTTTTGAGACCTCCAAACAAAAAAGAAAAAGAAAAAAACAAACACACCCCAAACAAAACCAAAAAAATCACCTGAAACTAAGAACAACAAATAAAGTTTCAATTAAGTTACACACTCATTTTTCTCTTCTTGATACTAATACTAAAGAGGAAAACTGGAAGAAAGAAATGGTTCACGTAAATCACATATCACAATAGATGCATCAATAAACACAGGGAAATCATTTTGTTTATCCAGTAGTTTGGAGAAGTGTAAAGGGAAGAAAAATGCTGAACTTTATGTCATTTGTGTCTGTGTTTCTTTAACAGCCTTCACACCTAAAAATAACACAAAAATGCATAACCAAAAAAAAAAAAAAAAAGATTACCTCCCTACTAGCCACTTACTAGCCTACTTATAGGTCAAGACTCATCTCATTACCTTCAGATTTTATAAACAACCTTAACTAAAAAGCACGCATACACTATTTTTAAAGAAAATGAATCTTATTCAAATACAGTTAGGTGCAAGTGTGAAAGAGAACATTCACTCTTTTCTTCATGAACTGAAGACATCTGGATTATTTTATCCTCCTGTCATTGTCTGGCTGTGATATTGTTGAATACATGAGTGTGGGGAGTGCCAGAAATTAATTCAATTCTAGAACTTGCATTAATTTAACAAACTGGGGGGGTGGGGGTGGTGGAAAGGAACATAAATCATAATAACCTTTCCCCGTCCCATATTTTAATAAGTGAAATGTCAGCTTTCTTGTTCCTAATTTGTTAGAGAGGTTATAAGCTTTTCTGATAAGAATATTTCCACTGTAGTTTTGAGATTCTGCTGTAGCCTGAGGTTGGTTGAAAAAATATGTGTTTTGAAAGGGTTAACTCATGGAACACACTATAAAAGGCAGTCGTAAAGACTGCAGCTCTGTTCAAAAGAAGACTAGCACTTAGAAGTGAGTGAAAAATAAATAAACCGCTGTAGAGTAGAATCACAAGCTTATATAGGCCTTGAAAGGAAACTGACCTCCTTCCATTCTAGAATGTAAGTATACTATTCTAATTAAATTACACCTTTACTTTATTATTTCTAACCCTAGTTAGTTTATTTCATCCCAAATATATGCTTTATTGATTGATTAACATCAGGCACAATTCTCTCTACTTCTTTTTGCAGTTTATACCTTCTATGCTCTGATCCTCCACCTCAATCAAAGAGTTTTTTCCATCAAAACAATCGTGTTTATTCCTCAGCTAATCTGAAGCCAACTTTTAAATGTTTAGCCCCCAAGACTAATCCACAGGCACATTAGTTACATTATTTGAACCATAAAATAAAAACCCAGACAAACTGATTTTTTTTTCCTTTCTTTTCTGAGACAGAGATGTAACCAGATCTAACATATTCCCTGTTTGTAATTTTTGTCCAATAGTTGCTTAGGTAATTTTCCTCGCAATGAAGTTTTAAGAAAGTAAAACACAAATCTGCTGAAGGTCGGGTTTGTGGTTAAGTTTGTTCAAACTAGTCACAATTGCAATGACTTTGCAGGGCTTGTGAAGCAGAAGGTTCCTAGAGTTACTGCTGAGGCAATCCCAAAATACAGACTTTCTGACTTTATATCAGAGACAGCAGAATCTCTGGGAAAAAAAAAAAAACAGCAAGAAAGTAATATCTTCCAGGGTTTATGAAAATGTATGACAATTTGTAGGTTGATCTCCAGTTTTCCCCCTTTCCCATGGAAAAGAATGTACAGTTGGGAATGGACTTTGAACAAACAGCAACATTTATATGTAGGTAGCCATGTGTCACAGCAAATCACACTTACATTTTAGGCACTAAGAAATATTTTGCCCCATATTTGGTATTTAGTTTGGATTTAATAAAGAAATCATCAAATAGATATGATTAGGAAGTTTGTGCACCAGAGACACCAGTTTAGGTGATCAAAGAAACCAGCCTGCCATGTACAGAGTCAGTCCCTGCCCTCACTGGTCCCTGACTTTCCCCCTACATGGCAGGAATTGCAAGCTTCTTTCGCTAACATGCATCTATATCATTTAAATGAAAGTCAGTATAGTGACTGGATTCAGTCTCACAAAAATCCTGCATCAGAGTTTTCCAGATCCAACACAAACTGCCCATTTGAAATCTTCCACTTTGCTCTTCCCACAATCTCTAATATAATCCTACCCTGCTCCTACCATTGTTCCCTTCCCACAATGCCTGTTGTTATGTACCCATTAAGTTATCTTAGTTCCATTAAAACTCTATCTGATCCAGAAAGGAGCAAAGACATTTTCAGAAAAGTCTTTTCTGACCTGCAATACATTATTTGAGAAGAGAATAACCAAAGGGTGCAAGCTGAGGCTTAGACCTCAGATTTTTCATGGTATTTGAGCATGTGAATTTTCTTACTATTAAAATTAGTGTGTTTGAGATGCTCACTCACTTTATGATAGCTTCCTTCCTAGTTTCTTGAACACAAGGTTGGTTCAGGTTAGTCACACCAATGGCATAAAATTGTCACATACTAATCAGCAGTAAAGAGACAAATAGCAAAATTTCAAGTGACTCAGCCAGGACTAGACAGAGATTGTATGTAATTCACTGCAAGTTTGAAACATAAAGAACTTAGGAAAAAAATAACAGGCAAGGAAATACTGTATTCTGAAGACCTTAAGATAAGCTATAACAATCTGAGAGGAAATACTGAAAAATCAGTCAGAAAAAAAAAACTTTGGCTGAATTTTTAAAATTCCAGAGTTTGTAAGTACAACAGAAATTATTTCCCAGGTATATTCTGGGCAGGGAGAAATAAAAAGTCAGAGAATGGAAAAGAGCAAGGGGAGAATATGACACAACCCCGTTAGGAACATAAAGAGTTCCAGCATCCTTGAGTGATCAAAGGTTTTCCTGGCTGAAAATTCCTTTTCTAGCAAAAACCAAAACAACAGCTTTTAGGGTTTTTTCACTTTTGAACATTAGTCTCATTCAAAAACCAGTCAAGAAAAGAATCCAGAGAAAGACTTTTGCTGATTAACAGAAACAACATAAGTGCTTGCAAGCCAGTTCCAGTATGCTTGTAGCAGTCTTGGCTTTGGATCTGCAGAGTGTATGGGAAAACATTCTGTCCCAAAAAGTCCATGAAAGAATAAAGGAAAGACAGTGGATTCTCATATATACTCATTTATATTTTATCCTCATCGTTCTAGTATTTTTATCTTATCTTTGTGAGGAGTATTTCTGAATCATCCGCAGCCAAAAATTGCTATAAATCTCATTTTAAAAATGTTTTTTTCCCATTTTGCCCACCTACTTTTTTCAATCAACTGTATGGAGAACATTCAGTGGATAAGGCAGTGGCCTGGAAACGCGTAGTCACAAAAGATGCATCACCAATTGCTTTTACAACTTAGTTCTGCTCCCAGTTTTTAAAAGAATGCATATGTTTTCTTAATGGTTTGTTCAGGGCATTTACATAGAGTACAGGGACTCACAGGCATCTCACCCTGCATCTCTCTTGCTCATAAAGCACCAGTTTTTCAGAGTGACTCATTAATAACAAACCCTCCACAAATAAAAGTCACAGGGAAAAAAAAGGTAGACAGACCTAGGCAAAAGCAGCATATTATGGGGTTTTTTGCTAGTCATGAACATAATTTGTACATGCAAACAGATGTATTTCAGGAAAAATTAACATTATATGTGTAGATCCCTGTTCAAAAAAACAGTGCCTAGTGAAAGCAAAATTGGTACAATCTGCACATGAAACCCACAATTTTTTTGTTCCACTCCGAACTGGTGCTGTCAGAGTGTGAACGAAGTGAATTTTGTATTTAGATGCTGCTTTTGTTAACAGTGGCTTTTGTCAATTCTTCCCATTTGTATCAAGTATGACTTCTTTCAAAACAGGCCTATGGTTCTGGGCTTCATTTTAGCTAAAGCTGCAATGATCCTTAGAGCTACATGCCCTTCAGTTTTGGGTTTAATTTCTAATCAAAAGCTGAAGAGGTATGACTGGCTTTGGGATTTGAATTCAATCCACATGATTTCAGTGTGTTCTGACTGAAGATTCTAGTTTTTGGTCTATTTTCCTCCACCTTGTGCCAAAGCTTTGACAAATTGACAAATATCAGGGACACACTGAGGTTCCACATATGGATGAAAACCAGGGACAGATGGGAGAAGGAGTTTCAGTACAAATTGCCGAGCAAAAAGTAATGCTTAATAAACTATAAAGCATTTATCTATAATACTATTTTTTATTTTCATCTCAAATGAATGTACATCACAAGAT
Source organism: Neopelma chrysocephalum (assembly GCF_003984885.1). NCBI lineage: Eukaryota > Metazoa > Chordata > Aves > Passeriformes > Pipridae > Neopelma > Neopelma chrysocephalum. The sequence continues at coordinate 28,276,613 of NW_020897695.1, forward strand.
GCAGCTTATAATTTTCTCTTCATTTACAGTTTTGTTCTTTTGCAGTGGTCAGCAAAATAAAAACTTAATATTGTTGTTTTGTTGTCTTTAGTTTTGTTTTTAAAGGCAGCCTTATTGTTGACCTAAGTCATACATTCATCCATGAGATATAATATCATAACAGCTGTGTAAGATATATGAAGGGTCTGTGTATATTCCAAATCATTTATGTGAACATAACTGGTGTATGTGCATTTTGCATATGGAACAAAAGATATTGAGATCTACCCTTTTCAGATTGAGCATTTACTAAAGGAGATACTAGTAGAGAAACTCCAAGGGATAAAAAGAAAGCAGAAAAAAAGCCAAATCTGTTTTTCAGAATTCTTTCTAGATTTTTCTCTCTTTGATCAATGAACTGAGTTGAGCATCTGAAATTGCATTTCCTATCTTTCAGCTTCCATCTAGCGATTTTATCAAAGGAGGCAGATACTTCATATTGTTTATAAAAGAGATCAATATCTACTCACATGGAAAAATATCCCTCTTGCTATTTCCCTCCATGTATAGAATCACCTAATTCACCATTTCCATGTTTGGACAGCCCTTTTAATGTCATATCCAAGCGAATCAAGAAAGGTTATAACAATCAGTCTTTGCTCCTTCCCAGCTTATAAGAGGCACAGCATAACTCATTTGTAGCACACCTAACTTTCATTTGCATGAAAGTCTATGTAGCAAAGCTGCTCAGAGGAGGAAACTGAAATAAAGAGAATGGATTTGTATGAGAGAGCAGGGGGAGAAGTGGCTCACTGAAATTTGAAAAATCAAGTACTGTGACAGCTGCTGCTGCTGGAACAGTATTGCAAACCTCAGATTGCCGTGAGGTTATTCAGTACATCTGCACTGAATTTCCTGGGTTACTGTAACATATTACAAGGATGTGCTTTGATGTGTCCCACATAAATGTCCTCACCACCACACCCTCTTCCTTTCCCTCCCCTCTCCACCTACTCCTGGCCCTAGGACCCCTCAGTCCACAGCAATGTCATGCTGCATGCCTTCCTGCTCACATGAGCGGCAGTTGTCAGAGAAATGGATCCAAAAGAAACAGTCAATAAAAACAGAAACAGCTGTAACAATTTTACATGGCATGGTTCTGATTTCTGGGTATATCCTCTGCACACATGCTTTCTTTTTCCCTTTTCTTCAACCTTTCCCAAGTAACAGGGTATGGTACTGTGGAAAAACAGCTATTAGGAAGGGAAAAATGCAGCAGAGAAGTTCTGCTCACAGATTTTGTAATTTGAAAAATGGGGTTATTTAGATTATTTTTTTAAAAGAAGTGACAAAAGGGAAATAGATGGAAAATCAGAAGAAAAATAATTAGGCAGAATAAAAGGGGACTACAGGTTCTGTAGGCAGGTGTAGATTTTTTCCAGAAGAGGCCTGACAATATTTTAAAACTTGCTGTCTCCCCATTGTCCATTCTGCCCCAGTTATACCCTTCAACAGAAGGTCAGGTTGTAATTGTTGGCACTTGGACTTGATTTTTTTTAATGTGCGAAGCATCTAAATAGACTTTAATGAGAGACTGTGCATCAGCTGTGTATTATTTACAGCAAAACAAGGAGCCCCAGGGTCACCCTACTTATTTCAGACAGTGAACAATTAGGCTTGGGCTTTTGGCCTAATCCAAAAGCCATTCTCTGTTACCCCTCACTGAAGGGTTCTTGAGATTGTTACTCTCCACTGAATATGGAAAGAGCCCATAGCACCTGGGCTTTTCCCACACTTAGCTGAACTTGATAAATAGAAAGAAGTAGGGGTAATCGAACTAGGTAATTTTACAAAAGTATTTAGTTAACACAAGGCTCCTTAAGAAGGAACTAAGTAGTAAGTTTGAAAGATATCTACAAAATACTTAGCAAATCTGGCAATTAACCTGATGTTTTTCAACCTAGGAAGGCATGACTCAGTCATGGCAGACAGGGTGATTTCTGGATCAGTTATCATAGGCAGGATACACTATTGGTGGCACAGACTTCAGCTCACAGCAGACATTTCAGAAAGTACCCAGCTCATCTTGCTGATTGCACTGCAGGCATATCATAAAACTTTATGACTGTCTTGAGCATCTATCTGACATCAGACTGCATAGGGAACTCACATAATTTACTTAAAATCAACTCACAAAACCACTCCATTATTCTACCCAGAATTTCATTTGCTTAGGGCAGAAATGTAAAATAGAATAAAAATACAAATATCAAATATTCCTATTATATTTTCAGGTTTCTAAGCAAAAGAAAAAATGTGACTGAGGCTGTCTAGGTGATTTGCTTAAAGGTTTTAGCTGATGTAAAAAAAATACTGAACAGATGGTGTGATGACATGTACCTATTTTTACTAAATGTTAGAATACTCTCCAGAGCAACAAAATACCTAAATTCAGTTCCTCACTCCTAAACCCATAATCCCCCACAGACCATCCTAAATACTGTGTCACAGGACATTCTTCAAGGACTTTAAAATAATCATTAAAATACTATCCAGCAAGGGTATGACACTTTCCAGATGAGCAGACACATTGTATTATTCTTCAAATGTATTTTAATCTGCTAATACAGCCATATCTTTCAGCCTTACCATCAAGGTACTCTTTCAGAAAAGTGCCCCCTTCAAATTTGCATTCTCAACCGGTGGCAGAAAGGACCTGAACCCAGACGTCCATGATACAACTTGCTATCTTAACCCTTGGACTTCAGAGGAGAAGAAATGAAAATACCATCTCTTCTTTGGTTAGGAAGCTTTTTAATCTTTATAAAAATGCCTAGAAGCAAAATGAAAAGCTAGACTTTTAGCAGTAATTTTTAAATCTATACAAATTTTAGTTGAAAGGCATGAGCTTAACACAGGAAGAATTAGTTAAAACAGAAGGATGCTAAAAGACCAAGGACCATCTAGTTCACTATAATGATTTCTCAGTGACTTCAAAATTCTGTGGAACAGCACACTGCATAGAACGCAGTTTGAGTTTGCATAAGTAATTCAAAAACATGATCTAAACCTTTGTGGTATAGAGTTGTCACAGGAGCAGCTTTTCTTTCAGGTCACATTATACCTTTTCTATTTCTTCTTCAGTTAGAATCCAGGCTGCTCAAGAGAACAAGATGAAGAACAAACCAACTCTCTTCAACTCTTTCCATGTGGGCCAGTTTAACCTTTACACAAGTATGGGGATTGTTACTTTAACCCTGCTTCCAGCCGTATAATTGAGAACTCTGCCCTAGACTGAAAAAATAAGGTGGCCAGATTCTAAGTCACATGGATAACTAAGTCACATGTATTTGAATAAAACAGAAGTTGTGCCAGTATTTCCAAAACCTGTATATCACATTAAGTGGGTTTTTTTAAACTAGAAGTGTCCCTGTTGTGTTTTTTACTTCCAAGGTTTTTTCAGCTGTGTCACTGAAGCCAAATATGGTGTCTCTCAATAAATCAGTCATATTTCAGGCTCTTATAATTGCATTACATTACTTCATCTTTCTTTAAAAATAATACTATTTTCTGTTCAAACCATTCACATAGAGCTAATGGGTTCAATATGTCTGCACTTCGTTGTTATACCTAAGGAGTTTAACAATAAAATGTTTTGGGAGCATGAACACCTGACATGCTAAAACTGATATCCCTTCTCAAGTACTCCATGGTCAACCAGCTACCAGTTACAAATGCTGTGGTATTTACAGAAAGAATGAGGAATAATACTGGCATTTCAATCAAATGCTTCCTTTCTCAGTAAAGCGTGTCCCAAGGGCCGGGCTACATGAAGGCTTTGGTCAGGTGCAAAGCTGTGCTGTGGTGGCCTCTGGCTGTTTTAGTGTGATGTAGTAAATTATTTTATTGACTTATTCACATATTAAGCAAATAAACAATAATAGTTAATAACACTGAAGAAATTGAAAATAGGTAGTAGGAATTATCTAACACTAACCTGGAATACAAACTCCTATTTTAAATGCTTTGTTAATGTAACCATCAGGCACAACGTGCTCACTCACAAAGGTCAAAACAGAATAGTGATTGCAAGGGTTCCTGGAGTTCCCTTAAACTCTGTTTCACATCCATGGTTGTCCACAGTACACTCTGCATTGTCACCAGAGTTCACATCTGCCAGATGCCAAAACACAACAGACAAGGCAGCATCATGCCACCTGTGCTCTGATTTAAAACCACCTCAGAACTTCACAGCACAAGTATGTAATGCAAGGACAGGGAGAAGAACTGGGCTGCAGGTTACTCCGAGACACAAGCAATTGAGATGTAAAGAGATGTTCCAAGGGGAGAACCTAAGCTTGGACTGTGTTATCCTGCATATCTAGGGTAAACAAAGTGTTTTCACAACATAGATACAGCACTCCCTTATATTTTTTCAGGATGGTTACATGAATTTGGCAGCATGAGAGAGGGGAACAAATGGTTAGAACAGAAATTGTCACAGATACTGCACTTAGTAAGAGCTAAGCACTTTTATTCTGCACTTTTCACATAATAGTGCAGCTTCATTTACAGATCCTTGTGGAGAAATATCTCTGCAAGCAGTCCTAAATTGTAACATCCCATGTTTGGGGCATAGTTGAATGGCAGCCCTTACGGGGGTCAGTAACCCAAACTTATATTAGTCTGAGTTTATTGCCAGCATGTGTTGGCAATACAAATACTGCCATACTGCCTAGGCTGTCCTTTGAAAGATATAAAATACACCTCTGGAGCAGGTAGCACTAGGGGCTCAAGAGGCCAACTTGGAGACCAGGGAAGCATTTCAGTTCTGGCAAGCCATCACCAATATGATTGCATTATTTAGCATCTGCTAAAATAGTGTGGCTTCTCTCTACATAGCACACAGGCCAGAGCCCAATAACAATAAATTACCAGGTACACAAAATGAGCATAGATTGTACCATCATGCACTTGCCAAACATGGTGTGCAAGAAACAACCATGGACTGCCATACTTATTCATTATTGGGCTGAATTATGCTCATTTTCTGGGCCTGGTTTGATCTCTTCTAAATGATTGGCTGAAAGCTAGCCATCCAGTTCATGTTAGCCATTTAAAATACAACTTTATGAGAGGGAGGAGACAAGAGAAATCTCCACAGAACTCAACCCTGAGCAACATCTCAAAAAAATACCATGTATTGCTCCCTGGTTTTGCTTCACGAGCACAGAAGATAACCAAAACTTCCTCAGATGAGATATCCAATTTCAGAGTTAGAAAACTGAATGTGTGAACCACAAAATGAAGCTGTGATTCCAAAATAGAAAAGCATAAATTTGTGTGAGAATTATTCTGCCTCCCATAGCCAACTATAACATTGAAGACATAGCCTTTGGTATAAGCCCGTAACCACACACACAGGCTTCAGGAGCTCTTGTGCTTTGCCCGTTTTGAAGTCTACAGTAGGACTTTAACTCCACTACTGTAGTACCTAGCTCATGCTTGTTACCTCCCCAGTCTGCAATCAGCACCTCTTCACTTTTGTAGGCTTATGCAGGGGGAGGATTTTAGTCACTATGCTTTTTTCACAGCTCTCTTAAGCTTTCTGATCAAAACAGAAGAAAGCATTTTTAATAAAACTGCTGTAGCCACACTCATTGAAAATTGAGTGGCATTTTGAACACGTGCAATTTCTTAGACTGGTAATCAAAGGTAAGTACTTCACAGCAAATATTTGTGTTTAGGTAAAATCACCTTCTTCAGATGGGTTCCTGAGGCCATCAGATAATCCAGGTTGAAAAAAACAGCCTGATGGCTCATGAGTGTTTGGACAAACATACTCTTTTTACATAAGAATCTAATTTAAACGTGAAAGACAGCTCTGTGTATATTCCCACTTAAGTAACAGTGGGAGAAAAGCAAAATGCTCATTCCTCTCAGGCAGGGCACCCCTGATCTTTAGGGTGCTTTTGACCTTCAGTGAAACCTGAGCAGATGAGGTTACTGTTGCTACTCTTCTGCAGATCAGAATCAGGTCAGCATTGGATGACTGTGTCTTGCAGAGCTGTCAAGTAGTGACATTTTGGAAGGACAGTTCAAAGTACCTGAAAAAAATAACTTAAATATATCATTGAAACACCTTGAGGATGACTCATTAGAGAGGGAGACTTAAACGGAAGATCCAGGGATTGCTGTTAGAAAGTCTTCTTTTCAGCTACATGAGACTTGGCAAGTCTGAGCTCAGCTGCACTCTTGTAACTTTCACTGCCAAAGATAATAAATAATTAGTATACATTCTGCCTAAAATGTTAGAGAAATCTACTATTTAATGAGATTCCCTTCAAAACCATGCAAAAATGAATGACACACAGGGCAAGAAGCAGTATTTCAAGTCATGCTCACATCCTTCAGGATTGCTAGGTGATCTTCTCCCTTTGACATTGAGAATGTCCTCTCTCCCTCATGGCCACTGAGAATTTCTGAAGTACTTTTACTGAGTACTTTTACTAACTCCCCCAAGATTATTTACTGTGATGCCCTGGCTCCTGACAGCATTCCCTACATTACACCTCACATTAGTCTAAATGTGTTTACCTTCAGGGCAAGGTGTAAGGTTTATATATTCATTCAGGTTTATGCCAGTGGAATGAATGCAAGGCCTTGACTATTGGTTTGCTTATACAAGGAAGGTAGGGTGTGAATTTACAAGCTACATATGAATTTATACCATGCTGGCTACTCCCTGCACATCTACGTTTACATGCAGTTGAGAAAGCCACTTCATACAAGGGCCTCTCAATGTCCATGGGAGGTTTTAGTGCAGAGTAGCTAATGCAACATCAATTCACATCTTATTAACTGCTGGTAATTTGCCTGTATAGACAAGCCTTTACTTTGTGAATTTGTCTGATTTCCAGAAAGCAGTGGTCAACAGTTAAAGTTGTCAAGCAGTCAAGTTCCTGTAAAAACTCAACAGGAATACAGTTGCACAAAAGAAGGTATTGGTTCCCAAATTAAAAATTATATTTTTGTTATTATATGTGTACCTAGGTAGCTACTGTTAGAAATGAAATTAATTTGCCATCCAAACAAGTTTTACTTAGGAATCAATAATTCTGATTTGCATACTCAGGCAGCATAAAAGTATCTGGAATTTCTCCTCACTTGAGGAACAGTATTTCTCTTTCTAAGAAAAGTGCACATTTCAAGGAATAGCAAGCTGACACACAAGATTTCAAATTCATATTCAGTCTTTTGTGATCTCGGAACAATTAGCTTGTTGGCATATCTGAAAACATGCCTGTGTACCTATTTGGTCAGATACCCACCTGATGTAACTTAATAGAATTGCATCTGCTTCAACAATAGCCTACCAATTTTCATAAGTAAGAGTATGACCTAATTTATTTGCCAGAGAGGGAATAGTAAGGTAAGACATATATGCTTTTCATGAACCATTTTCTTGCTACAGCCCAAATAAAAAAAAATCTGTTCTTTAAAACACACTGCATCAGAAAAAGAAAAATCATCTCCCACTCCTAGTTAATTCGTTTTAAATTCTTAGTAGGTCAGCATCTACTTCAGGGTCTTCCAAGTGCATGTTGTCTCATCTATGTTTGTCTTCAAAATTATAAACTCCTCAGGGTATGCTTTGTGCTTCTCTGTGTCTTGTTCAGTGCCGATCACATCATCAGAGATTAGCAAATAATTCGTACTATTAACAATAATAAATACTATGTGGCAAGATGTTCTCACACATGCCTTTTGCCTGTGAAACATGGCATAAGAGAAGATGGCTTGGAATGACTTGGCAAGAAGCACACTTTTCAGAGTATTGAAAGGTCAGGTCCCCAGAGAAAGGACACTTCAACACCCAATCAACTCACTACAGGCAAGCAATTCTCATGTAAACTGTTCAATTCAGAAGAGGGATACACTTTAGTTCCTCTGGACTCTTCTGTTGGCTGGGCTTTCCCCTCTCTTCTCTGTCTGTAGCAAACCAGCTGGGGTAACTAAAGTGCAGTAAAGTAAAATAAACAGATCTGCAAAGTGCTGAGTCCAGTTATTTTCCCCAGGAGAATCTGTGCGGCTCTGAGGCTTTACTGGAGTTTGTAATTAACACCTGACTGCAGCATGTTTATGAACAAAGTTGGGGGTGGGGGGAGAGAGAGAGAGAGAGAGAAAGAGATGTTTCAGCCTTGAACTGAATGGTTTTGAGTTGGTTCAACTTTTAGGGGTTAATTTGGCAGTGGCCGTGATTGAGTACAACACTGAAATGAAAAGCCTGAGACTTCTTGCCTGCTCCTCTCCCCACCCTGATCTAGCTCCTAGTACAAAGCATGTGTTTCCATTTAATACTGGGTAGGAGTCAATTGATGTCTGCATTCTTACTCAAATATTTATTCTTCTGTGGTATTATTGAATGTTTTTCAGTTAGATGTAGCTCACTTCTACCTCAGATTATCTTCATTTCTTATGGTCACATTGCAGCCTCAGGTTTTTTGAGAAAAGCTCTATCATCTCCTAAATTGAAGCTGTGCCCTATTTCTAAGTCTCTCTTCTTGTTTATGGATAAAATCTTTAAAGTTCTTCCAGAATTAAAAAGAAAAATTTCCCACTGACACTAGCAGTAAGTCTAACAACAAAAACTGAGAACATGATGGTTTCCATTATTTTCGTCTCAGAATGGCTCCATGAGCACACCCACCACATTCTCTCCCTCTTTAAGGGAGAGTTTGTGTAAGTGTTTTCCTCTTTGTTTTTGACTGACCTTAACTCAGCTATGGAATCTCTGTTGACATCAAGATCTATTTAAATTTTTGCTTCAAGGCTCACCAAAACAAACCTGGAGTTTAAACTTTGGAGCAACGGTATTTTACCAGCACTCCTACAATATTTAAAATCACAGAAACCTGCTGTGATTAACAGATTGATTTCCACCATCTTCAGTAATTCACAAAACAGGCCTGAGATCCCTTGATATTCCATACAGTCTAGTCAAGCATTCTGAAGTAACACCTGCATTGTCTATTCAAGTACAACGCATAATGAATACACAGCAAACACTTGTGTCAATACTGATACTCCTATGAATAACTCCTAAAATCCCAGCTTTAGACCTGCTATATGCAAGGCTTACAGTTCTTCTCTATATAACCAGGAAAAGCAAAAATTTCAAAAGAAGCAGGATGCACCACTCAAGCAACAGCTGGGCCTACCTGCTTTCTGTTCTCCCAAGTATACTGTGTAGCTTTGGTAGCGTCCTCTTTGTTTCACAAATGCGCTGTTTTATTTCCTTCCCTGAAGCTCCTTTGCTGAACTGTTTCTTGTGTGAGATGTCCTAACTTATTTATCTATTTTCCACAATTTTGCTACAATTTTGTGTTAGCAAAAAAATCCAGATATTTTCAAAAGAAACTATGCCAAAGGGTAGTAAAAGTACACAAATTCTCTGCCTTTTTGCTCAGCAATTTTTAATCCTAGTATATATGGCACAGCTTGATGAGTCATAATGTCAAATGAATCAAAATTCTAACCTTTCTACAGTAGAGACAGAGAATGTAAAGCGCTGTGTGCCTATATAGCACTAATAAAACTAAACCAATAAGAAAGTAAAATGTCCTAATAGTTTAACCTAATGACCATTTTACTTAGCCTTCAATCACTGAGATTTCCAGGAATTTGGAATTTGGTCAAATGACTGACAGTATAATCAAAATGATGGTAAACAGACTGCCTGTTTTACAAATATCTCCTTGGTTAGTCAACCTCCAGAGTAATGCCTTCTGTTTCAAAAAACTCAAATGAATTACTTGTGGCATTTATATGCCCATCAGCCACAGCACTGGTCTGAGCAACAGTTAGGGAACCATTTTCCAAGAGCCTGGTTAAAGGCTGCTTATCTACTTGTTACAATTAGTGAGAGCTTCAATCTGGGAAGCTTATTACTATAAATTTAGCAAAAGTATGTTAGGCAAGTCCACTCTATCATAGCCACACAATAATATTCATTTTTGCTGTCTCTTTTCTCTAGATGTGCTTCTTTCACTGGCAGTACTGAGATAAGCACATACTAGAAGACCAGCTCTTTATAAGTTCCATATAACACATTTTAAAGCAGAATTTGCTGTGATGAGCAAATCCGTATGAATCCCTGGGCCTTCAGGGGAGAGTGTCTTCCTTATTCCCTACCATGCAGGATCTCAGGACTCAGTTCAGTTTTCCAGCCTTCACTGCCAAATATTTAACCCTGTAACTCAGTCACCAAAATCACAGTTGAAGTCAAAGAGTCCACATGAAGGTTTTGTGTGTGTGTACGTGAATTTTGCCAGGCCTTAGTGACAAGTTACCAGCAAGAAGACCACATCCTTGGTGCTTTGCCTAAGGAGGGGTGGGGTTTTTTTGTTGTGTTGGTTTTTTTTGTCTAGTTCGTTAGTATTCCTAGGAACAGAAAGGTGTTGTGAATGAATCCACTACTCTCTTCTTTTGCAATTTTCCATAAACACAAGCAAACCCACACATTACACTCTACCTTAATGCTGCTCCTTATGAAACTGACCATTCCTGTGAAAGATGAGAAATATTAGGAAAAGAATGCTTGTTCAGAAACTTTCCTATTAATCTTTTTAATGATTCATGTGCTCCCACTGCAGTGTTGTCCAACAGTCATACCATTGATTGATTATCTAGAACCTAAGCAGCACAGTGTACCTTGAACTCTGACTCTCTTAAGAGGAAAATGACACTCCTAAGTGTCAAATCTGTGCTTCACAGATCAAGACTTCATAATCTCTTCACAAGTGACTCACAATTGTCCTTTTTTTTCTTGGGCAGAGTGACTGGAGCCTATTATGATTTAGGAATACAATGAGCACCTTCATGTGGAAATTTGGCTGTGTGGACTGAAATCTGCTTTCACCAGTGTAACTTCCTAGAACCTTCAAAAGATCTCTCCTGTTTATGAAACCTACAGCATTAAAAAAAAATTTTAGAAATGTTAGACAAAGTTACCATTTTCTTATTCAGAGTTCATAGTCTACTTTTAAGCCCGCAGAAAGCGGCAGAGAAAAAGTAAGTAAAAAATCATACCAGACTATTGAGTGTGGCTTAAGCCGTAGTTCTGCAGACTTATGAATGGGTTTAATTTTACACATACCAACATTCTCATTGATGTTTCTTCAACTAAGTGAAATCAATGCAGATATTTGTGATCTTAAGTTTCAGCACTTGACTATTTACAGAACCAAATATGAGACTAGTACTGTCACTTTACCTTTCCAGCTTCTCCCTTACTCAGTCCAGGACTCTCTTCTCAACCTCTGTGGAATTTGGAACAGACCTTCTCTGATGCTGGACCAGAGCCTTTATTTGTTTATTGGAGGGTAGATACCTAGACAACAATAGTGGAAATGCATCAAGAAATTGCACTTGTATTTTCAATTAAATTTAATTAAACATTTTTATTAAGTAGGGTAAAAAAAGTAGATTCAATATTTGTTAGACCTTTTGGTTAAAATCCAATCGATTCCCTCTGCATATATTAAATAGAAATAAAAAGTTGCATTTATCCATCTCACTATCTCCCTTTTTTTTTTTTGTTTTCATACTATTTACTTTACCACTAAAGACACAAGAATGGCAGAGGAAGAGGTGGGCATACAGCTCTCTCCACTTCATATACAGGTAAGCAAAGTTGACCAGTGAGGCAGGAAATCACCAGCTGAATTTTGCAGCCAGGACTCCCACTCCTCAGCCTTGAGACCTCACAGAGCTCCCTTGAGTGGTGTGTTTCCCCCACTTGTCCCTGGAGCAGACTAACAGCCCCAGTGCTGGTCCTTCACCAGCCAGCACACACTACAGTCATGAAACAGACCCAAATGTGCCTTGTCTGGGTACATCTTCATTGTTCAAAAATTAAAATGTGCCACAGCAAAAAATAGTATTGTCTCCTCAACATCCATACACAGTTCAAGAACATTAAAACTATTCCAGCTCCTCATCTGTTCCCTTCTGGGAGCAGAAATAAATAAGGTTTACATTAGATTATGTCTGACTAGTGTCATTGCCAAATGTTTGGAGACTAAAAGTGCCTAGCAAAGCTCAAGTGTATTATGATACTTCATAGAGAAGTGAGGCTTTCTCAAAGTCTCTACTGCCTCTTTCCATTTACCTCACACTTACCTTAAATATAACATGAGCTGAAGGAACTCTGCACCTCCCACAAGGCACTCAATATGGGAAACTACGATGCCCGTAGACAGTCAGCACCTAAACCACACATGAGTTTACAGAGTAAAATCAATGTTTTATGCCCTGAAGCAATTCTGTAAGCCAGGGCAGACTTTGGAAAATTAGAATAATAAGCTGTCTGTGAGTAGCTCCACTAAATAAGAAAGCAGCTACATTTGTACACTGGCTCTAAGAATTTGGGGTTTTGCACACAGACACCATTTTATGACACCTGGGAGGAAAATGTGAATTTTAAGCTTGCCATTTATAGGATTCCAATCATATCTAAGATTTAACAGCAATATTTGATTTGAGTCCAATTTATTTGGGATTTGAATTAATTATTATTTTGAAAAAGACACAACTGAATGTCAGGGAACAGCACTACAAGATGAATAGAAATGCATATGTAGATTAGGGTTAGAAGGAAAGTAGTTTTCTTATGAGATTTTGTGGGGGGAAAAAGTTACTCTGTATATTTACAAAACGAAAAATGGGACAGGAGAATGGTATCTTTTGGCTAATTGAAGCATACATCCAGGAAATTGAAAAGAACTAAAATATGTTCAGCATCTTAAACAAAAAAAGCAATATGTTTCCCATGTTACTAGCCTATAAAACAAAAAGCAGGCACAAAAATGAACTCAGAAGCCGCACTGCTCCATGATGGGGTTGAAAGTGCTGAACGGAAGTTTAAAGTCATTGAGAATGTAAAATAGAGGGGAGAAGGGAAAATGAGAGGAGAAAGCAGGGAAGCTCCCAGCAACTGAGAAAAGACTTCCTAATAATTCACACACACACACACTTTCCTCACCTAAACTATGAGCTGCTTTCAGCTGATACAGCAACAGTCGTGCTTTCACCTCAGTTGTCACTGATGTGAGGCTTTTTATCCACTGTCAGATGGCACATGCCATGTGTCAGACAATGGGTTTTTTTAGATTCAATTAAAACAAACTTGAGTCCACCCAAGAGGCATCTTGTCCCAGCTGCACTTCTGCTCTGTTGTACACTTTGTTCCAACCCTACCGGAGACAATAAAAGGACAGAGGATGGAAAGATACACTCTTTTTTAATTAAAATCATTTGTATCTTGTAAAATACTCAGGACAGAAGCAAGAGGAGTTTATAAATATCAGCTGAAATCAGCCTCACAGAGCAAGGGCCAATATTTGCATTTGTATTGCTTAGCATTGTTTAGGTTGGAAATTATAGCAGTTTTCTGATTAACTACCTGCAGGCATGCACCAGTTTGACCTTTTGCATGCTAAATTGCATGCACTAAATTAAATTTTCCTCTCTCTTTTACTGAGATAAACAAGGCCAGTTACATGACTCAGGCTGCCCTTTTCCTCCTGTCATTCCATATGCAAAGTCAATCCTAGCTAGTTAATCCTCTAATTTAAGAGTAGATTTCTGTATTTTTGTAAGTGATTAGAAGGATTTTGTTTCTTTTAAGCCTTTGTGGATCAATAATTTGTACTCAGAAATAAGAGCTAGAAGCATCAAAATAACATAAGTTTCCTAATAACAGGTTTGCATGAGTACTTCAGAGAGAGGTGAATGAGCAATGTTCATTACTAACTCCTTATAAATTTGATGAAACAATATCATCAGCAGCAATGGCTGATTAGCATACTTCTCCAGAGAACATGAGAGCAAAAAATAAGACAGGAGAAAATACCACATTCAGCAATTCAGGTGATCAGTTGTCTTATTTTATAGATAATAGATTAGAAACTCTTACATCAACTCTGTCTACTCACAGTTTCAAATACTAGCAACTAATTTGAGGAATATTTAAATTACATCATTACTCAAACATTCCCATTATATACTCAATTAAAATTATTCTCCAGCAAATCATAAGGAAATATAATCAATTTTCAGACTACATTGCTGAATTTACTCAGATGAAGATTATGCAGAAAGTAATAGGCTAGGTTGTGGAAGAAATCAAAAATCTGTCCTTTTACTCAGTGGGAACTAGGAAAGATTTGTATAATTCTAAGATATGCTCTACTTTATTATGTGGTGAAATAAGAAAATTTAGTTGCTACACTAAAACTGAAAGATGCTTCGTATCTTTGATTACATCACCTCAGAGAGGAAATACTTTGCTTGTCTGTGCAAAGGCAATTTCAGACCCTGGCTTCTTTGAATACGTAGAATGTGCAGCAGTCATAATTTGCCAATAGAGTACATCGTGTCTGAGGTTGTGCAATGAAAGCTTATGTTCTGTGCCATAACATGGATCAAAGAAACTCCAGGTCTCTGTTCAGTCCAGCCACGCACAATTCAGCAGCAAATGGTACACTATTGTCAGCTATAGCTGTGACTGGCTAAGCCTTGGTTAACTGCAGTGATGTACCAATAGTTTTCAAAGCCTTGTAGTCAGAACAAAACTTCAGAAGAAAAACTATTAACGGAGACTCCATGTTCCTCAAATCAATCAGCTCAGGATCTTTCAAAACTTTTGATAGAATGGATTCTTCTGGAAAAATGGTTTACAAACACCATTCACTATCACTCTTGTTGCAAACACATCTATCCTCTCTTTTATAATAACACATAAAAGAACAATATGCTTGCAGATTACCATAACTGTTTTCACAGAGAAGTGGTGATTGGAAAGCATTTATGTGTTTACTGATGTTTTGATAAAGTTTTCGGGGTTTTTTTCTAATTTCTAGTCAAATATTTTGTCTTTTTATAAAAAAAAAAAGATTGAGGTAACCTAACATTACCCTGCACTTCATCCACCTCTTCCACACAGTTTCTTTCAGTGAGAAAAAGAACAAGAGCCAGCATGGTGTCACTATATAATCTCTCCTTCAGCCACAAATCACAATTTGAAAATTTCAACTCTGCTTACCTGATATAAACAAAAGCAGATGGCAAATCATATACTTACCACATCTGCATTAGGATTTATAGGACATAACTATTTGCTTATACCAGTTACTGTTAAATTTTACTGGCTCTCTTTATTAGTATGTATCTGTGGGGTAAAAAGCATTCTAAACTAATCAAGAGAAACCAATTATCAAGCAAGAGGATGTTTTTAACTACAAGAGTAGTTCCCATTTGTTACGTGGACCCTCTGCCATTTATTGAAGAACTAATGGCATATACAATCAATTCCTTATTGAATCAAGATGTATAGGCATAAATCTTCATGATCCCTGAAGTGCCACCTATACAGAGGTACTGTTTTGGTCTGTATAGTTTTGCAAAGACATCCCAAATGTACCTGCTGTAGGAAAAGAAATATTTTTTCTTAATTTGACAAATCTGAGAACAAAGCCAAATAAAAGTGCCATATTCTAAACATATACTGCACAAAGCTCAGCTGTCTTGAATATGAGTTGCACCTGCTCATCCTAGAAAATGGTTTGGACCAAGAGTTTACTGCTTTGTTGTCATAGCCAAGCTAGGTTGTGTAGACACCATGAAGTCAGAGATAAATGATTCTTCTCTCTGTTTAACAAGTTATTCTCAAAAGGAATAAAAAGTGATGACTTGATTTGTGTTTAGTTGTCCCACTACAGTATATGTTCATAAATATGCCTTTTAATTAACCGGTGTACATTGAGAGACATGCTTCATTTATTGTATATAAACATACATGACATTTGTGTCAGCCATGGGTGCTCATAGATACCACAATGCACAAAGAGCAACAAAACCAAAACCCAGACATTGTGCACTATATTGTAAAACAGGCAAAGCAAATTTCTAGAAGGTATCAGTACTGAAAATATAAAAGAAGATGCATTTCTGAAGATTGTATCCTATGACCTCAAATTCAAAGATTCCATAAAACAGACCGTGTTGGGCCTTGTAAGCATTAGGTGAAGGGACCAGAAGGGAAAGGGACTAACCACACCTCTATGAAAATAATTTTGAAAGGCAAATAATTTAGGCAAACTGATAGTAATCATCATAGCTGTGAGAAAGAGACAAGATTAACTTGGGAAATTGTCCTAGATACCCATCATCATTTGTTCAGTCCATAGCTCGGTGTTATTGATATAGTTTCACATAATTCTTCTTTTCTGTTATACAAAGACACAATGAAATCCATGTCTTGTAACTTATCATTTACAATTTTGTACGGATCTTTACTAGATCCATATACCAGAATCATACTGAGCAAAGCACTTTGACTGTCTTTGACTTGTTTTCACATATATCTGTGGGTATATGTGTATATGTGTGCACTAAGTAAAGCCATAGACAGTTTTATAATCTGTATAATTGTATCTATTGTGTATGCACATATAGTGCATTAAACTTGAATTCTGCTGTCAAATGTTTTGCAATATCCTAATTTCAGTTTGTAAACATTAAAGAAATACTTGGTTCTATAAAACAAGGTAACAGAAAATTAAAGAGGTAATTAAATAAATAGTAATATAAAAATTTTCCCTATATATTCTGGTTGCATTACTCCTGTAATATGTTATAGCAGTATGGTACATGTTTTTCTGCCTGTAGGGTATATCTAAACTGCTTTTAGTACTCAAAAAGAATCCTGTCAGGGGCCTGGGGCACATGGTTATCCCAGGAACCACCCAGGAGTAGTCTTTGAGTGAGTAAGAGAAACACATAGATCTTCACATTGAGACAGGATACACACGTTTTTCAATTCCAGACCTCTCCTCCCACTGCTCTTCACATATGCTTGCACTTCTGACCTGAACCTCCAGCAGTGTGTGTGGAATTTGTACTGTATGCCACAATGTGACTGTGTTACTTGTTATTGTGTTTCCTAACAAGGTTATTTCCTGGTACATCTTTTTCTTTTCTTTTCTTTTCTTTTCTTTTCTTTTCTTTTCTTTTCTT